>NC_090446.1:22073223-22375924 GCF_031143425.1 Pleurodeles waltl
CCAAAAGACCGCTGGTAACCATTCTACCACATTATGAGTCCAAAACAGACAATTTCCTGAAACCGCCACAGCCAACAACGGCAGAAAACATGAGCCCAGCAACCCACAACTGCCACAACAGACTGGCCCCAAATTATGAGCCACAAATCAGCACCGCGGTCATTCACCAGCAGTCCACCATTGGCGGTATGGACTGCCACAGACAATAATGGCACCCACCAACAAAAACTGCACACATAGTACAATAGGAAACCCTCACACCTGAGACACATACACACACTCAACACACCCACACACACCTCCACTATAAAAACACACACACACATCCCACCATTCTTTGCAATGTAATTTTGATGCCAGTCAACTACGGGACACTCACTATGCCCACAGAATATAAACCCATCACACACAAGTGCACACCACACAAGTATCACACACGCTCCACACAACAACCAAACAACCACAAACTTTAACAAGGCAGTGTACAACCTCCACTAACTTCCCTTCACCACACCACTCACATCATACACCATGGCACCCGCTAAGCACCCAGCTTCACTGACAGGGAGCTGCGGACAATGGTGGACGAAATTCACAGGTTGGAGCCACAGCTGTTTGGAGCACAGGTACAGCAGACATCCATCGCCCAGAAAATGGATCTATGGTAGAGGATTGTCAATAAGGTAAATGCAGTGAGAATCTATCCATGCACAAGTGATGACATAAGGAAGAGGTGGAACAACCTGCGGGGGAAGGTACACTCCATTGCATCACAACATCAACTTGCATTACAGAGGACTAGTGGTGCCCGCCCCCTCCACCTGAATAAAGTGACTGGGAGCAGAAGGTCTTAGCTATTCTGCACCCGGAGGGCCTCACTGGACTCACTAGAGGACTGGACTCTGGCAAGTCATATATACTCCCCTACCATATGCTACGTCTGTAATGCATGTCTTACCCTACCCTAGTCATTAACACTAAACACCCATCCTATATACACCCCCCATACACCCATACCCAAATCCCCTGCATTCCCACACCTCCCCACTAACCCCCAAATCATCCCTGTATGCACAATGAACAACCCCACCATGTAATGTGGGCAACACTACATTACCCACAAGGCACCACCAATCCCTCAACTATCATTGCATGCCACCCATCCCGAAGGGCCTCTGCATGCAGATTATTGGGGAAGTAAGCACACCAAACAGGTGGCAAGTGCTGGAAGGGATATGGCAATAACAGGATAGGGGGCAGATGACAGGAGATAAACATGCCAATGGCAACAACTACTACATAAACACATATACCACGTCTATGATACAAAGGGACAGTACTGTCAATGCATATCCCCTCCAGCACTACCACAACACTATCAGCCACTAGCCACAATGCCCATACATTGCAGGAGTCACAAAATATTTTTATACATATGTCCAAAACAATATTTTTATACATATGTGCAAAACAATATTTTTATACACGCAGGTACCATTGCCCATGCCACCCAGCTGAAGGTTCTAATAAGTGCAGTCCATCAACAGAAGAAGGCCCCAGTGATGACAGTACAGATGTATGTCTGGACCCAGATGACTACCCTGGCCCATCCCACAGCCATGGACAGTCACCCTCCAGAAGCCCCACCCAGGACACCAATGACACCCTTGTCACTCAGCCACCACCATCAGCTGTGGCCTAATGTCCCCACACCAGTGTCACCAGGCCACTGACTGTCTGCCCACCGGTACAGGGACCGGAGTCACCACCCACTGCCAGTCAGGACGATGAAGGTCCCAGTGCAAGTGGGACTGGGTGACAGGCACGGGGCTAGGGCCAGTGGGAGAGTATCAGTGACCCAGGGGGGTGGTTCAAGGAGGGACTCGGCTACCTATGAGGCCATCTCAGAGGTCCTGGGGCATACTACCACTCCCAGGGCAGGAGAACCTGAGGCTGCATTTGGCACACCAACAGGAGGCCATGGAGCAATGGAAACAACTGAATGCCATTATGGCCTCCATTGCAGGGGTGCTGCTGAGGATGCCCAACATCATGGCTGAGTCCTGCACCCACCAGCAGGCCCTTTCCACTAGCCAGAATATGGCCCAGCCCTCAACCTCAGCAGCAGCTAGTGGAATGGTCGCCCTGCCAGAGGACTCACAGACCACCAGCACCCCTTCCCATGTACCCCAGGAACCCCCTTGCAAATGTGGCAGGAGAGCCAAACCTACCAGTGACACTGTAGCCAAGACCAAGCCCACCGCCAGGAAGTGACTCTGCCCTGAACTGTCTCCCTTGTGTGCTACTAAGCCACCTTGCTGCTTATCTACTGCCATATCTCCATATTCCTATGGCCCCAAAGACTCTGCCCCTGTGCTACCAGCAGCTGTGGACATTAAAGTGAGTATATTGTTCACCATCTGCCCACTCCCATGCACTGTCCCATCCCATATGTTTCACTTCTTTAATAAACACTGTTTGATCACACCAACAGATGCTGTCATTTATTCAAAATGCATGCAATTGTAAAGTATAATTCATTAACAAATATTTACAAATGTGGGCTAATGTTGCAGGGATCCAATGTGCAGTGAGGAGTATGTTAAGCTCTTGTCACAGCTTTGGCCAGGAGTGTCTACAAACATCACCCTTCCCTCCATGAAGTAGCCATAGCAACGGGGTAGGCACCACTGCAACACCTGTCAGCAACAGAGATGTAACACGTATTTAATGCACTATACTCATATGTAGCATGAACTAAACACACATCACATTGCAGCATCTAGTGATAGAAGATATGAAGTAACACTCCCAATTGTGCCCTATTCACTACTCAAACCAGATACATTACACTTTATCCAACATATTTAGGTACAAAGGGCAGTAGGAAATGAAAAATATCAGCAACCACAGTACTGTCTAGCCAATCTGGTTAGTGAATATTACTGTCACCCTTTGCTCGACCACAAGTATTGTATTCATAGCAACTACATACATAATACCTCCACACAAAGGGCCAGATGTAGGAAGCATTTTGCACCTCGCAAACAGGTCACTGTTTGCGACATGCAAAATGCTCTTTGCAATGCACAAAACCCGTTTTGTGATTCGGTAACCTGGTTACCGAATCACAAAATGGGTGTGTGAGTCGCAATTAGGAAGGGGTGTCCCCTTCCTAATTGTGAGTCGCAGTGAAATGCAGGATTGTTTTGTGACCGCGAACGCAGTCGCCAAGCAATCGCAGTTAGCACCCATTTCAAATGGGTGCTAACCCATTCGCAAAAGGGAAGGGGTCCCCATGGCACCCCTTCCCCTTTGTGAATGGCCTTAAATACATTTTTCCAGAGCAGGCAGTGGTCCTATGGACCACTGCCTGCTCTGGAAAAATGAAACAAAAACGTTTAATTTTTTAGTTTTGTAATGCATCTTGTTTGCCTTTAAAAAAACCTGCTTTATTTAAAAGCAGTCACAGACATGGTGGTCTGCTGTCTCCAGCAGGCCACCATCCCTGTGAGTGCCGCGATTCTCAAGGTGGTCGCAAATTGCTAGCCACCTCATGAATATACATGAGGTGGGCATTTGCGATTCCCTTGTGAGTCGTAAACAGTGTCAGGGACACTGTTGTGCATAAGGTTTTGCGACTTGCAAATTGCGAGTCGCAAAACCCGACGTACCTACATCTGACCCAAAGTCCTTGTCATGAATACATAGTAAAATAATACATACTATCTCATGCAGCTGTTGTTGCTGTGTACAACAGTAAGCAGTCTGAATATAATTCAGCAGATGGCCAACAGTGGGTCCCCCCAAATTCCGACACACACGCAATCCTGCTCACACACCACAGTGTAGGTACAATGTCCACCTGCAACTGAAATCCCGCTGAGTGTAGTCAAATTCACAGTGCAACATGTACCTCTGACTCATTGGAAGTAGAGCTGAAACAGTTGATTCCTGGAATCCACATATTCCCCCTCTCCTTCTCCATCACTGTCCTCCATCCCCTGAGGCTCATTGTAAGTAGAGCTGAATCAGCTGATTCCTGGAATCCACATCTTTCCCCTCTCCTTCTCCATCACTGTCCACCATCCCCTGGGGTCCCATGGGTTGCAGTGCTCCAACCTCCCCTTCCAGTAGTGGAACATGTCTCCTGAGTGCCAGATTGTGCAGCATACAGCAGGCTACTACAATCTGACACACCTTGTTTGGGGAGTAGCACAGGGATCCTCCAGACATATGCAGGCACCTCAATCTGGCCTTCAGGAGCCCAAAGATCCTCTCATTCACTCTACTGGAACAACTATGGGCATTATTGTACCGTTTCCACCCTACCCCTGCCCTGGGATGTCTCACAGGTGTCGGCAGCCACTGCTTGTTAGGATAGCAAGAATCAGGGAAGAGGGGAGAAAGAGAGCACATGACACACAGTTGTGCAATGCCAAACCTGAGTATGTCAGGTAGCACTGCAAATCTGTCACATGCACACTCACCTACTAGCCAGGTTCTCTCTCCCTGTAGTTGTGCCATGAGATGTGGGACACTGCTGTTTGTCAAAATGTATACATCATGATAGATCCAGCGAATCTTGCTGCCACCTGTGAAATGTATTGATCTGCAAGACACACCACCTGCATATTTACAGAATGGACGTTTTCCAATTACGATACATTTACTCAATGGCTCTGAGGGGTATAAGGGAAATATGTGTCCCATCAATAGCACCTCTCAAATGAGGGATGTTGACTATTGCATAAAAATCAGACTAAACTGTGGAAAGATCTGTCCTTTGTGGAAATTGTATGTAACTCTGGAGGTGTTGCAACAAGTCAGTCAGGACATTTCCTAAGGTTATGCTAAACATTGGTTGAGACACATCGGATGCCAAGCTCACAGTTGCCTGAAAGGATCCAGTAGCCAAAAATGTAGGACAGTTAGTCCCTGTACTGTGGGAGGGATAGCATAGGGGTTTTGTATGGCAGGCAGTAGCTCAGACTCCAATTGTGAACACAGCTCACGATTTGTGGCACAGTTCAGCCGATACCTGATGATAATGTGGTTCTCTTCCATGGTAGCCAGGTCAACAAGGGGTCTGTACACTGGTGTAACCCTCCCTCTTCACATGGGACGATGGCTATGGAGGAGCAAAACACAATGATTTGTAGAGATGAACTGTCAGAATACAGGTATCACATACATTCATACACAACTCAGCACACATTTTACCGTTTGATGGTGAGGACAGCCATTGACCACACATATGACATGTGTAGCCATTGGTGCGCCACGGACATAGACACCTCTAGGCATCGTTGCTAGCATAATATTGGTAATGGCATGTGTAAATGTAACAGTTGGACACTTATAGGTATTACTTTGTTGCCATCAACACAGTCCCTGTACTGTATATCCACAAGTATTACCTATAAATGGCAGCCGCCTGTCCTACATGTGGAGGACAGTTGGAGGTGATATCCTTCCACTGGCATTAGTCGCCATGGCGGTAGGCGGTCAGAACCCCTGTGCAACTCCTCATTGGTTAACATTGGTGTCTATGAGCCACAGGGGCAATCATGATCACCGCCGGCGGTGACGGTGCACACCGCCGCGGTCCTCACCACCATTTTGTGTAGCCCTTGCTACTTGACTCCTGCACCTCGAGATGGCCACTACTCCACTGCGTGTGCTGCTGTGTCCTGCCTCTGATAGTAGCAATGCCACGTGCTACAGGGGAACGGGCCCCAGCCATCACCTCAGAGGAGTTGGAAACGCTTGTGGACAGGGTCCTACCCCTGTATGCCATGCGTTATGGGCGACCAGAGGAGCAGGTGAGTGGCATGATAGTGTTCTAGGAGTGTGTGCCAAGGCAGCAGATGCATGTGTGATTGTTGGAGGTCCCAATGGATAGGTGTAGTGTGAGAGGCCGTATGTGTGTAGAGGCACGATTGGGAGTAATTGTTAGAGGTACAGCTACAAGTCATGTTGTATCCCAAGTGTTGATGCAGCAGCTAAACCTACAGTAGTTTTCTTCTATGTGTATCCCATGCAGGTAAGCGCCCATCAGAAGAAGGGGATGTGGTGTGTCATTGGCAAAGACGTGCAGATCCTGGGGGTCTACAGCCAGAGGAGCAGCCACTGCAGGAAGCAGTGGGAAGACCTGAGATGCTGGGTCTAGCTGGGGAGGGCCTCCCAATGTGGAAGGGGTGCACGTCAGACCCTGACTCCCCTAATGGCCCGCATTCTGGCGGTGGTCAGTCGGGAGTTGGATGGGCACTTAAATGCAGCACAGTAGCCAATAGAGGGTGAAATCCACCACTGAACTGGATCACTCCCAGATTGCCACAGTGTGGCTGAATGGGGATGTAGTGACTGGATGGTGATGTGGTTGGTCAGTACAGCGTTAGTAAGTCAGTATAGTGTGGGAGCTGGGTTTCCTATCATAGGTACTTACCTTCAAGGAGTATCTATTGGTGAGGGCTAGGTTCTGGGATGTGAATGATTGCATTTATGCCTACATGCTATATGTACAGTTATTGACAGTCGGCATCCCTTTCTTTTTCCACCCCTGGTCATCCTGTCTCCTTGTGTGCACTATCATCATCAGGCAAAGGAGAAGGGGCACCAGCGAGTGGGGATTCTGCAGCCCACGGGACCCAAGAGGCAGAGACCACCAATGCAGAGGGGACCAGTGGGTAGAAGGGTGAGGGGAGCACCACGGTGGAAGCAACTACCACTGCTGGTAGTGAGTCTGACAGCTCCTCCGATGGCAGCTCCCTGGTGGTGGTGGACCCCTCTGGGACCAGCCAATCTTTGTCATCTTCTGCCACCCCCGTATCAGCACTGCCCTACCAGTAGCTCCCCCCAAGTTGCCAGTGCCCGCTCACCCAGGAAGGTGGGCATTTCCTTTCGCTGCAGGAACCTCTGCTCCTGCCCCAGTCAGCCCTGCTGCCCTCATTAAAGAGGCTATTGACCTTCTGAAATCCATCTCTGTAGGGCAGACAACCATTGTGAATGCCATCCAGGGGCTGGCATCCCAGAAGCAGCAGACCAATCCCTACCTGGAAGGCATTCACGGTGCCATGTCTGGCCTACAGAGATCTTTTCAGGCTCTGGCCTCCTCTTTGATTGCAGCCAGTGTCCCTGGTCTTTCTGTCCCCCCTACCACCACCTCTGCCCCTTCCAGCAACCCTCCCCCCTCACCAATCCCAAGCACACATACAGACAAGCATGCACACAAAACAACACACAAGACACATAAAGGTAAACACAAGCACCACACATCCCACCACAAGCATGCACACACTCCACATACAACTGCAAACACGACAAAATCTACTTCCTCCACTGTGTCCCCCACCCCCTCCTACCTGTCTGTCACCTCACCATGCACACCCACATGCAGTGCATCCTCAGTCACTGTTCCTGCCCCATCATGCACCCCAGACACCACACCCGCACTCACCACAACTACCCTCCCAGACACAGCACACTCACCACACCAACAGACACCACCACAATATCCATCTACACTAGCTGTCTGACTTCCTCCACTGTTTCTACCGCCTCCTCCCAAAACACACAAATGCGCACACTCATCCACTCAACATACAGCCACCAAAATAAAAGGAGACTCAGTATGCACCTGCATCCACTCACAGCAAACCTACACCACCTACAACCACTCCCTCAACCTCCACTCCCAAACCCCTTTCCAAAGCCCCTCCAACTGCACCTAAAAAGATCTTCCTTTCCCTTGTCGACCTCTTTGAAGCTTGTTCCCTCGCACACCCCCCGGTCCAAGCCCACTCCCCCCCTTCCAAGGGCAAGTCAAAACACCCTCTGACTCCTAAGCCCAAGTCCCCCCTTCCAATACTACTTCCCCAACCCTGCCACCGGGTCTCCCTGCCCCCGGTGGTGTGTGCCTGCCCTATGGATGCCCCTGCCCTGGGAAAGCCATGGTCATTGTAGAAGTCAAGTTTGTTCCTTGTTGGCACTCTCAGACATTTCTTCTTGACTGGCCCATGGCCTTGTTTGTACATAGTTTTATCTTATTCCTCTTTTACTTTTAATATATCTGGCCAACAGGCATGTTGGTGCAATGATATTCCGTTGTCTTGCGTTTTAAAATGGGAGGGTCAGGTACAAACATATGTGGATCCTTTAATTTATTTTCTCTGCATGTGTCAGGTGAGTACATTTCTGTACGGAATGTATGCCTTGTGTGTGTGTGTGTGTGTGTGTGTGTGTATGTGTTAGGGTGTTGGGGAGGTTGTGTGTGCGTGTATGGGTGTTGGTGTGCATGTATGTGGATCTGGTAGTCAGTGTGGGGAATGCATGTGGTGTATGGGTGTGTAATTTTCCCCTTCCATCCCTTGTGTGCTAAGTGCCTGTACTCACTGTTGCCGTCTTCATTGGCATTCACGGTCCTTGACAAGAATCACAAGGACTAGCACTGGAAATATCTCAAGTTCATGCTCCATGTCATCGTCAGCCTCGTCTGTGTCCCTACGGTGAGTGCTTCCTTTTATACGGCTCCTTTCTGCCACGCTTTGTGTGGCGGGAGTTCCGCCCCTGAAATCGTGGCGGTGTGGTGAATCGTAATACGGTGGTCGGGATGGGCCTTTCCACCGGCCTGAAGATGCCCTCCACTGTCGTTTGTGGTCATAACACACTGGTGGGACTGGCAGTGAAATGGCTGCATTGCTCACATTACACCACCACACTCAAAATACGGTGGTCTGCACCGCCACCCTGTCAGCGGTCCGCACTGCCAGCGGGGCGCTACAACACCGCTAGACTCATAATGACCATCAAAGTCTGAGTGACTTGAAAATGTCACCAGAAACCTAAGACCTTATTATAGGATATTATCTCACCTTACCTATTGACTATTTTTCATATTTTGTCTTTGTTTTGGGGTTCACCTAGCAATGGGTAATGATAGTTTACAATTCTCAGATATGTTTTTGCTAAACAAAATGGACAATTTTGAGGGCCACTTAATTTACATGATTTGTGGCTGCAGTATTTACTGTTTATTGATGTGACGCATTTGCCACAAAATTTGCAGATTTCACCAAAAAATGTTTTTGCTTAAATGGGTATAAATACCACTACCAGAGAATGCGACTCAAAATTTGGGTTCCCTGCCACATCTTTTTAATTGCCTCCCTGCTGCATAATCCTACTACCCCTGCCAATGACATAGCTCTATGGAGGGCTTTGGTGGCTCTTATTAGGATGATGAAATACATACTTTAAAGGGACCGTGAAGTATTTTCCTTTCTTAATGGATTCCTGTGATATATAAATCTTTATACCAAGGCATTGTGAGCATATCATTAACTAAAAAATGTAACATATATATATTTATGTAAAAAAAGTCAGTTTGTGTTATGGTTGCGATTCATGGATTGAGGAGCTAACAATAATAATGCTTTTTCAGATGTAATTTTTAACCAGAAATGCCTGTTCACTGCCTTGTTAGTGATCTTTAAACATGCATAAGGTTTTGTAACCGGTCATAACAAATATTTTATTTTTAGCGGTATTTTTCAGTGGATATCTGCATTTTTCCTGATATATCACTTCCAACTTACCTGAAAGCATTCATTTCCCTAGCATTTTTTTAAACGAATAGGGATCTCTATGGGCACTCCCCAAATGAACTAGTGGTTCACTGTCCCCTCTTGGCTCTTTTTAATTTTCTATTGCAGGATATGATGACCGAGCCCCATGTCTTATAATGAGAACTGTGGCAGAAAACTGTGTCCAAATAAGCAGACTTGCAGAATGCACAATGGGATCAAAAAGCTCCCTCAACCCCAAGGGATCTTTTATTTATATTTTTAGTTTAAGCCCATGGACAATTGCCAAACTCAGGTTGGAGGACTGCCCTTAGACTAGCAGTCCAGATAACACTAACGTTTAACGCTTTGAAGTTTAAACCACACATTTGTGTACCACTAAGGGGCTGATTTAACAGCCCCTATCACTTCCCTGCGCCACATTAGTGTGATTTTTTATACTAATGTGGCCCAACAAGGCCAAAAACGCAGTGCCAAATTTACAAAGTGGCGCAATGCATGCACCAATTTGTAACCCTTTGCGCTACATTATGCCTGTGTCAGGCATGATGGATGCAACGGGGGTGTTCCCCCATCAAATCAAATGAAATCATTAACATTTATAAAGCGCGCTACTCACCCGTGCGGGTCTCAAGGCGCTAGGGGGGAGGGGTTACTACTGCTCGAAGAGCCAGGTCTTGAGGAGTCTCCGGAATGCGGAGTGGTCATGGGTGGTCCTGAGGATGGTGGGGAGGGTGTTGCAAGTCTTGGCCGCCAGGTAGGAGAAGGACCTCCCACCCGCCGTGGAGCGGCGGATGCGAGGGACGGCGGCGAGAGCGAGGCTGGTGGAGCGGAGAAGACGGGTGGGAGCGTAGAAGCTGAGGCGACGGTTGAGGTATTCTGGTCCCTTGTTGTGGAGGGCTTTGTGTGCGTGGATGAGGAGACGGAAGGTGATCCTTTTGCTGACGGGAAGCCAGTGCAGGTGTCTCAGGTGGGCGGAGATGTGGCTGTTGCGGGGTATGTTGAGGATGAGGCGGGCGGAGGCGTTTTGAATTCAATGCAGACGTTTCTGGAGTTTTGCGGTGGTCCCAGCATAAAGGGTGTTGCCGTAGTCCAGATGGCTCGTGACGAGGGCGTGGGTCATGGTCTTTCTGGTGTCGGCGGGGATCCAGCGGAAGATCTTCCGGAGCATGCGGAGGGTGAGGAAGCAGGCGGATGATACGGCGTTGACTTGTTTGGTCATGGTGAGAAGTGGGTCCAAGATGAAGCCGAGGTTGCGTGCGTGGTCTGAGGGGGTCGGTGCAGTGCCAAGGGCCGTGGGCCACCAGGAGTCGTCCCAGGTGTTCGGGGTGTTACCGAGGATGAGGACTTCCGTTTTGTCTGAGTTCAGTTTCAGACGGCTGAGTTTCATCCAATCTGCGACGTCTTTCATTCCATCTTGCAGGTTGGTCTTGGCGCTGGTGGGGTCCTTGGTGAGGGAAAGTATCAGTTGAGTGTCGTCGGCGTAGGAGGTGATGATGATGCTGTGTTTGCGTACGATGTCGGCTAGGGGGCTCATGTAGACATTGAAGAGTGTCGTGCTGAGCGAGGAGCCTTGTGGGACGCCACAAATGATCTCGGTGGGGTCTGAGCGAAAAGGTGGGAGGTAGACTCTTTGAGAGCGGTTGGAGAGGAAGGAGGCGATCCAGTCCAGGGCCTGGCCTTGGATCCCAGTGGAGCGGAGGTGGGTTATTAGGGTGCGGTGACAGACGGTGTCGAAGGCAGCTGAGAGGTCGAGGAGGATGAGGGCGACTGTTTCTCCGTTGTCCATCAGGGTTCTGATGTCGTCTGTGACTGAGATGAGGGCAGTTTCTGTGCTGTGGTTGGCTCGGAATCCGGACTGGGAGGGGTCGAGAAGGTTGTTGTCTTCAAGGAAGTTGGTAAGCTGCTTGTTGACGGTCTTCTCTAGGACTTTGGCAGGGAAGGGGAGGAGCGAGATGGGGCGGAAATTCTTCAGGTCGCTTGGGTCAGCCGTAGGTTTCTTCAGTAGGGCGTTGACTTCAGCGTGTTCCCAGCTCTCGGGGAAGGTAGCAGATGCAAACGAGGTGTTGATGATGGTCTGGAGGTGCGGGGCGATGATGTCGTTGGCTTTATTGAAGATGAAGTGTGGGCAGGGGTCGAAAGGGGCACCGGAGTGGATTGAGTTCATGGTGGTTTTGGTCTCTTCTATGTTGATGTGGGTCCAGGCGTTGAGGGTGATGGCTGGGGGTGTGGGTTCTGTGGTGGTCGGCTGGGTCTGATGTCCGAAGCTGTCGTGTAGGTCGGTGATCTTACGATGGAAGAAGGTGGCGAGGGAGTTGCACAGGTCTTGAGAGGGCGTAATGGCGTTGGCGTTGGCGTTGGGGTTAGAGAGCTCTTTAACGATGTTGAAGAGTTCTCTGCTGTTGTGGCTGTTTTTGTCCAGTCTGTCTGTGAAGAAATTCCTTTTGGCTGCGCGGATCAGGTGGTGGTGTTCGCAGGTAGCATTCTTGAGGGCAGTCATGTTGTCTGCGGTGTGGTCCTTACGCCAGGCTTTCTCGAGGGTGCGACAAGTTTTCTTTGATTCCTTAAGGGTGTCAGAGAACCAGAGAGGTTTTTTGGTGTTGGACTGTCTTGGAAGGCGTCTGAGGGGAGCGAGGTTGTCTGCGCAGTTGGTGATCCAGTTCGTGAGGCTGAGGGCTGCGTCGTTGGGGTCGGCGGATAAGGTGGGTTGGTTGTCGATGAGAGTGGAGAAAAGCTGTTCTTCGGGGATTTTGTTCCACTGACGACGTGGGATGGGTTGTGTGCGGAGGTGGTGAGTCTCGCGTCGGAAGGTGAAGTGGACACAACTGTGGTCGGTCCAGTGTAGAGCGGAGGCGTGGCTGAAGGAAACGTGTTTGCTGGTGGAGAAGATGGGGTCGAGCGTGTGTCCGCCGATGTGGGTGGGGGTGTTCACCAGTTGCTTGAGGCCGAGGTTGGCGAGGTTGTCGAGCAGGGCGGTGGTGTTGGGGTCGTTGTTCTGTTCCAGATGGAAGTTGAGGTCGCCGAGGAGGATGTAGTCTGGCGAGGCGAGGGCGTGCAAGGAGATGAAGTCAGTGATGGAGTCGCTGAAGAGGGCGTGTGGTCCGGGGGGACGGTAGATGAGGGATCCTCTGAGGGTGGTCCTGGGGTCTGTGCGGATCTGGAAGTGCAGGTGTTCGGCGGCGAGGGGGGTGTCTTCGGTGGAGGTGGTGACGCTGATGGAGTCTTTGAAGACGATGGCGATTCCTCCTCCTACTTGGTTGGTGCGGTCTTTCCTGGAAATCTTGTAGCCTTCGGGGATGGCTATGGCGATGTCGGGGGCCGAGGAGGCGTTCATCCAGGTCTCAGTGATGAAGGCGACGTCTGGTGCGGTGGAGTCCAGGAAGTCCCAGAGTTCAACGGCGTGCTTGTGGACGGATCGAGCGTTGATCAGGATGCATTTGAGGTGGTTGATGGCGCGTGGGCTGGTGGTGGTTTTGTGGAGGAAGGTAAGTTTGCAGGTGTGACATGCGAAGGGTCCGTGGGTACGTTTCGAGTTAGCTTGGAAGCATGTGCTGGAGCGCCCTGGGTTGAGGGAGAGGAGGGTGATGGGGTCGTAGCGGTGCAGCGGGATTTGGGAGTGCTGAGGGCCAGTGGTCGTGGCGCTGGGCGCGGGCCAGGCGCGGGCCAGGCGCGGACGGGCGCAGACGGGCGCAGACGGGCGCAGACGGGCGCAGACGGGCTTGCCTTTGGCGCGCCTTCGGCGCGCCAGCGGCCCGGCCGCCATAAGAGGGAGGAGGGGGGGAGGGGTCAGCTGGGGGCGGGGGACGGGAGTAGGGCGACGAATGGGAGCTGGGGGGGCAGGGGCGTGCAGGAGGTGGCGGCGAGAAAGCGGAGGGAGGGGGGACAGGTAGAGGGTAGAAAAGATGGGGGAGGGGGGTTAAGGGTGGCGGGGAGTTTAGGAAGAAAGTTAGGAGGAAAGTTAGGAAGATAGGGGAGGGGGGGTTACAGAGGTGGAGGTGAGTGAGGGTGAGAGATAGAAGATGGGGGTTACAGAGGTGGAGGTGGAGGTGAGTGAGAGATAGAAGGGTAAAAGGATAGGAAGATATGGGGGGTTACAGAGGAGGTGGCAAGTGAGGGAGAAAGATAGAAAGATAGGTAGATAGGGGCGTTACAGAGGGGGTGGCGAGTGAGGGAGGTCAGAGAGACGAGTCAGGAGCAGGAGGGCAAACGCGGGAGGATCCAAGAGGAAAGTAAAAGAAGAAGAGGAGCAGAAGAGAGAAGAGCAGAAGAGAGAAGATCACAGAAGAAGGTAAAGAAGAAGAGGAGCAGAAGAGAGAAGATCACAGAAGAAGGTAAAAGAAGAAGAGGAGCGGAAGATCACAGAAGAAGGTAAAGAAGAAGAGGAGCAGAAGAGAGAAGATCACAGAAGAAGGTAAAGAAGAAGAGGAGTAGAAGAGAGAAGATCACAGAAGAAGGTAAAAGAAGAAGAAGAGCGGAAGATCACAGAAGGGTGTCCGAAAAAATTGGTGCAAAGAAATGTAAAAGAATACTTTTACTTTGCATCATTTTAAGGGACTTTTAATGCCTGCTCAGAACAGCCGTTAAAAGAAGGCATGCCATTGTTTTCAATGGTCCTCAATGGGCTTTGCAGGATTAGCGTCAACATTTCTGACGCTAATCTTACAACGCTCCGAAGTAGCGTAAAATATTTTGATGCTAGTTCCCCTAACTACAACCACACATGGTGGCATTAGGGGTGTGCTAAAGGGGTGCAAGAAATGTGGCGCTGCACTGGGTGCAGTGCCACTTTTTAAAAATCAGGGCCTAATGTATTTTTAAAAGGATGAAACTGATTACACCAAAGTAAGCAGAGACACTTTATTGATTAAAGTCTTAGGGACTGATTTAGATCTTGACGGATGACTTACTCTGTCTCAACAGTGAGGGATATTCCATCCACCGAAACATAAATCCGATTATATCCTATAGGATTTATAGTTCCGTGGACAGGATATCTGTCACCATTGTGATGGCGTAACTCGTCCATCAAGATCTAAATCAGGCCCTTAGTTTCCTACAAAGTTTGGTGCAATGTTGTGCAACAATATTTTTCTGATGTGGATTGTTAATGGACTAAAACTGAAAATGCTCCTTTTTTGCATCTCCTTTTGGGGTTCCCTGCTTGACGGATCAGCATGAAATAGAAAATATCAACTGTAAGGAAGACATGGTAGGTGTCTGCAAAACTGCAACAAAGTTATTTGCAAATCAGTGATTCCTTGACCCTACAGTTTAACGTAAACTTGCTCCCCTATGTTGGATCTGCATAGGACCTGAGATTCCAGCACAGGCCTTAACTTGCTAATAGTTTCCTACCAAATTTCACGCATTCACATTAAATATTAGCAAATGAAAACACTTTTGCCCCAGTTCTAAATTCGGATCTTCATAAGTACTGCCATGAACTCAGAAGACAAACATGCTAAATGTCACACAACGTCATGCCCATTTGTCAAATGATGCCACTGTATTTAGCAAATTAGCACTTTTGCCCCTCTCCTTTTTAACTCTGCCCCCCATTAACAATTTTTCACAAATTTTTTAATACCAATGTCAGCTAAACATTCTAAGTATCAGCAACATTGTATTCAAATACATTAAAGGTCGCTACAGTCATATGAAATAAAAAAACAACTGTCAATATATCCATAACATTGAAACCCTTTCAAGTCCACCCAATACATTTTTATAATAACTTCTGAAATTGGATTTCTGAATAGATTTACTGCTAAACAAGCAAGTGTGCTTCCCTGAATAGTTTGAGTTTCATGCAAGTTTGGAATATTTCTGTTAAGTGTTTTTTCTGTAGAGGATAGCAAAGATTCCAGAACCAGATAAACTTTATTTGTGTAAATAGTCAATCAGATTAGTCAAATGTTGGCAAAGTTATTAAGCAAAACAACAAAAACTCTGGAGTGGAAACTCTGCCCTAAACCCAATTATCACTATTACCATCATAACATTTATTTAGAGCCAAATCTTGCAGTGCAACAAATACCTTCACACTAACACTCAAGTCCTCTTATCTGTCCATACATATTAAGAGACATATTTACAACAAAGTAGCGCAGAGCAGCACAGCAAGTGACCTTGCTGCCTTGCATCAGTGGCAGAAATGCAACATATTTATGAAATATGGTGCATTTCTGTCTGCTCCCCCTGAG
Source organism: Pleurodeles waltl (assembly GCF_031143425.1). NCBI lineage: Eukaryota > Metazoa > Chordata > Amphibia > Caudata > Salamandridae > Pleurodeles > Pleurodeles waltl. The sequence goes on from NC_090446.1 coordinate 22,089,011, forward strand.
CTGGAGCCCTATTGGCTGCCTAAGTCCAATGCAGGCACCCTTGTGCCATGGATACTTTCCTGCACAAAAACAATCCATGGAGGCATTTTCCTCTTTCTCTGTGTGCTGCAGAATCCAGCACACATATAAAGAGGATAGAACAAGGAGAAATGTCTCCTCGTTATGCCTCCCCTAGGGAAGCGTATGGTTTTGACGCATTCCCAGAATTACAGAGCCTTGCAAATCTGGGAATTCGCCAAAACCCATAGGTGTTGAGCACCGCCCATGGAATGCACCCCTGACACAGAGAAATGCCAGGCAGCGTTGTACTGCCTGGCCTTACTCCCCACCTATGAGGCCATGAAATGCCAACCAAAGAGGCTTTGCGTTCCCTCGTAGATTTGGGTCTGCACTCCGCAGCACCAGAGCGTCAAAAAAGTGATGCTCCGGCAGTGCATGGGGCTTGTAAATATGCCCCTAAGAGCAAGTGTGTGAGGTCAAATGTACTTTGAGCCTTAGCATACAGCCGAGAACCATGCAAAGGTCATCTGTGCTGCAGTGCAGTAGTCAAATATAATCCCTAAAGGTTGATCACCAGGTGGAGAAACGATTCAAAAGCTGAGTAGCTTGGAGCTTCTTTTGATGGACAATTCTTCCTCTCTGGAAATGTTCACGTAAGCAGTGTATGCAATATACAAGGCCAGCAGAGATTGTCCAGATCTGAGTTGGGACATGAAAACTCTTACAATTGAGGATACCATTTTTCAGCTTCTTCTTCTAGTACTTTTGTCAAATTTGGCTGCCTGACACCATGGAGCCTAGAAATGTTGGCTACAAAGCAATAATCAAATATTTGTTCCTGACATCAATGAAAAAAATGGTGTTCATAGGTTGAACAGAAAGACTCTTTTCTCACAGATCCATTTCTTCTGGCTGTGGCAAACTTCCGGATAGATCTCGTTGTTGGCAAGAGAGGCACAGTTCTCTTGTTCTTCCTCTTCTTCACTGTAAAATTCCATGAAATGGTGTTAACAAGAGATTAAACAAAAGCACAGGCCACTCATGCTAGTGCTATAAACCCAACCGAAGAAAATACAGAATATATAGGAAAGCAAGCAGGGGTAAGACATAAACGAAAGAGTCAAATACAGAAGCCACTATAGTGCAATAAATGATTGGGTTATTGTGGGTGTGATCATTTGCAGGCCAGAACCCTGCCACCACACACAATGTAAACCTATGTTTTACTTGCACATTGTAAATAACCTTGATTCGCATTTTAGAAATTTCACTTGGTTTTCAGGAGTAAGCTGCTAATGGGTTAGGTATGTGCTTTGCAAGTACCACTACACACATATGTACATGCATTCTTATATACATACACATATGTTGGCAGGGTGGATGAACAATCTGTAAATGTATGAGGTACATAGCTCATTCTTGATATCTTTTTAACTTCTGTCAAATTTCTTTTCTCTAGACCTTTGTAATTATCATAAAAGAAACTCAAATAAACATCTTGTGGCTAAGACTACCGATTTTGCTTCTTCATATTGATTTCAAGGCATGTCAACCACAGCACCGATATTTTAAATTGCTTGTAAAGCCAGGCACTGGCAGCTCAGCCAACCATGTATTTCACACTGCAAATGTCAGTAAAGGGACTCAGAATGCGATATGTAATTAATGAGAATTTGACTAACCTGAAAATAAAAGAAGATGTAGCTGAGATATGTTTAAGAATACTACTCTTACACATTTACTCTATAATACTCAGTTCCTGTTTGCATGTAAATGGACTGACACAATACATAATATCTAGAAGGAAACTGGGTGGTGTTCAGAATAACCTTCTCCACTACCTAGTTTTCTTGACAGTTACTCCTTTCCCTAAGTTCTAAGGACCAGATGTATGAAGCACTTTTTTTTGTCACTATAGGCCGATCAGGCTGTTTGTGACCCGCCAAATCCTTTTTGTACCAACCCTATTTTTCTAGTCAGTAACCTATTACCCATTCGCAAAATAGGGTTTGCGACTCATTATTAGGAAGGGGAATGCCAAGGGCGTCCCCTCCTAATGGCGAGTCACACTGGTATGTAGGAATGCTTTGTGACTGGGAACGCGGTCGTAGAACATTTGCAGTTACCCCCAACTTTAAGTTGGTGATAAGCCGTTCGCAAATGGGAAGGTGTCCCCAAGAGACTCCTTCTCCTTTGTGAATGGGACATTAATTTATTTATTTTTGTAATGATGGAAAATGGGCTGATTATAAAAAAAAGACTGCTTTATTTAAAAAGCAGTCACACACATTGTAGCCATTCCAAAATTGGTCAAAATTGCGACCTGTCTCAAGAATTGTATTTAGGGCAGTCCCTTGCGACCCATTTAAACACACTGTTGTGCATAGCTGGTTGTGATTTCCTAATAGTGAATCACAAAACCTTTCTATTAGGAAATCGCAAACCTAAAACTACATACACCTGGCCCTAAGTTCTACAAATTTCAGTCTGAATTACTAAATTTGTTTATTAAATGAGGAAAAGTGTTGTAGCATGCATAACTTAAAACTGAGAAATTATTAGGGTTTGCATTCTACAAAAAAACACTGGACATTATTATTTGCATCACGTTTGCACCATGCCACCTGGTACATGCATGATACAAACCTCAAATGTGATTTATGAAGACAAACAAGGCCACTTTGTTTGGCCCTGAATGGCTTCATAAATCTGAGTACAGCAATGCAGTGCAAAATCATTGTGTTTCCTTACTCTGCCCTGGTAAGATGTTCCACAGGCATTGCGTGGGTGTTTCAATGAAACTCCCATCGATGTTGACACATTCTCCAATTTACCAGAACTGGTGATCTTGGGAATATGCCAAACTCATAAGCCTTCCCAAGGGAGGCGTACCGTATCTGTGCAGCTTACTGCAGTACACAGAGATAGAGGAATATGCCTCAAGGGATTGCTTTTGTGCAGGAATGTTCTTCTTTCTACACAAAGAAAGTCCTGCATGCAATACAGACATCCTTGCACCATGGTGCCCACAAGCTGGTGATATTCCACAATTTAAGGAAAATCATGTTGCATCACTGTTTTTGTACATTATTTCTTAATTATTGCAAAATTCCCTGAGGTTGGTGTTGGTGCTGGATAGAGTCCAGTAGGTGGATTTGCTGTTGGCTCTTGGTTGACTGCTACCAAATCATAGCTGTTCCATGTACTTTACCTGTTCTGTTCCAGAGGAGCACCATGGAGCCACACCAGCTGTTCATCTGCCTCACTGTACACCAGCCCTATCCAGTAATAATCAGATGCCTGTCCTTTCTGGAGAATTTCATCCTGTGCAGGAAAAGCACATTGGAGATAGGGTAAATATCTGCATTAGTGGGTGGAACTACTATCAAAAGAAATACTAAAGCATTTATAAAACAAGTAACTGTGGTGCTACACTTCCGTTCTCAATTTCACCTCTAAATACCACTTGAGTGGTTGGCATTCGTTCCAATATACAATAAAAGAATCCAAGCATGATCCAAACATTTGGGCAGAGTTAGAAGCATGTGGAATGCTTTATTTTCACTAAGTGGGCTTGTCGTTGCCAATTACAAGGTTGTGGCATGTTAAACTGCTTATCCAGCCAACTATGGCAAAAGTGAAGGCAATGGGAAAATGCAGCCATCATCTTGGTGCAAGGGGAGAACCCACATTGTATAAGTAAAGGTGTCAGAGTCACCAGATCCTCGGGGTCTGTGCACGTTCCCAACACTTCCACCACAAGACAGCTCCAATACTCTGATTAGATTTATCACAGAGTCTAAGAGAGTCCAAGTGGGGAAAAGGGGATTAGGACGAGAACAGCTGGGAAGGAGATCTGTAGGAAGCAAAAGGTTAAAACACAACATCAAAATTACATCTCATGAAATCAGTACCATGCTACAACTCTAAGCTTCGTCTTTTCCGAAAAACATGAACAACCCTAGAATAGTCCTAAAACTGACTAGGCTTTAGATGACCGAATGCCTAAGGAGGAAACAGGAAAAGTTAAATAGGACTTTCAGATTCGAGTACTTTCTTTAGCATGAGAATCAGGAAACACTCTAAGCAATTGCTAAACAACCATATGAATCTCCTTTTAAGAATATATATATCAGGAACACACAGCATTACATCTAGAACTCTGGTATTGTTGTGTTCATCTCAGAAAAAACATTGGGAAGTGAATTGCGCACATTGCAGACCTCTATATGAGTATTAAACACCATAAAGGATTGTGCACCATGAAATCACTCAACGTAGATTCAAGGAATAAATCACGCAACGTGTCAACTTGAAATGCTACCAAGAAAATGTCTTAGAATAGTAGCGCACAGTAATTTACATTATTTACACACGAGGAAAGAATTGCGCGTCTTGCCGATTCAAATGCCACCATACAAATGCCAAGAAATGATAGCGCACAATGAACAACATGAAAAACACTCAGGGAAAGAATTGCACGTCTTGCCGATTCAAATGCCACCATGCAAATGCCAAGAATGGTAGCGCACAATGAATAACATGAAAAAACACTCAAGGAAAGAATCGCGCGTGTTGCCAATTCGAATGCCACCATGTAAATGCCAGAAAATGGTAGCGCGCAATGAAAAAAAAAGTTAAATGCTTATGAAACGAGTTGCACGTCTTGCCAACTCGTAAAACATCATGTAAATGTCAAGAAATATCAGCGCGCAATGAACAACAATGTAATAACGAAGTCAAATCTTTATGAAATAAATTGCGCGTCCTCCCTATTTGCAAACCACCACACAAATGTCAAAAAATTGCAGCACACAAGTAATCTGTTATTCATTTAAGAATTAAAATCTAGAATATGAAAATGCACAATTACGGTGTTGGGAAAAGTCCAAACACCGTCTTACCGCCTGGAAACAGTGATCACCAATGAGAGATGCGCGCAGGAGACTGGAAAATCCAAAATAGGCCACCGGACAGGAGCTCAGGAAGAAGCTGCTGCTCTGCACCAGGACCTCTGAGCACTGGAAGCTGGGCTGACTCTCTTTTATAGAGTCTTGGCCCAGCCCAGAACCACGCCCAGGCATGTTGCAGGGAAAGTCTCTAGAAGGCCCTGGAAAGGGACAACACCCTAACACACTCTGAATGTCTGCAGCAATAGATTGCAAATGTACAGTATTTATAAGCACCTTAAAAATGAATCTTTTGGATGGAATTCTGCAATGCAAAAGGTTAAACAATAACATATCATCACAATCCATAAATTACATTATCTTGCGAGTGTTGGGTTTTTGCATTCTAGATGCCCGTAGAGCGCGCACTGTCCTGGTGTTGACAAAAGGAAGCCATCGGGATTAAAAGGTTTAAGCCCATATTTATGTGCTTTTGCCGCAGGGCAGCACATCAAGTCACCTTGCTGCACTGCCCTTCATCAAAGGGGATGGGCAAGAATGTGCCGTATTAAAGCAATACGGCACATTCCTGTCCTTTCCCAATGTGCTGGCACCATTTTAGCAAACTAATGCCAATGCAGACACCCTTGAACCATGAAGCAAGGGCGTCTGTGTTGCATGTAGGATTTTGTGTGCCGGAAGGGGCTCCTTCCTGCACATATCAATCCTGGAAGGCGTTCTACTCTTTCTGTATGTGCTTGAGAATGCAATATACACAGAAAGAAGGAAAAAACCAGAAGAAATACATAAGTTTCTCCTTGCTGTGCCTCCTCTAGGGAGGTGCATGGTTTTGGCACATTCCCAGGTTTATGCACTCCTATAAATCGGAGTATGTGTCAAAATCCATGGGTGTTGTGTGGTAAGGCAATGCAGTGATCTGCACTGCTTTGCCTTACTCTTTATCTATGAAGCCATTCAAAGCCACACAAAGTGGCTTTGCTTGGCCTCCTAGATATGAGGTGAAGGTTTGTGCTGCTTTACATCACAAAAAGTCATGCAACAGTGGTGCAAAGAGCTCATAAGTATATCACCAAGGGCCAGATGTGCAAAGCGTTTTGCATGGTGCAAACAGCGAATTTACCTGTTTGCGCCATGCAAAATGCGCATCACGATGCTCATTCCCATTTTGGAAGTCGGTAACCTAGTTACCGACTCGCACAATGGGAATGCGACTCGCAAATAGTCCCCTTCCTATTCCCCTTCCTATTTGCGATTCGCATCGCACTGCAGAATTGCTTTGTGACCGTGAATGGCTCTGGAAACATTTTTTCAGAGCAGGCAGTGGTCCTATGGATCACTGCCCACTCTGAAAAAATGAAACAAAAAAGTTTTATTTTCTCGAGTGCATTGCAACTCGTTTTCCTTTAAGGAAAACGGGCTGCAATACAAAAAAAAACTGCTTTATTAAAAAGCAGTCACAGACATGGTGGTCTGCTGTCTCCAGCAGGCCACCATCCCTGTGAGTGCAGCAAATCGCAAGTGGGTCGCAAATTGCGACCCACCTCATTCATATTAATGAAGTGGGTCTTTGCGATCCCCTTGCGATTCGCAGATGGTGTCAGGGACACCATCCTGCATATGGGTTTGAGACTCGCAATTTGCGAGTCGCAAACCCAGACTTACCTACATCTGGCCCTTAGAAACTATAATCCTGGCTCACTTTTGGTTGCATGGGCTGAGCAGTCAAGTAATTCTTACAAAAATGCCTGTTGTGCTTTGTTTCTAAAAACAACAAGCAAGACACTTACAAAGAAAGAAGGCATTCACACATTTCAATTCGCAGGAAGTACACTATTAAGAAGAATCTAAGAAAAGTAAAAGAAAACAGAAAAAGGGTTAGAAATATATTAAGCACGGGAAAATATTCCAATTTAAATCCAAAAGTATAACGTTTCCTATAATGGTTAATGAAAACTAGAAAATGTGAAACAGTGATGCTTCTATGAAGTCTTACTGCCAACCAAGGGGCATATTTACAATTGTTTGGCGCAGGGCAGCACCGCAAGGATTCTTGCTGTGCTGCCCTGCGTCAAAAGAAAAGAGCAGGAATGCACTCTATCTATAGGATATGGTGTACTTCTGTCGTCTTCCAGTGCACTGGTGCACTTTTGGCTGCCAAGTACCAACACAGATACCCTTGCACTATGGTGCAAGGGTGTTAGAAATGAGGTTTTTGGTTGGCAGTCAGGTTACCCCCTGTCCAAGCAAGGACCCTCAATCTAGTCAGGGTAAAAGAGAATCACCTTCAGCTAAGCCACACCCACCCCCTTGGGAACTTAGCACGAGCAATGAGTGTTAGGTGTAAAGTATTTGTACCAACACACACAGTAACTTAATGAAAACACTACAAAATGACACAACACAGGTTTAGAAAAATAGAGAATTTTATCTAAAGAAAACAAAAACAAAATGACATAAATCCACAATACACAAGTCAAATTATCAATTAAAAACTAAAAGGAGACTTCATGTAATTTTAAACACAACGCTAACGCTGTTAGCGTGCAAATGTACCTGGATGCGTCAAAAATAACCCAGCATGGGCGAGTGTGCCTCAAAAGGGGCTTGCGATGCGTCGATATCACTCATTTCTCCTTTAGTCGAGTCAGCGTTTGGCATTTCTTCTCTCTGCAAGAGAGCGATATGTTAATTCAAACCACACTCTCGGGTCTGGGCTTGCCTGGCGTAGTTTTTACATGCCCAGCGATGTTTGCGCGAAAATCTTGCCGCACAATGATCCGAAAACCACGCAGTGCGGGTGGCGATCTCACCAGCCTTCATCAGCGATGCTGTGTGTCTTTTCTCCAGGAGCGTGCGTCGATCTTCCAGCCGCACTGCAGGCGAGCGCAGATTTTCAGCCACGAAGCCAGCAGCATTTCGATTTTTCAGCCGAGGGTCAGAGTTGCTTTGATCTTTTCCCCGCACGGATGTCGGTGTGTGGATTTCCCACTCTTGGTCTGTCAGCTTCTCCTTTTAGGGCCCCAGCAACTGGATGGGCAACACTGGGCAGAGTAGGAGTCTCAGCAGAGGCTCCAAGTGCTGGCAGAGAGAAGTCTTTGCTGTCCCTGAGACTTCCAACAACAGAAGGCAAGCTATAAATCAAGCCCTTGGAGAGTTCTTCACATGAAGGAAGCACAGATGGCTCATCAGGAAATGCAGACTACACCCCAGCTCCCTTTGGGTCACTGTCTAGTGTGAGGTGCAACCAGCCCAACTGTCAAACTGACCCAGACAGGGACTCCACAAACAGGCAGAGTCACAGAAATGGTTTAAGCAAGAAAATGCTCACTTTCTAAATGTGGCATTTTCAAACACACGATCTTAAAATCAACTTTACTAAAACATTTATTTTTAAATTGTGAGCTCAGAGACCCCAAACTCCACATGTCTATCCGTTACCAAACGGAATCTACACTTATATTTAAATGTAGCCCCCATGGTAACTTAGGAGATGGACAGGCCTTGCAACAGTGAAAACTGAATTTAGAAGTATTTCACTGTAAGGACATATAAAACACATTACTATGGCCCTCATTACAACATTGGCGGTAAAAGCCGCATACAGCCGTGCAGAAGACTGCCAACACACTGCTGCGGCCGCGGAAAACCGCCACAGCCATTATGACCCACAGCACGGAATCCGCCAAAATTCAGACACCCACACATGTCCGCCACCGTCACGCCAATAGAAATACACCCACACTATCACGACACACGAATCCATGCGGCGGTCTTTCAACCGCGGTATTCCATTGGCGGTACACACCGCTGCGCTCAAAATACACACACTTTTACAAAACACAGCCAGATTGGACAATTCTAAAAACACACCTGATACACATACACCCACCACTCCCACACACCAACTACAATATATAACACACACCCACATCACCCACAAACCCCTACGACCAAAAATCACGAATGAGGGCCAGAGAGAGACACCACCATCAACAATACTAGCATCCACAGGCACACAACACCATCACCCACAGAACTTCCACGCACCTCACACTACACACCACTACATATCAGCACACTTATCACCCCACACACCACCTCACACATCCCCTACACCACCCCATGGCACGGCAAAGACAGCCCAGGTTCTCGGAGGAGGAGCTCAGGGTCATGGTGGAGGAAATCATCCGGGTATAGCCACAGCTATTCGGATCACAGGTGCAGCACACCTCCATTGCAAGGAAGATGGAGCTTTGGCGAAGAATAGTGGACAGGGTCAACGCAGTGGGACAGCACCCAAGAAATCAGGAGGACATCAGGAAGAGGTGGAACGACCTACGGGGGAAGGTGCATTCCTTGGTCTCAAGACACCACCTTGCGGTGCAGCGGCCTGCGACGGACCCCCACCTCCTCCCCCACAACTAACAACATGGAAGGAGCAGGTCTTGGCGATTCTGCATCCTGAGGGCCTCGCAGGAGTAGATGGAGGAATGGACTCTGGTAAGTCAAATCTTAACTATTACATGCCTGTCTTATCCAGGTGACTGGTTGACACCTGTTCGGTATAAGTCAATAAGGACGCTCAATGAAGGACCACACGCCAATTATAAATACAATGTAGCTTTACTAGAATTGCAGGTAAATGTAGGCATTTAGTACATTAACAATAGTAGAATAAGAATAGCAATGAATAGCATCTATTTATATATAAGTACACTACAAAGAGCATCTATGCATATATATATATATATAAGCAGAGAGTTCATTGACAGATATAAGTTTTGATTAACTGTACACCAAAATGCATCACACTACGATATTCAGGAAGCAGAATATAAATGAGATGAATACTTCAGATAAGCTTTAATTTACTGCACACCAAAATGCATGTTTCAATTACTGCAGCAGACTCTCACTACGATGTTCAGGAGGCAAAATATAAACAAACTAAATACTTCAGATAAGCTTCGATTTACTGCACACCAAAATGCATGTTTCAGTTACTGTAGCAGGTTCATACTACGAGGTTTAGAAAGCAAAATATAAACGAGCTGAATACTTCAGGTTATAAACACAGTGCAAGCATAAATAATAAGTCATATTAATAGATCAGAGAAATAAAGGGCTTTCATCCCTGTGTGGAATTTAACTTAGCCCATGAAATGCTGGGGAGCCTTCTACCGCCTGCTTGGACCTCACTCCCCCTCAAGCATCACGGTCAGCAAAACAGGGAGGCAGCGCTGAGCCATGGCAGCTTCCACAATTCCATCTGCGAGCTTCCAATCCCTCACCCACACTTCAGTGCTTAAATAATAATCGAAGCTTGGATTCTATCTCATTCTGGCATTTTCTAGCTATATTATCAGTACTTGGCTGCTCTGCCCTTCTCCAGCCCTTGTTTTCATTCCATCTTCTCCCTGTACTCTCGTGCTCAAGGTTGAGACGGTAGTCTTCTACACAAACAAGCTTGAAAATAATATCATGAACTTTTCCACGTTGTTTGGGGGGGGTTCAACGGGCATCACACCCATCCACACTGCTCAAGTTATGATGCTGGTAATATTGAACATACACATTTACTTGCTCTCTGGTGGTTTGTATAAATCCGTTAATAAGTAAGGGATGATTAATGACATAACATATACTCTCTGTCCCTATCTGATATAAGTCTGTGCCATTTAATAGGATATGGTAACCATTCACATTCTCCCGGTTTTGTGTGAAGACATGAATCTAGCACCCGTCCAGTGTGGGTACATACTCAACCCCTTAGAACAATCTGCACATCTAGTGGGATCTACAGTGTGATTTGTTAAATCAATCTACTTTTTGTCAGTGTGAGGTATCCACCATTCTTTTACTTATCACTACAGGGAGCAATATAAAGGGGCACCATATGTCAGGAGGAAAATCACTTCTTACTATATCAAAAAGAGCATAACACATTTCTTCCTCACCGTGAAACTGTATGGGCTTTACCCATATTTCGTCAGGCAAATGCAATTGTTGTCTCCAATATTCACCCTGAGGCTGTCCCCCTTCTGCATTAAAGTCAGCATACATATCATGTTTAGCATATAACTCAAAGCCTGTACTATTGCAGGCGTCCCCTGCATCTTGTTCAGTCCATTGGCATGTCGGATTTGCTGTCCAGTTACCTTCCAGGTTACAGCTTTGGCAGCCATCCACTTGTCTCCAGGTACCTCCACGCTGCAAAGTGAAACATTTCCCTGGTCATCAGTTACGTTAGCGGCTTGAGGTGCACAAGTGACATGAAGGTCCGTAACGGCATTCTCTGCTATCATCAACGCAGATGTCATCGTTTATGACCGTGTGGTAAGTCTCACTGCAGGTACAAATACAGATACATTAGAGTTCTTACAATATACGTACTCACTACCCCTTGACTCAATAACTCTCCTGTCTCTGGCTTTTTCACTGGATGGTTCACCCATACTTTATACTTTTCTTCCTTTGTTTCCAAATCCTCCCTCACCTCTCTGGGTGTTATCGGGGGGCAGATCTTTTCTTCAATGTGGGGGGTGCACGCTGGTTCACAAATCACTTGTGCAAGTCTGTCATGTGCTTGATACGATACAGCAGCATCTCCTTGGTTCAGTAATACTACTTTAACCTCTCCTCTAAAATCTGGGTCTATGACTCCCCCTAGCACCAACACTCCCTTGATGGCTAGGCTGGATTGAGGGGCAATTCTACCATATGTTCCAGGTAGTACTCTTACTCCTATTCCTAAGGGAATAGTTTTCACCTGCCCTACGGGTATTTCTCCATCCTCTGGAGCAAACAGGTCCAGTCCTATACTGCCAGAAGTATCCTGTAAAGGTAATCGAGCTCGAGGGTCTGTTTTCCAGACAATCATTGTGTGGGTGATTTCTTTATCATGCCCTGTCATCCGAATGAAAGAAGTCTGCTGCCCAACTGGTCTATCGTTCAATTCGAACAAGGCTGTGTCTAAATTACTACTCCATCCTTTCAGAGTCTGATGTGCTGATAACTTTTTTAGCTGTTCTTTCAACAATCTGTTATATCTCTCAATCATGCCTGCAGCTTGTGGATAACACCTAGGGTGTAAAATCCACCAAGGTCCCTGTTCCTGCGCCCAGCCCGGCACTGTTTTCCCTGAAGAGTGTGTGCCCCTATCTGTTTGCATCTCAACAGGTGCCCCATAATGTTTTATCAGGTAGTTTAGCCCTCGCAAAGTGGACTTTTGGTCTGCAGACTTACAGGGCATACCCAACATAAGGCCAGAGTAGGTGTCCACCATGGTCAATACGTAGCTTTTTCCTCCTTCCTTTGGTAGCGGCCCAATATAGTCCAATTGCCACACTGAAGCAGCTACGGTTCCTCTTCTGATATGGCCGCTAGGCCTCTTTTGCAGGGGCATTTGTCTTAGCTGGTTGCATGTGGGGTACTTTTTTACTGCTTGTTGCACCTGTTCTTTAGTAGCTGGAATCTGTTGTTGCTGTGCCCATGCATAATTGCCATTCCCTCCTAGATGTCCAGATGTTGCATGGGCCCAGTTTGCTAGAGCAGCTCCAGCCTCCTCATTGATGACCACTGTTTGTGTTTTGGCCATCTGATCTGCGGTGTTGTCGAATAGAGATGCAAGTGAGATGTCCGATGGGCAGTGGGCATCCACATGTCCCACATAAATTTGACATTTTTGCCCTTTGTCCCACATCTCTTCCCATAGCTGCTCGCCTCCCCAAATGGGGGTGCCTTTGATTTTCCATCCATCCTTGCGACAAGTTGGGGCCCAGCTTGCTAGTCCTTGGTAAGTGGCCCGACTGTCAGTGTACACAAATGTTTTCTCTCTGATGGGGGCTTGTTCGATCACTGCTGCTACCCCCTGCAGTTCTGCAAGCTGGCTTGATTCATTATCCCCTTCTCGCAGCAACATCGTTTCTGTAGGCTGGAATGCGACTGTTTGCCTTTGTCTTTTTCCTTGATAGTACCGGGCGGTACCATCTGTGAACTATGCATTTTGGCGTTCTTCTTCGGTGAGTTGTTCAAAAGGCGGGCTGTCTTAAATGGTGAAGATTCCATTTCAGAGGGCTCTGGCGCAGGGGCCATTGCATGCAAGTCCACTGCCCCTAGTTTATCTTCTTGTAACTTCGACACTCCTGCTGGTCCTGGTTTTGCCCTCTGCTGCAGATAACATTTCCACTTCACGATGGCAAACTCCTGCGCTCTGCCTACTTTATTGCCAACCCCTCCGTCTCTTGTCCACTCTAGTAAGGGGACCCATGTTTTTAAAATGATCGGCCGATCATCAGTTATGCATTCTATTTCCACTAAGGCCCAATATTGTGGCACCCTCTTTTTCCCCTGCCTCTGCCATAGGCTCCACATCACTACGGGGGTCATTCTGACCCTGGCAGTCCGAGACTACCAGGGCCATTATGACTGAAAGCACCGCCAACAGTCTGGCGGTGCTTTCTTACCCATTCCGACCGCGGCGGTAAAGCCGTGGTCGGACCGCCGGGGCCGGCGGTTTTCCGCCATTTCAGCCCCGGCTGGGATAATCCGCCAGGGCAGCGCTGCCCTGGGGATTATGACCCCCTTACCGCCAGCCTGTTCTGCCGGTTTTCACCACCAGGAAGAGGCTGGTGGTAAGGGGTGTCCTGGGGCCACTGGCATGGGCAGTGCAGGGGCCCCCTAACAGGGCCCAGCCAGCTTTTCACTGTCTGCTTAGCAGACAGTGAAAAGCGCGACGGGTGCAACTGCACCCGTCGCACGGCCGCAACACCACCGGCTCCATTCGGAGCCAGCTCCTGTGTTGCGGCCTTATTCCCGCTGGGCCGGCGGGCGCAAACTTGGTTTTCGCCCGCCGGCCCAGCGGGAATGTCAGAATGGGGGCCGCGTGAGTGCGGCCGCATTGGCGGCTGCATGGCGGTTTCTGCCTGGCGGGCGGCGGTAGCCGCCCGCCAAGGTCGGAATGACCCCCTACATCATCTACATCATCCTGTATTATCATGTTCAGCTCAAACCGGTCTCCTTCTGTGATGGGAACTAACGTAAAAGGATTCTGTAGTGCATCTTTTGCTCCAGTGTCCACCGATCTCACCAACCATTTAAACAAAGGCTCTACAGGCATTTGCCTAAACATACGGGTTCTTTCCAACAACTCACTCTGCGTATAATCTCTTACCAAACGAGATTTCTGTATTTGCCCACCATTCACTCCCTTTTCACCTTCAATTTCACCTACACGTCCTTCTCCACTTTCAACTCCACCTAGTTCTGTTACATGTACTTCCACCTCATCCTCCCAATTCCAGTCATCATTATCTGAGACTGTTCCATCCCAAGTATATGGATCCCAATTTTCTTTGCGTACCAATGCCCTCACTTGCACAGTTGAGAGTATTTTAGGCTTCTGCCTACTCTTCTATTTGCGTACCAGTGCCCTCACTTGCACAGCTAAGGGCATTTTAGGCTTCTGCCTACTCATCTGTTTGTGTACCATTGCCCTCACTTGCACAGTTGAGGGCATTTTAGGCTTCCGCCTACTTTTCTGTTTTACTACTCGTACTGCTAATGCGGTGCACCTTGCCTCCATTTGATCACCCCGAGTCACTGCACTTTCTATGGTCTCTTTCATAAGTAACTGCCTTTCCTGCAAGGCTACAACCTCATCCCACAGTTTTCTTATCTCTGCATCTTTTGTTAATTTTTCCTGTATACCGTACGGAGCGCAGACAGGAAAAGCCATCCCACTTGCCCTGCTGCTTTCAGCTTCACCCCTCTTAGCTTCACCCTCTCAACCACATCTTCCACTAAGAGAGGAGTCACTTTCTCATTTAGTGCCTCCCATAACACCGGCGCTGCCCACCGGTTCAAGAGTCCTGCCACACCAGAGAACGGGTCAGTTGCTAACCACTCGGGAATGGATCTGGCTTCTGCCCCATGCTGCCTTCCGCTCTTTGCCTCACTTTTGTTTACGTCCCCAAAGAGGCATTATTGACTTATGCCCCACTTCTGGTACCAAATGTCTTATCCAGATGACTGGTTGACACCTGTTTGGTATAAGTCAATAAGGACGCTCAATGAAGGACCACACTCCAATTAAAATTACAATGTAGCTTGATTAGAATTGCAGGTAAATGTAGGCGTTTAGTACATTAACAATAGTAGAATACGAATAGCAATGAAAAGCATCTATTTATATTTAAGTACACTACAAAGAGCATCTATGCATATATAAATATATATAAGCAGAGAGTTCATTGACAGATATAAGTTTTGATTAACTGGACACCAAAATGCATCACACTACGATATTCAGGAAGCAGAATATAAATGAGTTGAATACTTCAGATAAGCTTTAATTTACTGCACACCAAAATGCATGTTTCAATTACTGCAGCAGGCTCTCACTACGATGTCCAGGAGGCAAAATATAAACAAACTAAATACTTCAGATAAGCTTTGATTTACTGCACACCAAAATACATTTTTCAGTTACTGTAGCAGGTTCATACTACGAGGTTTAGAAAGCAAAATATAAACAAGCTGAGTACTTCAGGTTATAAACACAGTGCAAGCATAAATAATCAGTCATAATAATAGATCAGAGAAATAAAGGCCTTTCATCCCTGTGTGCAACTTAACTTAGTCCACGAAATGCTGGGAAGCCCTCTACCGTCTGCTTGGACCTCTCTCCCCCTCAAGCATCACGGTCAGCAAAACAGGGAGGCAGCGCTGGGCTATGGCAGCTTCCACAATTCCATCTGCGAACTTCCAATCCCTCACCCACACTTCAGTGCCTTAAATAACTGGAAGCTTGGATTCTATCTCATTCTGGCTTTTTCTAGCTATGTTATCAGTACTTGGCTGCTCTGCCCTTCTCCATCCTTTGTTTTCATTTCATCTTCTCCCTGTACTCTCGTTCTCAAGGTTGAGACGGAGTCTTCTACACAAACAAGCTTGAAAATAATATCATGAACTTTTCCACGTTGTTTGGGGGGGGGGTTTCAACAGGCATCACACCCATCTACACTGCTCAAGCTAATTAACCCTTCGCGTCACAATGTCTTCCGCACCTTTCCCTATACTGATCAATCCCCCACCCTACCTGCATGCCAGCACATACCCCCACCCTCACCCTCACCCCATCACTCCAACTCCTCGCAAATGTCCAACATCACAAACCACACATCCTAACCCCAAGCCCTGCATGAAACAACAAAGCATGGACACCCATCACTAAAGCATGCCCACTGCACATACCCATACACCCCCCTAAACCATCATCACACAAGGTCCCACACAGGAACGCAAGCACTGGGGTACACAGTCACCCACCCATTGCACACCATGCCACACACAGATGTAATAAACATCCTTTTATACCCCTGCAGGACCCCTACCCAAAGTCACCGGACAGGAGGGTCCACACATGTCCACACCACCAACCGAAGAGGCCCACAGTGATGACAGCAAATCTGTCCAACTGGATCTAGATGACCAGCCCGGCCCATCGGGGACCTCGGGACAGTCGGTTCCCCCCACCCAGTCATAGGCCACCACAGAGCTTCCCCCTCTGGAAACACCAGCACAGCACCCACCCAGCGGGCCCATACCCCCGTCCCCAGGACATGTCAATCAGCAGTGTGTCCACCACTACAGGGAACCCAGGCTAACCCACCACCCCAACAACAACAGGGACCTGGGGGCAGTGGTAGTGGGCACACGGTCCAGGGCACGAAGGCCCAGGAACACAGGGGAACTGGGAGGGCTGCTGTGCGACAGGGGGCGGACAGGCCAATGGAACCCATTCTCCACGAGGACCTCTCCTCCATCATGGGAGCCTACCACCACTCCTAGGAGATGATGGCAACGGTACTGGCCAAGTTGCAGGAGACCCAGTGCCTGCAGGAGGAACAGTATATGGGCTTCAGGGAGGAACTCAGAACCATCATTTCCACCCTGGGCACCATTGTAGGAGTGCTGAAGGAAGTACTCAACACCAGGAGGGACACTGTGGCACTACAAGGGGCCCCTGACACTAGCCTGGACGATGAACTGCCCACCACCTCAACCGGCTCTAGTGGACAGGAGGCACCGCCACAGGACCACCACACCAGCACCCCACCCCCTGCAGAGAGAGAACCACCTCGCAAACGGTCCCTGAGATCCAGGAACAAGACAGAGAATGATGCCAAGACCCCCACCAAGAAATGAGCCCACCCTGATTGTCATCCTACTGTCCCACTTTGTCACCCTGTCCATCCGTAAACTGCCCCAGCTCCACTTCCTGTGCCCATTTGGGCAAAGCACCTGTGAGACTAATAGACTGGACTCTGCCATGGACATTCCTCCGCCATCACCCCTCACCATTTAGCTACCCCCTCCAATTTTGAGCACTAAAATAAACACCCTTAAAGCACAAAACAATCTGGAGTCAGTCTGTGATTTTGGAATACTGTATTAGCAATTACTGTGGCAAAAAGCTCTTTCATTTGTAATGTCAACATACCTATGTCACACAGCTCTAGTCCATGAGGAATCAAAGCAGATGTCACACTGTGGGACCCAGATCTGTGAAATCGTAAGGGAAAGTGACAACTCAGTGACCATACACTGGCTGAAAACGACAGACAGTAGAGAGGTAGTAGTGTTTAAGTACATGTAGTAGGCAGGTTTGTGTTCTTACCTGTGTTTCACTGGAAATATTGCAGGATCACTGATTCCCTGTTGTCCATGTCTTCTTCCTCTGCTTCTTCGTCCTCACTGTCCACAGGCTCCACAGCTGCAACAACACCACCATCTGGACCATCCTCCGGCAGAAAAGGCACCTGTCGTCGCAAAGCCAAGTTGTGAAGCATACAGCAGGCCACGATGATCTGGCCTTTGGTGAGTAGAATAGGGATCCACCTGTCATATGGAGGCACCTGAACCTGGCCTTCAGGAGGCCGAGGGTCCGCTCGATCACCCTCCTAGTTCGCCCATGGGCCTCATTGTTGCGTTCCTCTGCCCTTGTCCTGGGATTCCTTACTGGGGTCAGTAGCCATGACAGGTTGGGGTAACCAGAGTCACATGCAAATGGCGGGGGACAACTGTTAGACACACACTAACCTGTAGGGATATCAACAGACCCAGACAACCATTCCCACTGACTAGCTTCCAGGTGCTCACCTAATAGCCACACACAGTGCCTCTGGAGTTGACCCATCACATAAGGGATGCTGCTATTCCGCAGGATGTAGGCGTCATGCACTGAGCCAGGGAACTTGGCATTCACATGGGAGATGTACTGGTCGGCCAAACATACCATCTGTACATTCATCGAATGATAACTCTTCCGGTTTCTGTGCACCTGTTCACTCCTGTGGGGGGGTACCAAAGCCACATGTGTCCCATCAATGGCACCTATGATGATGGGGATATGTCCCAGGGCATAGAATTCACCTTTCACTGTAGGCAAATCCTCCACCTGAGGGAAAACGATGTAGCTCCGCATGTGTTTCAGCAGGGCAGACAACACTCTGGACAACACGTTGGAAAACATGGTCTGGGACATCCCTGATGCTATGACCACTGTTGTTTGAAATGACCCACTTGCAAGGAAATGGAGTACTGGCAGCACCTGCACTTGAGGGGGGATTCCTGTGGGATGGCGGATAGCTGACATCAGGTCTGGCTCCAAATGGGTACACAGTTCCTGGATTGTGGCACGGTCAAGCCTGTATGTGATTATCACATGTGTTTCCTCCATTGTCGACAGGTCCACCAACGGTCGGTACACCGGAGGATGCCGCCATATCCTCACATGTCCCAGTGGACGGTGCCTATGAAGGACAACAGCGAGCACAGAGTCAAACAACTCAGAGGTACGTACCCACAGCTTACACAGAACACCAATCATAATCTAAAAAGTAGCCTGTATGTGTGTTGAGTCTAGGCCTAGGTATGTGTGACGCAGTTGAAAATGAAGCCATGTGGGCCCATGAAATGGCAGCTGCCTGACCTGGAAAGTGGGACAATGGGATGTGAGGTAACTGCGCTGGCATTGTACACCGTCGCGGTAGGCGGTCGAAGACCGCGGCGCAATGCTGCATTGGTTAACATTGGACCCTATGGGTCCCAGGAGCCAATGACGATGTACGCCGGCTGTGACGGTACGCACCGCCCCGGACGTGACCACCATTTTCTATCTGTTCAATTATTCGATACCTGATCATCGACAGGAAAGGACCTACACTGCAAGAGCTGCTGTGACTTCGGTCTGGAAGAGCCAATGGCTCGAGTGTCTGGGGAAAGGCCCCTGCCTTCACATCGGAGGAGTTGGAGAAACTCGTGGATGGGGTCCTCCCCCAGTACACACTACTCTACGGTCCTCCAGACAAACAGGTAAGTACACTGGGAGCATGCTGTATGGACTATGCCTGTGGGGAGGGGGGTAGATGTAAGAAGGAAGGGGGGAGAGTGTGGCGTGCATGAAACGACAGTGAGTGCATGTGCCACATGGAAAGGGTAGGGATGGGGGCCAATCACTTTGACGGTGCAGTTAGTAATAAGTTTCTCTTCCCCCTGTACAACTCATGTAGGTCAGCACCCACCAGAAAAAATATATTTGGCGTGCCATTGCCAAGGACATCCGGACCCTGGGGGTCTACCACAGACGGAGCACCCACTGCCGGAAAAGATGGGAGGACATTCGCCGCTGGAGAAAGAAGACGGCAGAGGTTCAGCTGGGGATGGCCTCCCAACGTGGGAGGGGTGCCCGTTGCACCATGACCCCCCTGATGTTCAGGATCCTGGCGGTGGCCTACCCGGAGTTGGATGGGCGCTTTAGGGCATCACAGCAGCCACAAGGGGTGAGTACACTCTCATTCTGCTGATTTAGCGTGCAGTGGAGGGGTCTGGGTGGGGGAGGTGGGCTGTGGGTTTCCCTAGGCCAGGGCGAGTTCCGTAGGCAAGGTCCCTCCATAAGGCAGGCCATGTGGCACCCCACCGCACCTCTGTAGAGTGCCAACTACACCTAGTCATGCCCCTGTGTTATCCATGTGTGCAGATGTCATCCATAGCCTAGTAGGCCATTTCCCAGGAATTGAACATAGGAGCCCAAGAACGTGGCGTAGTGCAGGGGGCTTCTGTGTCTGTCGTGTCCACCAACGGTAGCGGTAATGCATGCACTCAACATGTCTTTCTTCTGTCGTCGTCCCCCTTTTTGTGGTCTCCCTGTTCTTGTGTGCATTAGCATCATCAGTCGGAGGAGCAGTGGCACAGGAGCACGAGGGGGCTGCATCCCACATGGCCAAGGAGGGCCACACTACGGAATCAGACTTCACCAGTGGGACGGAGGGCGAGGGGAGCTCCACGGCGGGGACAGGACCAGTGACACGGACTCGTCCTCTGATGGGAGCTCCCTTCTGGTGGCGGCAACATCTGTGCCACCCCCATCTACAGGTACAGCCGCCAACCCCCTTCCAGCACCGCCCTTCCAGCAGCCCCTCAGCCTTCGTCCCATGCCCGCTCACCCAGGAGGGTGGGCATCACCTTCGCCCCAGGCACCTCAGCCCCTGCCCCAGTCACCCCTGCTGCCCTCAGTGAGGAGGCCATTGACCTCTTCAGGTGCCTCACTGTTGGGCAGTCTACCATTTTGAATGCCATCCAGGGTGTAGAAAAGCAGTTGCAAATGCATTCCTGGAGGGTATTCATTCTGGTCAGGCGTCCCTTCAGCGAGCTTTTCAGACTCTGGCCTCAGCACTGATGGCACCCATTAGCAGCCATTGTCCCTGTCTCTAGCCTCCCCCCTCCAACTTCCTCCACCCAGACCCAATCCCCTGCACCCCAGCCTATCCCAAGCACACCTCTAGACCAGCATGCACACACCTCAACACACAAGGGAAGCTCTGGCAAACATAAGCACCACACATCCCACAGGCACTAAACGCAAGAATCATACCCATGCAGACACAGCAACATCCACTGCCTCCACTGTGTCCCCTCCTCCTCGTCTCCCTCCCAGTCTTGTCTACACTCACAACTGCATGCACTACCTCTACAGCCACTACTGCCATCACCAGCACACCCACCACCACACCCCGCTCACGTGCAGTCACCACCCCACTACCATTAACATGCCCACTGTGTCCTCTCCCAGTGTGTCTGTGACGCCCCCTCCTGAGATACACAAACGCAGGCACACACCCACACAACAGCCATCCACCTCAAGACAGCCTCCAGCGCATGCACCTTCCCCCAAAGTCAGCAAACGAACACCTCCTACAACCACAACCTCTTTCTGCACTCCCAAACCCCATCCAGCTACCTGTCCCAGTGTCTCCCAAAGACTTTTCCTGTCCAACCTTGACCTATTTCCCACACCTCCCCACCCCGTCCGTCTCCTAGGTCCCGAACTACCACCTCCGCCACAACATCTCCGGGACCAGTGGTGCCTGTAGTCACCGGAATATGGAGTGCACCGGCCAACAGGGCAGCCAGTGTGGCACGGAGCCACAGCACAGACAGTCCCCCACCTGTCAAGCATCAGAAGTTGGCCAGTGCCCGGCGGGAGAGGGGGAAGACTCCAACCACCAAAGCCGCTCCCAGGGGTACAGGTGGGAGTGTGGAGTCAGCTGCGACACCTTCCAAAGTGGGGAAGGGCCACAAGAAACCCGGCAAGTCTGGGAAGAGCAGCACGGCGGAGAAGACTCCCATCATCCCCGCTGCCCAGGAGGCCACCACCACCAGCTCTGCTGCCCAGGAGGCCACCGCCAGCACCAGCCCAGCTGCCCAGGAGGCCACCGCCAGCACCAGCCCTGCTGCCCAGGAGGCCACTGCCAACACCAGCCCTGCTGCCCAGGAGGCCACCGCCTGCACCAGCCCCGCTGCCCAGGAGGCCACCACCAGCACCAGCCCAGCTGCCCAGGAGGCCACAGCCGTCATCCCCGCTGGGACAGAGAGGACCGCCACCACAAGCCCCGCTGGGCTAGAGAGGACCGCCAGCACATGCCCCGCTGGGCCATGAACGACCACCACCAGCTGAGTCACTACAAACGAGCCCCCCGCTCCATGCACCGCTGAACAGGGCACCGCCGTCTCAAGCACCGCTGAACAGGGCACCGCCGTCTCAAGCACCGCTGAATAGGGCACCGCCTTCTCAAGCACCGCTGAACAGGGCACTGCCATCTCAAGCACCGCTGGCCCATGAGCGCCAAGGGCACTGACGCTACTGAGTCCATAACGGGCAGTATGAAGCACTCTGGGCACCATGCCCCCTCCAGAACCAGTGGAGAGATCCATCCACTACCTCTGTCCTTAGCAGGATGAAGCACTCTGGGCAACATGCCCCCTCCAAAACCAGTGGAGAGATGCATCCACTACCTCTGTCCTTAGCAGGATGAAGCACTCTGGGCACCATGCCCCCTCCAGAACCAGTGGAGAGATCCATCCACTACCTCTGTCATAGGTAGGATGAAGCACTCTGGGCACTATGCCCCCTCCAGAACCAGTGGAGACTGTTATCCACTTCAGAGACTGTGGCTTTGCACGCCCCAGGATGGAACAGTGGGCAAACCACCCACTGTAGAGACTTGAGAGACTGTGGCTTTGCACTCCCCAGGATATGGCAGTGGGCAACCCACCCACTGGAAAGACTTGAGAGACTGTGGCTTTGCACTCCCCAGGATATGGCAGTGGGTAAGCCACCGACTGTAGAGGCGAGAGACTGTGGCTTTGCACTCCCCAGGATATGGCAGTGGGCAACCTACCCACTGGAAAGACTTGAGAGACTATGGTTTTGCACTCTCCAGGATATGGCAGTGGACAAGCCACCCACTGTAGAGACGGGAGACTGTGGCTTTGCACTCCCCAGGATATGGCAGTGGGCAACCCACCCACTGGAAAGACTTGAGAGATTGTGGCTTTGCACTCCCCAGGATATGGCAGTGGGCAACCCACCCACTGTAGAGACTTGAGAGACTGTGGCTTTGCACTCCCCAGGATGGAACAGTGGGCAACCCACCCACTGTAGAGACTTGTGAGACTGTGGCTTTGCACTCCCCAGGATGTAACAGTGGGCATGTGGCCCTCTCGTGGATTTGGCATCGTGCACTCAACCGGCTGAGGTGCCCCCCCTTTCCCTCCCCCTGAGGTACCTGTTTTCTTGCTCTCTGATGCCCCTGCAGTGTTCTCTCCATCATGGTCGGGGATCTTGTGTGGGCCTCGCCCATACCGTGTGGGCCCAGTGTTCCACGGACTTAATTGGAGCAGTACCTGGACTACTATGCTTGGTGTACATTTTGTTAATGGTGTATATATATATATTTTTGCCTACTTGATTTTAATATATTACAATGGTTACACTCATTTTCTATTGTCTTTGCATTCTTCCGGGGGGGCTTGGGGGGTGTAACTGTGATGTATCAATATGTATTAGTGTGTGTGTTGTTGTGGGTGAGGGTGGGGGTGTTGCGTGTTGCTTGTCCCTGTTTTTTCCCCTCCACCCTCCCCTGTGTCATAGGTGCAGTACTCACCGTGGAGTTCCGGGTCCATGGTGTCCTAGTTCCTCGTGGGGTGTGCAGGGGTGAGCATTTTCCCTTCGGAATCCAGTTTCTGCTGTGTTTTTATCCACGGTGAATCCGCCCCGGAAAAGGTGGTGGATTGGCCTGTTGTGATACTGTGGGCGGTACATTGTCCTTCGCCTGTCTGTTGGCGGTGACCGCCGCACTGTTTGTTTGTACCGCTGTGGCAGTCGGAGTGTTAAAGTGGCTGTCTTTGTTGGCGGTTTCCGCCACGGTCGTAATTGCAAAATTTTACCGCCGGCCTTACCGCCACTTTAACACCGACCACCAGGGTTGTAATGACCACCTATATGTCCTACCTTAACCATACACTACACCCTGCCCTTGGGGCTACCTAGGGCCTATCTTAGGAGTGACTTACATGTAAGAAACTGGAAGGTTTAGGCCTGGCAAGTGGGTACACTTGCCAAGTCGAATATTTACAGTTTAAAACTGCACACCCAGACACTGCAGTGGCAGACCTGAGCCATGTTTACATAGCTACTAAGGTGGGTGGCACAACCAGTGCTGCAGGGCCACTAGTAGCATTTGATTTACAGGCCCTGTGCACCTCTAGTGCAATGTAGTAGGGACTTATTAGTAAATCGAATATGCCAATCAAAGAGGAACCAATTACACTCACATTTTGTATAGGAGCACTTGCACTTTGGCACTGGTTAGCAGTGGTAAAATGCCCAGAGTAACAAAAACAGCAAAAACAGAGTCCATCACACTTCAACAACCTGGGAAACAGAGGCAAAAAGTTAAGGGAGACCACACCAAGGATGAAAAGTCTAACAAAGGGTATCTGCATTGTAGGAACAATTGTTTTTGTACAGAAAAGGACACATTCCTGCACCAAAAAAATAAATGGAGGTGTTTTGCTCTTTCTGTGTGTGCTGCAGAATGTATTGGCTAGTTTAGACTAATTAAAACGCAGATATAGGAGTCAATTTGATGCTGTGTCTGGTAACATACATGTTGAGCTTAGTAGTATCCCTATTCTATTCTTTGTGTCACCATTCACCTACTGCCACAAGGTGAGAGGTCTAGAGGGGCACAAGAATCAGTGATGGCTGACTGGACCCTTTAGAATCAGTGAAAATTTAAAGTGAAGATTAGTAGGTCCATAGCTTGGTAAATAATGGAGATTAAAGGGTTTCAAAAGACATAGCAAACTTTCACATATGTCTGCATGATGTACAGAGTTTGAATGTTATACAACAATGCAAATAATTGATACTCTGAAGATGTAGCTGAAGAACTAGTACTCAGTTATGAACTCTTGCATTCCACACATGGTCTTCATTAAAGTGCACTGATTCACAAGGTTCCCCTCAATTCAAGGGGTGGGACAGCTCAGTGCATTGACTAGAATACAGAAAGCTAGAGTACACCACCTCCCCTTATCTTGCTTAGTGATAACTAGGGTAAGTCAATAGCCCTAATATGTGAGCAACTCTATAGCAGAAGACGTCAAGCAAATCATCAACCACAGCATGTCCATGCAGCTAATTCAACTCCACAATCCCATCTACAGCCTTGAACTCAAAGCCTGAGATGGAGTGGAACAGCAGGCAAGTCCACCAGCACATGCATATGCATTTCATTTATACATGATCATAAGCTACTTTGCCAGTGTCCCACTTTTTTGGCATGTATTACATTCAATAGTGGTGAGCAGTAGATGCAACTAAGAACCTACTTTTCTTTTCTTTGAGGATATGCACATTCAACAACGGCATGTAGTTAGACTTGTGTTGTGATATTTGACATTGGACAGCTTGTTCCCAGGTCAACTAGATTATCATTGGTTGGCACTAGTTGGTACTAGAATGGACATCAATTTTCAATTCATCCAGCTTTAGTTATGGTGCTTGCAGATGCACGTAACTCCTGTGTGTGATACCAACTGGAAGCTGAAGATGGTGCTTAGTAAATGTTGTTACGCAACCCTCCGCACTTACACACGTACATACACTTTTCTGTGACTCACATCATAATAACACTAAAGTTATATCCCTAATGACTCCTAAGTAGTGATAATGTAGGAGCATGGTGTCTACCATTGGCTCCCACAACACAATACAAAATCAATATTCTTCCTGAATGTACGTATTCTCAAAAAAGTGTGCATAAAAAAAATCCAAGATAGCGATAGGCTAACAGAGGTCGCGCAGCACTCTTCTCTCCTTCTCTGCTACTGGAGTAGACACATGAAAAATGAACGCCTCTGACAACAATGCACATTTTTGGTCCTCGTAGAGGTTGGTCATTAAGGTCTCAATAAGGTCCCTTGGTCATTCACAGCTTGTCAGCGCATTGGTGGTGTTTGGCTCTCTACAGTGCTTTGTTATTGATGGCAAGCTGTGGGTGCTTGCTACACTAATGATGATGAAACCACTGAAGCAGCCTCAAAATGCCAAAAGCATTCCCACTGCTTTGTGCTTCTCCTAAAGATATATGTTGGCATTCACCAAGACTGCTATGAACAGGGGAGGTCCCAGAGAGTGGATTATGGAGATATTAGTCATGGAGAAACGCATGAGGCAATGTTCTTCATGTACTGAGGCAGCAGTGAGTGAGTCCCAGAAACAGAGATCAAATCAGTCATAGAAGCTCAGTATGCTGACTGTTGAGACATCCGAGCCACTGCTGCTCAAGCAACACAAGTGGCAGATGATGAGGCTTAGAAGTAAGCCTTCTTCATCAAGAAACACAGCAAACAGGCAGCTCAATGTCTGCACACCAAGAGATACAAACGATGTAGAATCACTTGGTGCTGATGGTTGGAGTAAACAATGCTGCTCAGTTGATAGGAGCTATTAGTGGTCAGCATAGGAAAGAGGTATATTTTATCCCCCAAAGATTTTACCCCCTAGAAAGAAGAGTACACTGATGCAGAGGAAGGAGCTCAATACATTAATAATAACAGCATGATTCCACAATGGCAATGGTGGAGAGTCTGTGTACAAACAAAGTGTGCTTACCGCAAGTGGCTGGGGGACAACATACATGATGTGGAGATGACCAACCATCAGTATACAGCTAACCTTGAGCTTATCATGAGTGGCTGAGCGATGTGGGGATAACCGACATTAAGGTTGGGATTCACAAAACTTACACACAATGCAGGCAGCATGTGAGGGAGAGAGGATACTGCTACATCTACAGAGATACAACACTCTCCCCCACCTCTTCCTAGCGCCAGCATGCAATCAGGCTGCGAAGCACCATGCACACACCTTTGCGCCGCAGTGTAAAGGGAGTGTACGTGAGTCTAGCATAGGTTTTATACTGGAAGGGTACACTTCCAGTACAAAATACTATGCACAGACTGACTTTATAATGTTTCCAACATTGGATGTGTGCTCTGCAATGCATCGTACATTCAAAGTCGGAAAAGAAAGGAGAAATAAAAGCATTTCTCTTTTAATGCCTGCTTCAAAGCAGAATTATTTATGGGCACAAACCCCAGTTTACTAATGCACCAAAACCCGTGAGTGGTTCCATGGGAACACCTATGTACCACACATGTACCACCTTTATGAATCTAAATAATACAGCTTTGAGACGCTTTGTGTTACCTTTCGGCAACCTTCCAGAGGATAACAAGTTTTGCACTGGAAATAAAAAAAAAATTGTACTGGTTTGCGTCACTTCTGTGATGCAAACCCAGTGCAAAATGTTTGTAAATCTGGGCCTAAGTGTACAGCTAAAGAGACAAAAAACCCATAAGAGCTTTTCTCCCTTTCTAACCTCGCTTCTGGATTATCAGAAAGCAGTGACAGTGAGGGTGATGAGGACTCTGTGTATCAGATCCAAATGACTTCATAGAAGAAGAAGATAACACAATTAACAACATGGTTAGAATGGTACTACACAGAATCCCACTTTGCTCCAGTCAGGGAAGCAAGGAGGTGCAGTGCAAATCCTCTCAGATCACAACATGCTGTGAAAATTAGCTATGTAGAATCCGTCACATACCGATAAGATATGCATAAAAACCGTCACCGGACTGGTACTGCAACTAGAATAACCCACTTGAAGAGCTAACACTGGGGGCTGGGCCTGACCTCAATCAAATAATCAAACAGATGTACAGGGTCTTAAGAGAGGACATACAGTGGAAGCTTGAGGGCTTACAAAAACACAATTTAGAAACAGGTAAATGAGCTTAGTACTTAGAATGACTGGAAGGGCTGGTTTGAAGGCTTTGCAAACAATTTGTTCCAAAAGGCTTGTCCCAAACTTAGTGGTCTTAGAATAGATTCAGTCAATGACTCTTTCTGTAATGTTATGTTTGAACCATATCACAAGGCCCCTCCTGTTAAAAAATCAGATTAGGGTTACGTGGAGTTATTTTTAATATTTTCTGTCCTGAGATCCTACTAAGAACATCAAAGTGCTACCTGCCACTGATAAGTTGAGCCCACCAGGTTGTGAGCACCTCACCAGGGGAGGACCCGATAATGAAGCAGGCCCCATGATTAGCATGTGGGTGAAGGTTCTGTAAGAAGATATGTTGCGTGCCTGGTGAGCACTAAGGAGCAGGGCATAGTGACTGCTTGTCTTGGGAGACACGCTCCACTTTTGGTGTATGTATATCAGTTCATAGAAATTGAGGTTCTTTCCCACATACCTGATCCCTTGCCCTCTCACAAAGGTGTTTTTTTCAGAAATCTCCTTTACCGGATTAAAACACGGCAGACTTTTATTAGCTTCTGCACAGCTCAGGCTCATTCACACTTCTTTAGCCCAGTGATTAAGGAGAAAGAATTGTAGGCAATTTACAACAAATTAAAGTTTGAGGCAATCATGAAAATGTTAAATATCTTGTTATGTAAAATGGAATGACTCGGCTGTAGGAGTCACACCTCCTGGATTTAGGCATGGATTTGATTCAAGAGCATATAGGGGAAAGCAATGGGAGAGTTTATTTTGTGGCTGTCTGGCCAGGAGTTATTTCCTCTGAGGGAGGATATTCTTTTTTCCAAGAGTGCTGTGTGGGTTGTGAGATGGAAAGGATAGGTCTGGGGAGCGAGGTGGGGGAGAGTTTTGTGTGGTGGTGGGTACAGTGAGTATCAAAAAGAAAATAGTGTACCCCACATCTCAAAGCAATAGAGGGAAATTATGTCTGAACTGAGTATTTTGACGTGGAATGTTAGGTGTCTGAATAAGACTAACAAAAGGAGTCTTGTTATCAAAGAAGTGAAGCTACTGAAGCCAAACACAATACGTATCCAATGAACTCATATCAAATATATTGATTACTAAACCCTTGAAGGATTGGGATACCACTCCATAATATGCACTACACGAACAGTTTCTAGATGCAGTGTTGAAATAATGGGCATCACAATCTGTTTCCGGTTTTATGAAAAGATGCAGATGTGAGAGGAAGGTGGGCAATCATATACCTGCAACAAGACACCTAGAAAGTTACAATCCACTTGATATATGATTCAAAAATAAAAGATCCTGAAATGTTTATCCTGCTTCTCAGTTTTAAATATGGGATAAAATCTTCATAAGTGGAGATCTTAACTGTTCTCTGAATAAGAAGACAGGTGGCGATCAGAGAATGCCCCAGACTATAGAGTCAATCATAAAACCGATGGAAATACATGGTTTGGCAGACTATGGGTGTATATTAAAACCTGGCGACAATGGGATTTTTTGCTCACATTTTCTCCAGCATGTAGTAAGGTCAAGATCCCAAATACGATTGTTTTTCAAAGTTTTGTCATACCATATAACTGGCTGGTGCTAGAATTAATGATTCAATTTAAATCAAGATCTTATTTGAGAAGGATTTTTGATGGGTCATTTCAAATTGATTATTGCTGTGCACATATGATGAAGCAATGAGTGCCTGATTGAAAGTTAAAATGATACAAGAAAAATTAGGCTTCAAAATCAGCAATTATTAGTGGTAGAAAATCAACAATTTCAGGCAGCCCCAAATGAGGACTGATCTGACCATAAGGTTTCAATAACTGGTGTGCACAAAGGCAGCTATCTGGAAGCATCACAGCAAGGGAACAACCTGTAAATACATAACAAACAGACATGGAGCTTACAAATATAATTTATAATTTTATAAACTGTTGGTTGAACTTTGGCCATTATATTGAGAGAACTTATGCTGCAGAACAATTTGCCCATAGTCAAGAATGTGGGTTGTAAGATTGTAACTGATGCAGAGGGTATAATGCAAGTTTTTGGGCACTTTTGCAAGATCATTGATGCATTTATTATTCAGTATTTCAACGCCATTAAGGTACACACAGTCAGGCAATCAATAGTAGATATTTTGAAAGCTCCGATCACTTTGCTTAGAGATCCAGACTGCTGTTACTGAGCCCTGAAGAAAGGCTGTTAATGGAGATGGCATTCGCTTAGAATTCTTCAAAGTACTGAGTTCACTTTTAATGCCTTTCTTATATGAAGATAAAGCTTGGGCAAAATATCAATTATGCTTGAGTAATCGCAGTAATTTTGGTAATTTAAGGATACTCTTGGGAGGAAAAATTACTGAAGATTATGTGACTGCTCCGGTTTGTGTAACAACAAACTTATGGCCTGATGGCAACGAATTTCGTTGTAAAGGCATGAATGGTAAAGGTGTATGCATGATAAGGATTTTAAAGGTAAGTACAGGTAAGAATTAAGTGGGTTGAGTGATATAGATATGGGATTTGGTGTGGTAACGGCATTTTTAAGTTTAAGAGTGGGTATGGGTTTTGGAGAGGTAAAGGCATTTTTAGTTTTTTGGGTGGGCATGGCTTTTTGGGTGGTAAGGGCATTTTTAGGATTTAGGTTGGGTATGGCTTTCTGGGTCGTAAGGGCATTTTGATCTTTTAAGGTGGGTAAGGGTTTTGGGGTGGTAAGGGCATTTTTATTTTTTAGAGTGGGTATGTCTTTTTGGTGGTAAGGGCATTTTTTGATTTAGGGCGGGTATGGATTTTGGGATGGTAAGGGCATTATAGGTATTGGGTGGGTATGGGTTTTGGGGTAGTAAGGGCATTTTTAGATTTTGAGGTGGGTATGGCTTTTTGGGTGGTAAGGGCATTTTAGGTTTTAGGGTGGTTATGGGTTTTGGGGTGATAAGGGAATTTTTAGGTTTTAGGGTGGCTATGGGTTTTGGGGTGGTAAGGGCATTTTTAGGTTTTTGGGTGGGTATGGGATTTGGGGTGGTAAGGGCATTTTTAGGTTTTTGGGTGGGTATGGGATTTGGGGTGGTAAGGGGTGTTTAGGTTAGAGTGGGTATGGGTTTTGGGTAATTTTGTAGGGTTTAGGATAGGTAGGGTTTTTGGGTGGAAAGGTGTGTGTGTGTGTATTAATATATATATATATAAGAAAGAAGGGACTCAAACAGATGATCTCATTAAAGAACAAAAATATATTTCTACTACAACGTGCTGAAACATTGTAGTAGAAATATATTTTTGTTCTTTAGTGAGATCATCTGTTTGAGTCACTTCTTTCTTGGATATTACATTTTCTTGTGGCTCATTGTATCCTTTGGGATCCAGATTTTTACCCTGGCTGGCTGTTGTTTTCTTGTGATCCTGCATCTTCCAGTATATCTATATATATATATATATATATATAGATATATATATATATAGAATAAGCATACACATATATATGTATAAATATCATGCATGTCATACGTACCTCTACTTTTTACCACGCATATACTTTTACCAACCTTGCCTTTACTATGACATTTTTGTGGTAAAGACATGCATGGTAAAAGCATGTGTGTGGTAAAAACTTTTCGCCTTTTCATGATAAGTGCATGCATGGTAATGATCATGCGTTGTACTTGCCACATGCGTGAAAAGTGCATTCTTTGTTCTGTCTCATATTTCCCTCTGTCATCACAAACGTGATCTGCCGTATTACGATTTACATTGGGAATAATGGAATAATTATATTAAGGCTGAAAAGATATAGGTCATGTTTGTGATGGAGTCACTGCATCCGCAAAACTCTAAATCAGGTCCTGAGTGACCACAAGCAGCTGCTGGCTGCTGCTGTTCATGTTCTGATGCATTTAACGATATTGTCCGCACACAGAATGCATCTTTGAACACAAGTGTGCATTTTGCAAAATAGCGCTGCATTCTTGGTTATGCTCCACACATAAATTTATATAATTTTATAGTAGTTCTGCACAATTATGCTACAGCAAATTATACAAGTTACGTCCACCTTTAAAAAAAATGGGTCAGATGGAGCAATTGTATATCTCTGAAATGTCAGCAAGGAGAAGCAGATCATCTACATAAGTCTACACACTCAAGTCTAACCCACAGGGAAAAAGTTCCAAGGGGTAGCCTGACCCACTTTTGCAGAAGTTGCTGTGATCCCTACCTCAATAATACCATAGTGTGCTATCTACCTAAATTTAACGTCATAACTTTTCTTCCCCTGTGGAGATCCCCTATGTCCACCTTAGAGGTGTGGCAAGGTAAGTGAGCAACCCCTCCTCTGTGGTCACTGAAAACCAGTTCTAGGGGCAGCTTCTTTCTGTCTGGGACTGATGTCTGGCTGATTAGAGAGAACATAGAGCAGGCAGGACCAGGAATTAGCTACAGCTGCTTGTGCCAGGGTATGCCTCTCACAAGTTAATTTAGTTCCTTGGTATTGCCCAGATCGTCATGCTGTCAGTGGAACAGAACACCTCCTCACACACTAGGTCTATGTCTCAGTTCTGGGTGCAGGTTCACACCTCATTGAAAAGGCTGTTCTTCTCCTGAGTGACACCTGGAAGCTCATGCAAATGGGCTTCTAGAGGATTTAGGCAGGTAAAAGCAGATGTTTTAAAATAAGATTTTCTAAATTGTATATTACACATTCAATGTTACCAGTGAATTAGGCTTGTAATAAATACTTTAAAAAGTCTAGGAAGGTACTTTGTAGCCAGTGTCTAGATAGGGATATCATTATTAAATTAAATTTGATGGCCCTCATTATGACTTTCAAAGACAGCCAAAGCCACGGGTGCCAGAAGGCGGCCAGTGCTGGCGGTCTTCCGCCCGCCATATTACGAGTAGTGCAGGATTTCCATCACATTTTAGGTGGACATCCTGCAGCAGTTGTCTTGGCGGGTGAAAGCGCATGGGCAGGTCCACCTCCAGCCCCACTCCCCCAAAAGGACTCCACCAGCCGTATCACGAACTGTAATATGGCCTGGCGGTGTCCTGAGGGCGGAGCGCTGCCAGTGGTGGACGCGCCTCTTTCCGTTCCCTGCCAGACGACCTCCTTGCCGGATAAGGTAAGTCAGGTGTCTGACAGGCGAAGGGGGTGGGAGGGTAGGGGGTGTTGTTTGTGCATGTGTGAGTGGGTGTTTGTATCTGTGTATGAATGTAAGTGTGAATGCATGTGTGTATGGGTGTTTGTATGCATGTATGAATGTGTCTATGCATGTTTGAATGCATGTATGAATATTTAAGTGAATGTGGGTATGGATGGATGTGAGTGAGTGTATATATGGGTGCATGTGAGTGAATTCATGTATGTCAGTGTTGGTGAATGAGTGTCTGCGGAGTGCATGTGGGAGTCTGTGTGCGTGTATCCATGGGGGCGGGGGCCACTATACTTGGAGGGGGTGGGGCGCTGTACTAGGAGGGAGTGGGGGCACTGTACTAAGAGAGGGGTGGGGGCACTGTACCAAAAGGGGGGGGTTCTGGTGTGGATAGGGGTGGAGGGGTATTGAGCTTGCTTGGGGGTTGGGGGAGTCATCTGCAGGTGACATGGAAGGAATTCCCTGTCACTGGTAGGCTTTCCGCCAAAGTTCTCTTGGCGGTGCTACCACTGCGGAAACCCTGGTGAAAAGCCGACTCCTAATACCATTGGCGGTTTTCATTGGACCTTAGGAATGGTGCAAGCCGGAGCAAAAACGTTTGATGCAAAACTGCGTTAGTGCAGTTTTGCACCAAAAAGTATAAATATGCCAATAAATCTACATTCCACTGCTAGAACCTAGCCAGTCTCTATGTGTTCGACTCAGTGATTGTTTGAGGATAGAATCCCCCAAATTCAGTCTAATCTACTGTGGATGAACATTTGAATTAGGGGACCAGGGACAGGAGACATAACTGGTCCAATAGCACACTTTAAATTGTTGATTGTTCATGCCCCATCTGTATGAAAGTACTATCTTGCCTGGCATGCTACCCCCATTTTTACATATATTTCAGTTTGTTTTTGCCTGTCTCACTGGGATCCTGCTAGCCAGGATCCCAGTGCTCATAGTTTGTGGCCTGAATGTGTATACCTATGTAGTGACTAACTGTGTCACTGAGGCTCTGCTAACCAGAACCTTAGTGCTTATGCTCTCCCTGCCTTTAAATTTGTCACTATAGGCTAGTAACCACTTTTATCAATTTCAATTGGCACACTGGAACACCCTTATAATTCCCTAGTATATGGTACCTAGGCACCCAGGGTATTGGGGTTCCAGGAAATCCATATGGGCTGCAGCATTTCTTTTGCCACCCATAGGGAGCTCAGACAAAATGCACACATTATTTCACAGCCATTTTCACTGTACTTAAGTAACTTATAAGTCACCTATATGTCTAACCTTCACTTGCTGAAGGTTAGGTGCAAAGTTACTAAGTGTGAGGGCACCCTTGCACTAGCAAAGGTGCCCCACATAGTTCAGGGCAATTTGCCCGGACTTTGTGAGTGCAGGGACACCATTACACGCATGCCCTACATATAGGTGAATACCTATATGTAGCTTCACAATGGTAACTCCAAATGTAGCCGTGTAACATGTCTAGGATCAAGGATTTGTCCCCCTTTTCCAAATCTGGTATTGGGGAGCCAGTTCCATGCACCCACGGGGGTCCACTATGGACCCAGGGTACTGCCAAACCAGCTCTCTGGGGTTTTCTCTGCAGCTACCGCTGCTGCCACCCCACAGACAGGGTTCTGCCCTCCTGGGGTCTGGGCAGCCCAGTCCTAGGAAGGCAAAACAAAGAATTTCCTCTAAGAGAGGGTGTTACACCCTCTCCCTTTGGAAATAGGTGTTAAAAGCTGGGGAGGTGTAGCCTCTGGAAATGCTTGGAAGGGCACAGATGGTGCCCTCCTTGCATAAGCCAGTCTACACATGTTTAGGGAACCCACAGTCCCTGCTCTGGTGTGAAATTGGACAATGAAAAGGGGAGTGACCACTCCCCTGTCCATCACCACCCCAGGGGTGGTGCCCAGAGCTCCTCCAGTGTGTCCCAGACCTCTGCCATCTCAGATCCAGAGGTGTGAGGGCACTCCGGAGGCCTCTGAGTGGCCAGTACCAGCAGGTGATGTCAGAGACCCCTCCTGATAGGTGCTTAGCTGACTAGATGGCCAATCCTCCTCTGAGGGCTATTTAGGGTCTCTCCAGTGGGCTTTTCCTCAGATAACGACTTGCAAGAATTCACCAGAGTTCCTCTGCACCTCTCTTTTCAACCTCTGCCAAGGATCGACTGCTGACTGCTCCAGGACACCTGCAAAACTGCAACAAAGTAGCCAGAACACTACCAGCGACATTGTCGTGGCTAGTCCTGCTGGCTTTCTCGACTGATTCTTGAAGGTGCATGCTTTGGGGGCTGCCTGCCTTCATCCTGCACTGGAATCCACAAAGAAATCTCCAGTGGGTTGATGGAATCCTCCCCTTGCTCCAGCAGGCACCAAACGTCAGCGTCACTGGTACTCTGGGACCTCTCTCATCCTGACGAGCGTGGCCCCTGGAACACAGGTGGTAGACCCAAGTGACCCAGACTGTATAGTGGTCCAACTGTCCAAATTTGGAGGAGGTAAGTCCTTGCCTCCCCTCTCCAGACAGTAATCCTGTGCACCACAAGAACTGCAGCTACAAGTGTTCTGCGCACATTTCTACAAAATCCTTCATGTACAGCCAAGCCTAGGTCCCCTGCACTCTGTCCTGTGATGCTTAGCTCCCTGAGTTGATCTCCGGCTTCGTGGGACCCTCTTTTGCAGTGTTGAGACAACCACCCTGTTCAGACATCTTGAACCTGTGTTCAAGGACTTCTGCGGGGGCTACCTTCTTGTGCGTGGCGTCTCTACGTTGCTGAGGGCCCCCACTGTCTCCTTTCCCAAGTGGTGATATCCTGGTCTTTCCTGGGCCCGGGCAGCACCCTTTTTTTTTCAACCGTGACTCTTGCAGCTAGCAAGGCATGTTTGTGGTATTTTGCCAAGGAAACAACTCTGCATCCTCTAGCACTCTGTGGGACATCTTCTGCACAAAGGGGAAGTTCCTAGCATCTTTCACTGTTGAAGAATCGTCAGCTTCTTCCCATCCAGAGGCAGCCAATTAGCACCTTCATCCGGGGTTTAGTGTGCTCCTGCCCCCCCAGGACACTTTCACTCTTGGACTTGGTCCCCTTCCTTTGCAGGAATCCTTCTTCAGTGCTTTGCAGTCTGTTGTGGTCTTTGCAAAATCCTCTATCACGACTTTAGTGTGTTTCTGGGGAAATAGTAGTACTTTACTCCTACTTTCCAGGGTCTTGGCTTGAGGTATCTTGGACACTCTTAGTGTTTTCCTACACTCCCAGTGACCCTCTACACACTACACTAGCCTAGGGGTCAATTTGTAGTTTGCATTCCACTTTCTTAGTATATGGTTTGTGTTGCCCCTAGGCCTATTGCATCCGATTGTATTCTACAGTGTTTGCACTACTTTCTGACTGTTTCACTTACCTGATTTTGGTTTGTGTGTATATTTTGTGTTTTTTACTTCCCTCCTAAGGGAGTATATCCTCTGAGATATTTTTGGCACATTGTCACTAAAATAAAGTACTTTTACCCAGTCTCTCTGCATCAAGCAGCCTCCAAAGTTTTGGAAAAGTTGATAAATCACTTCTTTTCTGACTGAGAACAACTTGCTCCATCCCTCCCAGTCTGGGTTTAGAGCTTACCACAGCAATGAGACAGCATTATTAGAGACCTCACAGTCCATTAATCCAGTCTGTGGTTCTTTTGCTGTTGGACCTGTCAGCAGCATTTGATACAGTCGATCATAACATCTTACTTCTCAG
This sequence comes from Pleurodeles waltl, assembly GCF_031143425.1. Lineage (NCBI taxonomy): Eukaryota > Metazoa > Chordata > Amphibia > Caudata > Salamandridae > Pleurodeles > Pleurodeles waltl. The sequence goes on from NC_090446.1 coordinate 22,125,512, forward strand.
GTTGGAACATCTGGGATTGATGGGCTCTTCCCTAAGCTGTCTTTATTATTTTCTTGAGAGAAGTGAGCATGTGGTTTGGATAAAGCTGTATGCCTGGGGAGTAAAGAAGTTGAAAAACCCTCACTAAGTACCACACTCTTCAACATTTACGTGTCCCCACTGGCATACTTGGTTGAATCCTTTGACATCAAGATCATCTCATATGCAGATGATACTGAACTTCTGCTCACAGATTTTGCAAATGCTAAGGATGAATTTGTTCTTTGGATGGTAGTGCTGCTTGATCGGCTGACGGCCAATAAATTAGAGTGCAACTCAGATAAGACTGAAAACTTATTTTTTGGACAGAATCTCCTTCCATGATGGGTAGAAGCATGGCCTAACAACGTACCCCCACCAACACCTCCAACAGCAGTTGATGTCCAACTTTCATTCAATGCACAGGTGTTGACATTCGTGAAGTCTTGCTTGTGGATATTTTGCATGCTGAGGACACTTTTTCACTATCTTCTACCTGATACACAAATTACAGTGGTCAAGACACTGATCCACCCCAGGATGGACTATGTCAATGACCTGAATCTGGGTCTCTTGGAATTCCTAACTCAGTGGTCGCAAGTTATGCAGAACATGGCCGTCAACCTATTGTACAAAATACCTGCATACTCATCAGGCACTGACCCTCATGCACGAAGCTCTTCACAGTATGTGGCCGATGTATCTCAATGAGAGGATCAAGGAGTATAGACCAGGGAGATCCCTGCACTCTTGTAAGGATAGCTTAATTGCAGTTCCCTGCTTTAAAAGACAATGAAGAGGCTCCTTCTTTACTTTCAAAGTGCCTGGTATGTTGAATCAGGTGCCTGAACAGCTGAGGTCCATCACAGAGGAAACAAAAGTTAAGAAAAGAGCTGAATATATTTCTATTCAAGCTCCATGGATGACAGGACGTTTGTGGTTCTCTGCCTATTTCCATTTTCAGTGCCTAAAATGCTGGTAGACTCTTTTTGTTGAGTAGCTGTGTGCTATAGAAGAATCATTCATTCAGACATGACAGCTCCTCTCTCTCATTAAGTCAGAGTGACCCATCCTGCCAAAACCTAGCTTCACTTTGTCTCAGTGTCTGGGAGCAATGCACAAAGACCAATTGTTTGCAACTACCAGCCATGTGACCCAGAAACAGGCATCAGGCAACAAATGACTGGATCAAGAAAAGTCCAACTTTGTAAAAGTAGCTTTTTCAGAATTGGGGCTTAAAATTGGACTTTACCATTAAAAAGGGCTTTTCATTAAAATTTTTAGACACCTAACTCAACCTGTCTATCTGCTGTCAAATGACAGTTATCATCATTAAAGGTATTAACAAAAGACAATATTATCCTATGGGAGAGGTAGATTTACAGTAGTGAAAAATTAATTTAGGAGTTTTTCACCACCAAGGCATCTACATTTTAGAAGCATATCTCCACTTTTTACAAACTGCACCCTGCCCTCTAGGCTTTTCGTGGCCTATCGCAGGGCTGACGTATGTACTAAAAAGCAAGGCTTGGGACTGGTAAAATGATTTTTTTGTCAGGTTGAAATGGCAGTTCAAAAATCCACACAAAGGCTTCAATGTCAGGCCTGAGACATGTTTCATTTAAATGGGTAGCACACTCAGTGCTGCAGGCCCTCTAGTAGCATTTAATTTACAGGCCCTGTGTACATGAATTACCACTTTACTAAGGGTTTACAAGCAAATTAAATAGAGCAATTGGATGTAAGCCAGAGTTACTATGTTTTAGTAAGAGAGCACAAGCACTTTATCAAGCACAGGTTAGCAGTGCTAAAGTGCAGTGCCTTAAGGCCAACAAAAACGAGAACAGCAAAAATAGGAGTGGTTAAGGCAGAAGGCTTGGGGGAAAATTACCCTAAGGCTGACAGGTCTAACATACATACATGCATACAAATACATATATACATACATGCATACATATTGCAGGGTTATACTTTATCACTCAGTATGGTGATGACCATTTAATAATAGACTCTGATTAATCACATCAGTTTTGTTGATGTAGGATTTTGCTGTAAAGCATTTGGTTGGAAGGACCTCTTCTTCAATATAGCCAGTTCATATTTCACCCAGTTGCAAATGCCTCATCTCTTTGATCCTATTTTGTTCTGATATCATTTGCATTGTCATTGATATGCAGCAACTAAACGCAGTCCATTACACTATGCCTTTCATAAAGACTTTCACTCACCTACTGAATTGCAATTTTTCAAAGATACATAGATTGACCATTTCCAGATGATTCATGCCTTAAGTCTTTCCAATGAAATTCAGTATTATTTCACTCTTGTCTCCTAGGTAAGTCAAATAAACTTCAAGCTGATGTTATACTTCCAATATGTTGTATCCCTCATCCGGAAAGCAAAGTGAAGCAAGGATCTCCCTTGTCCTTCATTAATGAATAAAGGATAGGTTGACCAATTAAAGTTATTTCTTGGGTAAGTCATAGGTCAGGCAAACTCTTTAAATAAAACCTTGTAGTATAATGCACACCTCTGATAGTTTAGCAAAGTATGGTGTCCCCACTCCTGCTTCTCAGCCACAACTGGCACACCAGCACAGGAGTTTATTTATCATGGCTTTTTTTCCATTACAAAATGCACCTTTATCACAGAAATGTGTGATTTAACATTGACGTTTATCTAAATTCATCATTATTAGCTTCAGAAAAGAGGGATACATATAAAGGTGGTCATTATGAGTTTGGCAGTACCAGGACCACCATGGTGGCGGCGGCGGTCATACTGCCAATGCACCAGCAACAAAGACTGCCAAATTATGACCATGGCGGTTTTCCCAACAGAATACAGCCAAACTATCGCTAGTGTGGTCATGCTGCCATGGACAGCGGTGGTCACTTTCAGGCTGGTGGATACCATATTTCTGCTAGACATATTACAAGGCTGCACATCGCCAAGACGTCCACGCGGTTGCACCACCACGAAAAGCCTGGCGGAAACCAACACTATAAAAGGAGTCACTCAGTTTCAGGAAGCCATACCTGTCCGGAGCAGCCATGGAACCTGAACTGGATGTCCTCCCCCTGCTCCTGATAACACAATGACTCAGAAACCAGCGACGGCGACAAAGACAACAGCCGTGAGTACACACCTACCAAATTCCGTAGGGAAACCCAAAGTACACGCTCACTCACAACATATAAACCCGGGGCGGCTGACAATGCCAACACAAATGTAACCACACACCCATACGGACACACACCCACATACAGACACGCACACCCATAATACCCACATGCACACTCAAACAACACACACCACGTGCAATACACACACCAGTCCGCAGACACACAGATCTGGCACAGTCTAACACAACAATACGCCACACAACTGATAGACACAATGACAGCACAACCGCATCAACACAAACACTTCAGCAAGCAAATACATTACACACCTCTTCATGACACTACATACATACAACATGTAACCACACCTGACAAACAATATACACTATCACACAGCCATACAAGGAAGCATACATTATCCCACACCAAAACAACACACAATGCATCTGACATATCCATCACCATGCACATGCACTCAGACAAAACAACCACACCAGGACACACAAAACCACTATTACACATGTTAACACATGCAATACACCATTCATCAACATACATGTATGTACCAAACGCAAACATATCCTTCACACACTACACAACCATCACAGGGGGACAAATGGCAGGGTCACACCCACACATACCTCCCTGATACAACAGCTAGCACAACCAACACACACACATGTCACACACAAACCAAAGCAGCCAAATACAATACAGCCATGTGGAAAGAAAGGCACGACAAGTATGTAACCATCGAATCCAACAACTTGTTGGTACAGATATAAATAAAAAAAGATATAGAGATAAATATACAAATAACTTTTACAAATGTCGGGTCTGTCCAAAATGCCAGTGGTACAGATGGCACCTCTGTGAGCCCCTACATGACTCCTGACTTCTATATGACCTCTACAGGGTAGGGGCATTAAGAGGCCAGGCAGGCACCTCAGGGATTGGGGGGAGGGGTGGTTTGGGCTTGGGTTTGGGAGGGGGGTCCTTGGGCTTGGAAGGGGGGCTTAGGGTGAGCTTTCGGGGAGGGATGGGAAGACTTGGGGGGGTCGACTTCTTGGCAGGGGGAGGGGCATGGGTACCAGCAGGGGGGCAGGAGAGGACTGGGAGGTGGCAGTGCTCTACTTGGGGAGGGACACAGACCGTTTGGGGATATCACAGGGTGGGAGAGGAGTGGGGAACAGGGAAAACTCCAAGAGGAAATGCTTCTTAGACACACTGGGTGGTCATGGAAAAAAGGTTTGCAAGTGGAGGTAGAGGGAGTGGTTGTAAGAGGTGTTGATGTGGATGTCTTGCGCACAAGTGCAAGCACGGAATGCTTGTGGGTGCTGGCTGTCTGTTGGGTGGGTGAGTGTGGGCGTTTCTGTGTCTTGGAAGGAAAGGAAAGGAGGTGCTGGGAGATGCCATGCTGGATGGATGACTGTCTTTTGGGGTGGTGTCTGGAGGTATGGAAGATGTGCTGCTTGTGTAGGTGTCGGTGGCTGTCATGTCTGCAGGTGTGGTGACCATTGTAGATGTCTGCAAGTCTGCTATTGTGCTGACTACGGGAAAGATAGGAGTTGTGTCTGGATTAGTGAATGTTGGTGTGTTGCCTGTAGGTGTGTCTGGTGTAGTGTCTGTGAAGGAGGGGTGGGGGGAATCTGTGCAGGTAGTGGATGTTGTTGTGTCTGCAGGTGTGTGTTGTTTGTGTGCATGCCAGTGGTGGGTCTTGTGGTGCTTGTGTTTGTCAGTGGTATCCTTGGTTGTTGAGGTAGATGCATGCTTGTGTGTCTGTGTGCTTTTCCTGGGTTTGGGAGGAGGGGTTTGGGATTGGGAAGAGGTAGGTGGAGGGGGGATGGTAGACAAAGGGTGACTCGCTGCAGTCAGTGTTGAGGCCAGAGCCTGAGCTGATCTCTGTAGGGCAGCCAGTGCATTGTGAGTGCCCTCCAGGAACGCAGTGCTCTGCTAGACGTGAGCTGCCAGTCCCTGGATGGCATTCACGATGGTCGACTGGCTCAAAGAGATCGACCTCAGGAGGTCAATAGCCTCCTCACTGAGGGTAGCAGGACTGACTGGGGCAGAGCTGGAGATGTCCACCCTCATGAGTGAGTGGGCACTGTCAACTGGGTGGGGAGCTACAGGGAGAGCGGTGGCAGTAAGAGGGGTGGTGGACAATGATAGTGCTGGGGTGGTCCCAGAAGGGTCCGCCACCCCCTGGAGGAGGATACCGATGATGAGGAGGAAGATCAGGTCTCCCCCATGGCACTCCCCTTGACCTCCATGCCACTGGGTCCCTCGCTGTCACTGTAAGCAGAACTCTGGGTCCCGTGGCCTGCAGCATCCCCACCTTTCCTTGCCTGTGCCCCTTCTCCTTTGGTTGCTGATGCTGATGCACACAAATAGAGAGAGATATGGAGAGAGAGGCATCACCAACATTTGGTCAGGCTCTAATTTTCGGATCCTCCTGAGTATCTCTGTCTCACTACATACAAAGACACCTCAGTACTATATAAAGAGACGTCCGTGGTACTGAGGATTTCCTCCTCAGCTAAGTAGGGACCACCTAACTAACGCTGTAGGTTGTTCAAGCTTAAACCATTAAAAGGATAATCCCCATTTCTTGTGCTTATCTCTGAACAAATTTACCATTCATTATGGCGAATCTACAACAGGTAGCAATTGTAGTCAATATGCAATTACCCCTTAATGCACATTTACTGGCACATGGCCTAATGACCCAGGGGGGTCCAGTCACATTTGTTGTTGAGGTTCACCCTATAGAACAGAACTTTCTTTGGTCACATTTCCAGCAGTTGATGGGAACACCAATACATTTCACCACTATACACCTGCAAACGTAACTGTAAAAACAGAGCATATGCATATCTAGAAATACCTCTATCTTATCAAGAACATAATATTTGACTTGATGGTGCCCTACCCCACACAATTTTACACATTAGGTTAGGTCTTCTAAGTAATGAAGGTCCTACCTGGCCTTTAATGGCCACTTATACACCTCATCCTGCTGCAGCAAACCTAACGGTAGCTGAAGTCCACCACTTATATACTGAGCTGATGGCAATATAGAGACGATTAGTACAGTTTATAATGCAAACGCTAAATAAAAAAATAAAAACCCAGCACGTGCTGCTCCGGCACAACCACATGCAGTCACGCCAGACATTAATCCTGCAACCGTACATTCGATCATGGGTAAAGTACACGCCAAACGAGAAGAAATTCTGTTTTGGTTAGCTCAAAAAATAAATGCACTGGAAGCAGAATTTCCCCATACGGGACCTCAGGATAAACACAGAATATTAACTATGTGCTTTCCATTTGGGATGGTTTCCACTACAGATAACTGTAATACAGGGGGCACAGTATTTGTCACGCTCCATACTACCACACACGGTACACCAACACTTGCCAATTTACCGGAAGTGTTGAAACAAATTCAAGATGAATACGGGGCTGCCACGGGCCTGGACTTGGGATGCAACTAATGGGCAACTTTGCCAAAGTATCCTCAATTATATTAAGTAACCTTAAAGGGGAAGTAGTCGCACTAGCAGTGCTCATGCAGCTCCGGGATGTTCCTCCACAGGATCACGAATGCGAGCTGCAAAGATTATAAAGGAGACATAGGGGGTCATTTGGACTTTGGGGGGCTTGCGGAGGCCGCCCGCCAAAGTCCCACCATCAGAATACCGCTGCGCGGTCATTTGACCGCCGCGGCTATTCTGATTTTCCCGCTGGGCTGGTGGGCAACCGCCAGAAGGCCGCCCGCCAGCCCAGCAGGAAACCCCCTTCCACGAGGATGCCGGCTCCGAATGGAGCCGGCGGAGTGGAAAGGGTGCGACGGGTGCATTTGCACCCGTCGCGATTTTCAGTGTCTGCAGGGCAGACACTGAAAATCTTGGTGGGGCCCTGTTACGGGGGCCCCTGCAGTGCCCATGCCATTGCCCATCCCATGCCAGGGGCCCCACGACACCCGTTACCGCCATCACCAGGAACAGGATGGCGGTAAGGGGGTCGGAATCACCATGGCGGCGCTGCTAGCAGCGCCGCCGTGGAGGATTCCCCTGGGCAGCGGGAAACCGGCGGTACACCGCCGGTTTCCCCTTTCTGACCGCGGCTGTACCGCCGCGGTCAGAATGCCCATGGGAGCACCGCCAGCCTGTTGGCGGTGCTCCCGCGGTCGTTGGCCCTGGCGGTAGTGTACCGCCAGGGTCAGAATGACCCCCATACTCGTCGGGGTCGAGATAGTCTAGGGGCCAGACCAACTAAACAAGAATTCCAAGGTAAATCTAGTAAAGATTCTACCAAGCAATCTCCTGACGGTACTAAGAAACGTTGGGATGAAAAACAACTAAAAAAGAAAGACGAGAATCTCCACATATGGAGACCCCACAGAATAGATATAATATCAGAAATAGAGATAATATAAAAATGCCTGACAGATATCAATATACTGATACACGCCAATCTCTTTCCTTTCAGGACTCATCGGAAAAACGCAGTGAGAGAGGTAGCGGTCAGAGCAAAGAACTGAGTATGTGAAACCAAGACAGGAATCACAACACTCAACAGAAGTTTCTGTTAAAAAAGAAGAGAAACTTCCCCAACAAAAAACACAATTTAAAAAAGAAAAAGGTGGCAGCAGTTGCTGTCCGACATACCACTCAAGAAGTGGGCTCTATTGAAGAACAAGAGGTCACAATAGTTCGCCGGAATCTTCTAGAGCATCTGGAGGTGAAAGCAACTGATGACTTCTTACAAGTGGAAACTGCGGACATGCGTGTCTCCATGCCTGATAGGGTGTACAAAGTAACGCTACAGCTAGAAGGAGTCATTCAGCGCATAATCCATGCAATCATTTGGGACTGCTTCATAAACATTTATGATATTCTACTGGCCGAGAGAGATTGGCCACATGAATTTGTCCGTACTTGCCCATTTGGGGAAGAGGTTGTCAAACCTTCTTTCTCGCCTCTTGTTCCCGAGGAGCTTGCAGAATCCTACGCCATACATTGGGCATTGGTGCAGGCACCCGCGTTATATTGCAACCACGTAGGATGGAATAAAGTTTCCCTCTACCATAAATCCCAATTAAAAATCAACCCTAACCTCAACCACAATATACAATAAAACATGATGCTAAAGCACCTGTGAGGGAAATCATCACACAACTGGAGTACCAGGGCGTAATCGAACACTGCGTCTCACCAATGAAGGACATCTTATTCCCAGTAGCTAAACTGGACCATTCGTACAGAATAGTCTTAGATTACAGACATTTAAACAGTCATACACACAGATATGTTGTACAAAACTCACACAGCACGTCACTCATGAACAACATAGTGAGCAAAATATACAAAACAACATTGGACAGTTTCAACTGTTTCTTCTGTCAAAATATAGGGCCTGAGAGTAGAGACTTAACAAGTTTCATTGCACTAGGCTTTCAGAAACAATTCTGTAATTTACCCCAGGGGTATAAGAACAGACCAGGACTGTTTGCGGCTTGTGTGACTTTAATATTGCACGTCATTGACCCCGAAGCATTGTCCTATGTAGATGATATCTACCTCACGGATGATGAATTGCTGCAACATTTAAGATGGGTAGCCTGCATTGCTGTGGGTTTTGCCAAGTAAGACTAGAAATTTAATTTAAAAAAAACTAAAATAGCCTTCTTTAGCGTCCTGTTTCTGTAATATGAGCTATCAAGTGAAGGAAAGAGCCTAGCTCCACAGTTCTTCGAAAAATGCACAGAGTTACAACCTCCAAATACCGTTAAAAAACTCCAATCCCTATTGGGTTTTCAAAATTTTGGCAGAACTTACATTCCTGATTACGCATCACACATAAAACCTTCATATGACTTAGTACGTCCTGACTTTTCAAGTACATTTTGGACAGTCGAACACACACGTGTTCTCAGGGCTTTGCAAACAGACATGCTTGCAGCAACACATTTATACACAAGGGACAATAAAAAACATTTGGTCATTGGAATAATTGCTGGTGCCATCCGTTTCACCTATCTAACTTTAAATGAGGGTGAGACAGTCCCAGTTGCATGCAAATCACATTTATATTCAGCAGCAGAACAACGTTTTGCTCCCACTGAGAAAGTTCTCACTGCTGTTCAGATGGGCGTCATCAAAGAAAGACCGCTAACCCAGGGCAAACACCTTATTGTCGACTCTCTAATCCCAGCCCTTGAGGCTGTTACCAAAGCCAGCGTTCCAACCTCTAAAGCATTACATCCACGTTGGATTCAATGGGCAACGTCTTTGACAGCCACTGATGTAGACTACATTTTTTACCCAAAATTACAAACTCAATAATTTTTGCAATATGAACTAGAATACCCAGTTCCAGCAAATACAATGCCTATTGAACAATATCAAAGAGTCATCTATACCGATGGATCAGCGCGACCTGCAATAGGCACAAAACATCAATATTCCACTGCTTTTGCAGTCGTAAGCGGCTATATGGAGGATAATACATTTTGTCCCCAACATTCATACACGCAAACCCTAGGGGATTGCACAGCACAAGAGCTAAAGGCTCTGGTGATGGCACTGGAACATACGGATCCTGCACAGTGAACATTGATTGTTTGTGATTCATGTCCTTCAATGAATACCTGCATTACAGGCACCAGAAAGGGTTCAGAGATTCTAAAGGCAACACCATCAAACACAAACTTATGTGGAGGAAAGTAGTAGATCTGAAGAAAATGCTACCAAATATCCATGTTGTACATACACTTGGACAGCAGTGCGTTGGAATACACATTGCTGGAAATTCACTAGCTGATGAAGTCGCAAAATCAGCAGTAGCTACGGCTGCTGTTGCTGCAGTAACCGGTTCTAGAACGGAACCGGACTATGCCATATGGGCTGCAGTGAAAGCTACGGCTGAGGGCAGGCCCTATCCAAAAGCATTTCCTGTCAAATATTCCTACTGAATGGGAGGCTTCTTAGATGCTGAAGTAGTAATACCAGGTGTAGGGGTTCGAGTAATTCCCAACAAAAACATAAGATCAGAGTTGATTAAAGCAGTGAATGAGGTGTAGCATGTTCCCCGTGCTAGTGTGGTGGCTACAATATCATTGTTACAAGCACGTTATTGGCGGCCAGGTATATACAAACAGGCCAAACAGTATCTCCTTTGTTTTGACATCTGCCAACAAATTAAGGGTTCCACCGACGAACGCCCACCGCAGACACCCCTCCTAATTTCCAACAAACCATTACAATGTGTGTACTTGGACCATTGTGGTCCCCTAACACCGGAAAGTGCATACAAATACATCTTAGTCGCTGTCGACTCTTGCTCCAGATTTCTATCAGTGTTGCCACAACATTCGACTGATGCTAGGACTGTTATAAAAGATTTGCGAGTCTTCATCGGTACATGTGAGGTTGCGGCTTTCCACATAGACCAGGGCCCTGCTTTCACCTCAAGGGCATTCAGGGACGCCATGGCTTCATTGGGGGTCCAACTCCATTACTCGTCTCCATTTCATCCCAAGGGAAATAGTGTTGTGGAGCGACAAAAATGTGATTTAAAGCAGTCCTTAACAGCCAGAGTATTAGGTACCGGTCGTAGTTGCCTTAACCACCTGTATGGAGTCCAAAGAGAACTTAACAATCTGCCTAGAAGGTTCCTGGGGGTATTACTTCATATGAGTGCCTGTCCAGAACTCAAATGTATGTTCCAGATCTTGATGGCCCTGGTGGGGAGGCAACAGAAACCTTTCAGCATAAATGAAAGTGTCACTGTCTTGCAGGAATCACAACAGTCCTGTTACGACAATGCTTCTGCCAATGTCGCCTCCACAAGAATCGAGGATGTGCCATTAACACCTACCGGCTGGATTCCTAAGGTTGGGGATCTAGTACTTTGAAAGGTTGCTGGTAAAAAGGAGTTTGGTCCTTCTTATCATGCACCGGTCCCAGTCTTGGGAATACACTGTACCAGAACTGTTGTTCCTCCATTGTTGGCTGGTGCTACAGAAAACCGCTTTGTGTCTACTGACAATGTCAAGTTACACCATGTGGCCGATCCTACACAGCAGACCAAGAGGAACAGCCAGTAGTTCCCGAATCCCTCTCACTACTAGTCAAGAAGTCCCTCTACAAGTTATGAGCAGCAATGCTGACACCTCTCTGAGCCTGGGGAGGGATGAAAATGATCTTGCATTAGTTCCACTAACATCTGTTTCAACAAACAATACAGAAATAACTGATCAATTTGGCACAACTTTAACACAGATGGATGGCTTGATTTATTCTGAACCACCGCGGGAGACCCCTACCGGTCCTTCCTCTACAAATGTGGCTCCAGCTTTTGCATGAACTGCTTCTGGATACTTTGCCGATGTCAACGACACCTTCTCTGACTCATTCGCCTCTTCTACATCTGAACTGTCAAAAGCACGGAAGCTGATAAACTGGCTTAAAAGAAATTACTGTATTGTCCCATGGAAGTATCTATGGCTTTTCTTGACTGTATTAGCTTTCCTTCTTTGGATTGGCTTTGTCACAACATTCTTTTTATTAATACATGGTCATTTTCTTCCTGAAAGATCAACAGTTGAACTGGTGGATGAGGTCCTAAAACAGAATTTTTCTTCTCACAAGGTCCGCAGAGACTTGCATTTCATGAACATTTCCGCTTTACCTATTCCTGATTAAATTGTCTGGGATGAAGTAACATTTTATATATGGCCCCACGGCGGTCATTCAAATACCATATGTTTAAACTTTCAATGAACGATGTAATAACACCTGAAGTTGTTTCTGATGACTGGGATGTGAAATCAGTTGATTCTATAATGGCTGAATTGTAGTATTATACTGTATTTGAAAGTGAAGATATTTATCAATATAAAGAAAATAATGGTGATATGTTTTGCTATAATTATTATGGGCACCATTTTATTAATAGAGTAAGTACCCCAAAGACTATTTTTAATTACACACAACGGGAAACCTGTCCAGCTCCACCACAAGAGAGTTCTAAAACATATTCTGAAAAGTTTGCTTTATTTTTATGGGCACAATGTTAAAAATGCTGAGTCATATTATTATAAATTACCATCAATGGAAAATGTACAATATTATTGACTGATACGAAATGTATTTATTCGGATTTCTTTGTTTCCCGGTTGGCTATAGTAGGCTATGAATATTGGCTGAAGTTGATTGACTTTAAGAGTATGTGGGGAACACGAAATTGGCAAATAAGGGGGAAGGAAGTTTTGTTTAGAGCATGCCCGACACCTGTTCAAATCATATTTTTAAATGAAACTGTACAACAAGCTAGTTGTTTAGGCTTAGCAAAGATTAAAGATTTGAATGCGCCCGGTATTCCTGCCCTTGCAAACTTTCACAAATAGCTAAAATATATAAATGCAACCGAAGATCAGCTCCATGAATGGGTCCAGAATGATATGTTTAATGCTTCACTGTTATGTCCTGGTGGGTGGTTATTATGGCCAATAGATACCAATGGGTGTCATAAATGTTTTATAAACTCCATGGGGGACTTTAGAACTAATAGGCTGGACCCTTGCTATGTGTCATCTGAACATGTGGGTATAGTAACAACATTCAGTGTAGGGAAACTATGCCAGCTATGGTTGAAAAGTTCCTCACGCGATGCTTTTAGAGAACACCTTAGTCTCCTGTCTAATAACACTGATTTACAGGGCTTCCTGTTAGGCCCCAGAAAACAACACAGAAAGGGCATCTTATACGCAGTCTACAATGAGATTTGGAAGTTTTCTCAACAAGAAGTTGCTGCCCGGTTAAGGCAAATAGACCAGGACAATTTACAGAAGGCATTGGCTGCTGTAGATAATGAGATTAATACCCTGTCCGTCCGGATACACACCTTAAACAACATTGTTTCTTCTGCAATAGACATAATACAAAGTGAAATGTCTTCATTACACCATGGACAGAGTCAACTTAGGTCCATTATGCAGTTGGGTTGGACACTTCAAACATTAAAGGCAGGTCGCGTTCCCTGGCAACATGTTAGTGCAAGGCATATATTTTCTACATTTAATTTAACACGACAACAACAACTAATGGCTAAGAAAGAAGCAACTTATGTTAAACATCGAAAAATAAGAAAAGTTGCCTTTTACTGTGGCTGAAATACCATCTGCTGAATGGCCAATAGACGGGTCATTAATCTGCCTATTTCAACACTACAAATCATGTTCTGTATAAAACTCATTCCAGTAGGCAGATACGAAAGGCTCGGAGATAGTTACATCCATGAGGTGTGGGAGCTGCCCTTCTCTTACAAATGTCTCAGTGACATGAAAGAGGTATTTCTTTGCGGTAGTGAATGCGAGACTTATGTCAGCCATTCAATGGTTTGTAAACAGCTGGCCTTGTATGGGGCGTGTAACGCTTCGGCAGCGAACTTGGCTTATCTGAAGGGAGTTCCAGTCCCTGCATTCCAGGTGCTTTTAAATGGCAGCTATGTTCTCCTCAATGGTGAAAACTATTGTGGAATGCAAGCCTGAATAGCTTATGTTGTTTCGGTCTCTAAGATTGTTACATGCTGCGGGAAAGCACTTTTTCCTCCCACAAGACAAAGGGAAGTGGCTGAGATTTGGCTCCATATTGGTACTTCTAATGTGAATTTTGACAAGTTGAGCAGGCTTCAGGCTTTGTTTCAAAACATGTGGCACTCATATCTGCACACAAGACCTAGGCACTTCAGGTGGCAAGGTCATCAGCAGAGATACAGTCCTTTTTAAGTACTAACTTTCTGAGACACTTTGGTGAACTCGTGGGATGAATATTTAATGTGTCCGGTGCTACTAGTTTTTTCAGGAGACATCTGATAACTTTGGGTATAATAGGTGGCAATAGGTGACAATTTTGCTTTTGATACTTTTTCTGTGCAATGGCTGTCCCGCTGCACTGCGGAGGAATGAAAGCAATCCCACCAGCGCAGCTGTGTCATTAACACATGATGCAGTACTTTGGAGCAACACTCCTGGAGCAATTGGAGTGTGACTGGTCTCTGTCATTCAGACCGGTTTTGTATTGTGTGCAACCCATGTTTCGATGCCTCTGGTGCTCCTTCGAACAGGCACTGGAAGTCTGTCTTTATACGCAGCACTTGCTTTCATTGGATGATGGTCTGTTGATGTTCTCACTGAGGACTTGAGGGAACCGTATGTAGTTGCCCAGGTGTTTAAAAAACGCACACAGTACATCCTTCAACACAAGACTGACCATGGGCTGTGACATCCCTGCTGTCAGGCCCACTGTATTGTGAAAGGAGCCTGTGGCTAGAAAGTGTAGCACTGACAGAAGCTGTACTGTGGGAGGGATGCAATAGGGATTGCGTATGACTGATAACAGATCAGGCTCCAACTGTTTACAAAGATCCATGATAGTCTGACGATTCAGACGATAGGTTTGGATGATATCCTGTCCTTTATTGTTGCAAGGTCAACTAATGGACGGCACACTGGTGGTTGTCTCAATCTCCTCATGGCAGGATAGCTAGTATACACAGGAGAGAATGTACATTAAGAAATACACTTCACACATGGATGCAGGACATGTCGAAATAGCCCACACCTAACACAGTGGGACATGCATAGCACTGCTGACATATTCTGATATGGGCATGCTGAAGCCCTCTGGACACCATCTGGGCAGCACAATGCTACACCTGTATGTCGTATAGGGCACATTTCACATGTGTAAAGTACCATATGTGCCAGACTGAGCTGTCCTACACTCATCACTAGTAAACCAAGGGGATATGCCAATATAGTGCCAGTGCCCATGTGCCACCAAGTATCTAAGTATGCCCTTTATCAGATATACTGCAAAATTACATCACTGTGTCATGCACGTCACATGTACATGCAATACCATGCTGCCACAACATAGGCTTACACCGCCATTTGACCGAATATGCGTATGGCGCACTTATTTTGGGACATCTATGTATGATATGGGCACAGAGTGGCAGCTGTCTGCCCTGCTGCACTGGACAGTTGGAAGTTACCTAAGTCTGCCGGCATATGTTGTCATGGTGGTATGTGATCGCATCCGCCATGCAACTTGTCATTGGTTAACATTGCCGTCTATGCAGGCTTGGGGCCTATGGCGATAACCAATGGCGGTGATGGTACTGTCTGTTGTGGCCGTGACCGCCATTTTCTACATCCTTGCTCACTTGACTCCTGACACTTTTGCTAGCAAGACCTCTACGACCTGAGCTGCTGTGTACTGTCTCTAGGAGCCACCATGTCACGTCCCGCAGGCGATAGGGTCCAGCCTTTACCCCAGAAGAACAGGAGAATCTTATGGAAGAGGTTGAACCCCTGTATGGACAGCTATATGGGCACCAGAGGAGCAGGTGAGCCCAATGCCATAGTCATGTGTGATAGGGGTACGTGTGACGGTGAGGATGGGTATGTGTGGGCACTTGGTGAGTCAGATATGTATTGGCCACTGCTGTTGTAATGGTGCCAGTGTACATAACTTTATCCTTCTGTCTGTGTCATCCATGCAGGTGAACACCCATCAGAAGAAAGTGATCTGGTGAGCTTTCGCCGAGGAAGAGCAGACCCTGGGGGTCCACAGCTGGCGGAGCACCCATTGTCACAAGCGGTGTGAGGACCTGAGATGCTGGGCCCTAAAGATAGCAGAGGCCCAGCTGGGGATGGCCTCCCAATGAGGGAGGGGTGCCGTCAGAGCCTGACCCCCCCCATGGCCCACATTTTGGGAGTGGCCTATCCTGAGGTGGATGGGCATATGAGGGCAGCACAGCAGCCACAAGAGGTTGAGTAGTTGCTGTATCCTGGTATCCTGGTATATGGCTTGGGTTGTATGGGGTTTGCAGCCTCATTGTATCTTATGTGACAGTGTAATCTATGCAACATGTAGATAGACTAGTGAGAATGGGTTGTTACCACCCGGGCAGCTTATAAGTTGAATATGTTTATGATGGTGTACATCGCCTATATCAAGTAATCTCCATGTCTGCTTTGTGGAGTGTGAGAAAGTAGCCTCTTTCTAGCCTTGTTACCCCCACTTTTGGCCTGTTTGTGAGTGTATGTCAGGGTGTTTTCACTGTCTCGCTGGGATCCTGCTAGCCAGGGCCCAGTGCTCATAGTGAAAACCCTATGTTTTCAGTATGTTTGTTATGTGTCACTGGGACCCTGCTAGTCAGGACCCCAGTGCTCATAAGTTTGTGGCCTATATGTATGTGTTCCCTGTGTGGTGCCTAACTGTCTCACTGAGGCTCTGCTAACCAGAACCTCAGTGGTTATGCTCTCTCATTTCTTTCAAATTGTCACTAACAGGCTAGTGACCAATTTTACCAATTTACATTGGCTTACTGGAACACACTTATAATTCCCTAGTATATGGTACTGAGGTACCCAGGGTATTGGGGTTCCAGGAGATCCCTATGGGCTGCAGCATTTCTTTTGCCACCCATAGGGAGCTCTGACAATTCTTACACAGGCCTGCCACTGCAGCCTGAGTGAAATAGCGTCCACGTTATTTCACAGCCATTTTACACTGCACTTAAGTAACTTATAAGTCACCTATATGTCTAACCTTTACCTGGTAAAGGTTAGGTGCAAAGTTACTTAGTGTGAGGGCACCCTGGCACTAGCCAAGGTGCCCCCACATTGTTCAGGGCCAATTCCCCGGACTTTGTGAGTGCGGGGACACCATTACACGCGTGCACTACATATAGGTCACTACCTATATGTAGCTTCACAATGGTAACTCCGAATATGGCCATGTAACATGTCTAAGATCATGGAATTGCCCCCTCTATGCCATCCTGGCATTGTTGGCACAATTCCATGATCCCAGTGGTCTGTAGCACAGACCCTGGTACTGCCAAACTGCCTTTTCTGGGTTTCACTGCAGCTGCTGCTGCTGCCAACCCCTCAGACAGGTTTCTGCCCCCCTGTGGTCAAGCCAGGCTTGTCCCAGGATGGCAGAACAAAGGACTTCCTCTGAGAGAGGGTGTTACACCCTCTCCCTTTGGAAAATGGTGTGAAGGCAGGGGAGGAGTAGCCTCCCCCAGCCTCTGGAAATGCTTTCTTGGGCACAGATGTGCCCAATTCTGCATAAGCCAGTCTACACCGGTTCAGGGGACCCCTTAGCCCCTGCTCTGGCGGGAAACTGGACAAAGGAAAGGGGAGTGACCACTCCCCTGACCTGCACCTCCCCTGGGAGGTGTCCAGAGCTCCTCCAGTGTGCTCCAGACCTCTGCCATCTTGGAAACAGAGGTGCTGCCAGCACACTGGACTGCTCTGAGTGGCCAGTGCCACCAGGTGACGTCAGAGACTCCTTCTGATAGGCTCCTTCAGGTGTTAGTAGCCTATCCTCTCTCCTAAGTAGCCAAACCCTCTTTTCTGGCTATTTAGGGTCTCTGTCTCTGGGGAAACTTTAGATAACGAATGCAAGAGCTCATCAGAGTTCCTCTGCATCTCTCTCTTCACCTTCTGATAAGGAATCGACTGCTGACCGCGCTGGAAGCCTGCAAAACTGCAACAAAGTAGCTAAGACGACTACTGCAACTCTGTAACGCTGATCCTGCCGCCTTCTCGACTGTTTTCCTGCTTGTGCATGCTGTGGGGGTAGTCTGCCTCCTCTTTGCACCAGAAGCTCCAAAGAAATCTCCCGTGGGTCGACGGAATCTTCCCCCTGCTACCGCAGGCACCAAAAAGCTGCATTACCTGTCCCTTGGGTCTCCTCTCAGCACAACGAGCGAGGTCCCTCGAATCCAGCAACTCTGTCCAAGTGACCCCCACAGTCCAGTGACTCTTCAGTCCAAGTTTGGTGGAGGTAAGTCCTTGCCTCACCTCGCTGGGCTGCATTGCTGGGAAACACAACTTTTGCAGCTACTCCGGCCCCTGTGCACTTCCGGCAGAAATCCTTCATGCACAGCCAAGCCTGGGTCCACGGCACTCTAACCTACATTGCACGACTTTCTAAGTTGGTCTCCGGCGACGTGGGACTCCTTTGTGCAACTTCGGTGAGCAACATTTCACGCATCCTCGTCGTGCCTGTTTCTGGCATTTCTCCGGGTGCTACCTGCTTCAGAGAGGGCTCCTTGTCTTGCTCCACGTCCCCTCTCTTTCCTGGTCCAATTTGCGACCTCCTGGTTCTTCCTGGGCCACAGCAGCGTCCAAAAACGCTAACTGTACGATTTGCAGCTAGCAAGGCTTGTTGACGTTCTTTCGGCGGGAAAACACTTTTGCACGACTCTACACGGCGAGAGGAATCCGTCCACCAAAGGGGAAGTCTCTAGCCTTTTTTGTTCTTGCAGAAACTGCAGCTTCTTCTGTCCAGTAGAAGCATCTTTGCACCCGCAGCTGGCATTTCCTGGGCATCTGCCCATCTCCGACTTGCTTGTGACTTTTGGACTTGGTCCCCTTGTTCCACAGGTACCCTAGATTGGAAATCCACAGTTGTTGCATTGTTGGTTGGTGTCTTTCCTGCATTATTCCTCTATAACGACTCTTTGTCTTTTGGGGAACTTTAGTGCACTTTGCACTCACTTTTCAGGGTCTTGGGGAGGGCTATTTTTCTAACTCTCACTATTTTCTAATAGTCCCAGCGACCCTCTACAAGGTCACATAGGTTTGGGGTCCATTCGTGGTTCACATTCCACTTTTGGAGTATATGGTTTGTGTTGCCCCTATCCCTATGTGTCCCCATTGCATCCTATTGTAACTATACATTGTTTGCACTGTTTTCTAAGACTATACTGTATATTTTTGGTATTGTGTACATATAACTTGTGTATAATTGCTATCCTCATACTGAGGGTACTCACTGAGATACTTTGGCATATTGTCATAAAAATAAAGTACCTTTATTTTTAGTATATCTGTGTATTGTGTTTTCTTATGATATTGTGCAAGTGACACTTGTGGTACTGTAGTAGCTTCACACGTCTCCTAGTTCAGCCTAAGCTGCTCTGCTAAGCTACCATTATCTATCAGCCTAAGCTGCTAGACACCCTATACACTAATAAGGGATAACTGGGCCTGGTGCAAGGTGCAAGTACCCCTTGGTACTCACTTCAAGCCAGTCCAGCCTCCTACATTGGTTGTGCAGCGGTGGGATAAGTGCTTTGAGACTACTTACCACTCTTGTCATTGTACTTTTCATAAGAGAAAAATATACAAAACAAGTTCAGTGTGTGTACACAGTGCTAAAAAGTTTTGCATTTCCTCTTTTCACTCTTTTCTAAAATGCTGAAAAGTACTTCTAAACTTTCAAAAAGTTCTTAAAAGTTTAAAAAGTATTTTTTTCTGTCTTTCTAAAAGTTCTGAAAACTTTTTTCTCTTTTTCTATCACTTTAACTCTCTCTAAAAATGTCTGGCACAGGCCAAAATGTTGACCTGTCTAAGATTGCATATGATCACCTTAGCTGGAAAGGAGCAAGGAGTCTCTGCATAGAGAGAGGTTTGAGTGTAGGGAAGAATCCTTCCTTGGAACTGTTACTTAACATGCTTAGAGAACAAGATAAGGCTAAAAGTGCCCCATCTGTTGAAAAAGTAGCTAATGGTTCTCAATCTGATCCAGGGACACCCCCAGGTAAAGGTTCAGGAAAGAAACTTCTTAGCCTTCCCATTACAAGACAGTCTAGCATAGTTGGTACTGAGGTGGAGTCACATCATACAGATGATGTGCTCTCACATTACACTGTCAGCCAAGCTGTTAGGGTGCCCTCTGTAAGGGACAGGTCTCCTTCTGTTCATTCCCATCATACCTCTGTATCTAGGAATGTCCCTCCCACCAACCCTGATGACAGATTGTTAGAAAGGGAACTCAATAAGTTGAGGGTGGAACAAACCAGACTGGAGCTTAAAAAGCAACAGCTGGATTTGGATAGACAGTCTTTAGAATTAGAGAAGGAAAGACAGAAGTTGGGTTTAGAAACCCATGGTGGCAGCAGCAGTATTCCCCATAGTCATCCTGCAAGAGAGCATGATTCCAGGAATCTGCACAAGATAGTTCCCACTTATAAGGAGGGGGATGACATTAACAAGTGGTTTGCTGCACTTGAGAGGGCCTGTGTTGTACAGGATGTCCCTCAAAGGCAGTGGGCTGCTATCCTATGGCTATCATTTAGTGGAAAAGGTAGGGATAGGCTCCTTACTGTGAAAGAAAGTGATGCCAATAATTTTACAGTTCTTAAGAATGCACTCTTGGATGGTTATGGCTTAACCACTGAACAATACAGGATAAAGTTCAGAGAGACAAAAAGGAGTCTTCACAAGACTGGGTTGATTTTGTTGACCATTCAGTGAAGGCCTTGGAGGGGTGGTTACATGGCAGTAAAGTTACTGATTATGACAGCCTGTATAACTTGATCCTGAGAGAGCATATTCTTAATAATTGTGTGTCTGATTTGTTGCACCAGTACCTGGTAGACTCTGATCTGACCTCTCCCCAAGAATTGGGAAAGAAGGCAGACAAATGGGTCAGAACAAGGGTGAACAGAAAAGTTCATACAGGGGGTGACAAAGATGGCAATAAGAAGAAAGATGGTGAAAAATCTCAAGATAAGCATGGGGATAAGGGTAAAACCAAAGATCCTTCTTCAAATCTTAAACACTCTTCAGAGGGTGGGGATAAAACAAATTCTTCCTCTTCTTCTCAACCCACACACATTAAAAAGCCTTGGTGCTTTGTGTGTAAAAACAAAGGCCATAGGCCAGGGGATAAGTCCTGTCCAGGTAAACCCCCTGAGCTTACCACCACTAATACATCAAGCTCTAGTGCCCCTAGCAGTAGTGGTACTAGTGGTGGGACTGCTGGCAACAGTCAAGTTAAGGGTGTAGTTGGGTTCACTTATGGGTCCATAGTAGAAACTGGGGTAGTCAGTCCCAAGACAGTTTCTGTCACACCTAGTGGCATTGGCCTTGCCACACTGGCTGCTTGTCCCCTTACAATGGATAAGTACAGGCAGACAGTTTCAATAAATGGTGTTGAGGCCTTGGCCTACAGGGACACAGGTGCCAGTATCACTTTGGTGACTGAACACCTAGTGCATCCTGAACAACACATCATTGGACAACAGTATAAGATTATTGATGTCCATAACTCCACTAAGTTTCTTCCCTTAGCTATAATTCAGTTTAGTTGGGGTGGAGTTACTGGCCCTAAGCAGGTGGTGGTATCACCTAGCTTACCTGTAGACTGTCTCTTAGGTAATGACCTAGAGGCCTCAGGTTGGGCTGATGTAGAGTTTTATGCCCATGCAGCCATGCTGGGCATCCCTGAGGAATTGTTCCCTCTCATTTCTACTGAAATGAAAAAGCAAAGGAGAGAAGGCCTGAAAACTCAGGATCCCTCTCCATCAACAGGTAACAAGGGTATCACAGTATCCCCTAACCACCCTACCATTCAGGATACCATTCCTGTGGTGGGAGAAACCTCTCCTGGGGTGGCACCTGTTCCAAGGGAATCATCAGCTAGCAAAGCTGGACTCCCTGAGGTGGAAGTACCTCTCTGTGGGATAACTAACATTGGTGACAAAAAGAGCAACATTTTAGTTAACATGGAGCATCCCTCCAACCCTCCCAGAGAAACTTTAGTGCAGAAACCCTGCACTGCCTCACAACACTAAGGACAGCATCCCTGCCCTAGTGTGGAGCTTATAGGACAGCATCCCTGCCCTGCTCCAACTCAAGAGAAACAGCATCCCTGTTCTCTCTTCCAGCCATATGGACAAAGTTTTTGCCCAGCTATGGCTTTACTGAGACAGCATCCCTGTCTGGCATTTCCATCACTACAAATAGGTTCAGTGGACAATTCCCACTGCTCTAAACTAAAACTTACTGATAGAAACTCTGAAAATACATCTTCACATTGTTGCTTAGCTAAAAAACTTCAAACAGGGTGGTTTACATCCCCACAGGGAAGTAACCATATAGTGGATGATAAAGGGAGTAACCAGTCTATTGCAGAGCTACTCTCTACTTATCACCACTTAGGCAATAAAGTCTCAACTGGCCAAGGTTAGCCTTATTGTCCTTCGTTTGGGGGGGGTGGTTGTGTGAGAAAGTAGCCTCTTTCTAGCCTTGTTACCCCCACTTTTGTCCTGTTTGTGAGTGTATGTCAGGGTGTTTTCACTGTCTCACTGGGATCCTGCTAGCCAGGGCCCAGTGCTCATAGTGAAAACCCTATGTTTTCAGTATGTTTGTTATGTGTCACTGGGACCCTGCTAGTCAGGACCCCAGTGCTCATAAGTTTGTGGCCTATATGTATGTGTTCCCTGTGTGGTGCCTAACTGTCTCACTGAGGCTCTGCTAACCAGAACCTCAGTGGTTATGCTCTCTCATTTCTTTCAAATTGTCACTAACAGGCTAGTGACCAATTTTACCAATTTACATTGGCTTACTGGAACACACTTATAATTCCCTAGTATATGGTACTGAGGTACCCAGGGTATTGGGGTTCCAGGAGATCCCTATGGGCTGCAGCATTTCTTTTGCCACCCATAGGGAGCTCTGACAATTCTTACACAGGCCTGCCACTGCAGCCTGAGTGAAATAGCGTCCACGTTATTTCACAGCCATTTTACACTGCACTTAAGTAACTTATAAGTCACCTATATGTCTAACCTTTACCTGGTAAAGGTTAGGTGCAAAGTTACTTAGTGTGAGGGCACCCTGGCACTAGCCAAGGTGCCCCCACATTGTTCAGGGCCAATTCCCCGGACTTTGTGAGTGCGGGGACACCATTACACGCGTGCACTACATATAGGTCACTACCTATATGTAGCTTCACAATGGTAACTCCGAATATGGCCATGTAACATGTCTAAGATCATGGAATTGCCCCCTCTATGCCATCCTGGCATTGTTGGCACAATTCCATGATCCCAATGGTCTGTAGCACAGACCCTGGTACTGCCAAACTGCCTTTTCTGGGGTTTCACTGCAGCTGCTGCTGCTGCCAACCCCTCAGACAGGTTTCTGCCCCCCTGGGGTCAAGCCAGGCTTGTCCCAGGATGGCAGAACAAAGGACTTCCTCTGAGAGAGGGTGTTACACCCTCTCCCTTTGGAAAATGGTGTGAAGGCAGGGGAGGAGTAGCCTCCCCCAGCCTCTGGAAATGCTTTCTTGGGCACAGATGTGCCCAATTCTGCATAAGCCAGTCTACACCGGTTCAGGGGACCCCTTAGCCCCTGCTCTGGCGGGAAACTGGACAAAGGAAAGGGGAGTGACCACTCCCCTGACCTGCACCTCCCCTGGGAGGTGTCCAGAGCTCCTCCAGTGTGCTCCAGACCTCTACCATCTTGGAAACAGAGGTGCTGCCAGCACACTGGACTGCTCTGAGTGGCCAGTGCCACCAGGTGACGTCAGAGACTCCTTCTGATAGGCTCCTTCAGGTGTTAGTAGCCTATCCTCTCTCCTAAGTAGCCAAACCCTCTTTTCTGGCTATTTAGGGTCTCTGTCTCTGGGGAAACTTTAGATAACGAATGCAAGAGCTCATCAGAGTTCCTCTGCATCTCTCTCTTCACCTTCTGATAAGGAATCGACTGCTGACCGCGCTGGAAGCCTGCAAAACTGCAACAAAGTAGCTAAGACGACTACTGCAACTCTGTAACGCTGATCCTGCCGCCTTCTCGACTGTTTTCCTGCTTGTGCATGCTGTGGGGGTAGTCTGCCTCCTCTCTGCACCAGAAGCTCCGAAGAAATCTCCCGTGGGTCGACGGAATCTTCCCCCTGCTACCGCAGGCACCAAAAAGCTGCATTACCTGTCCCTTGGGTCTCCTCTCAGCACGACGAGCGAGGTCCCTCGAATCCAGCAACTCTGTCCAAGTGACCCCCACAGTCCAGTGACTCTTCAGTCCAAGTTTGGTGGAGGTAAGTCCTTGCCTCACCTCGCTGGGCTGCATTGCTGGGAATCGCAACTTTTGCAGCTACTCCGGCCCCTGTGCACTTCCGGCAGAAATCCTTCATGCACAGCCAAGCCTACGTCCACGGCACTCTAACCTGCATTGCACGACTTTCTAAGTTGGTCTCCGGCGACGTGGGACTCCTTTGTGCAACTTCGGTGAGCACCATTTCACGCATCCTTGTTGTGCCTGTTTCTGGCACTTCTTTGGGTGCTACCTGCTTCAGAGAGGGCTCCTTGTCTTGCTCCACGTCCCCTCTCTTTCCTGGTCCAATTTGCGACCTCCTGGTCCTTCCTGGGCCACAGCAGCATCCAAAAACGCTAACCGCACGATTTGCAACTAGCAAGGCTTGTTGACGTTCTTTCGGCGGGAGAACACTTTTGCATGACTCTACACGGCGAGAGGAATCTGTCCACCAAAGGGGAAGTCTCTAGCCTTTTTTGTTCTTGCAGAAACTGCAGCTTCTTCTGTCCAGTAGAAGCATCTTTGCACCCGCAGCTGGCATTTCCTGGGCATCTGCCCATCTCCGACTTGCTTGTGACTTTTGGACTTGGTCCCCTTGTTCCACAGGTACCCTAGATTGGAAATCCACAGTTGTTGCATTGTTGGTTGGTGTCTTTCCTGCATTATTCCTCTATCACGACTCTTTGTCTTTTGGGGAACTTTAGTGCACTTTGCACTCACTTTTCAGGGTCTTGGGGAGGGCTATTTTTCTAACTCTCACTATTTTCTAATAGTCCCAGCGACCCTCTACAAGGTCACATAGGTTTGGGGTCCATTCGTGGTTCACATTCCACTTTTGGAGTATATGGTTTGTGTTGCCCCTATCCCTATGTATCCCCATTGCATCCTATTGTAACTATACATTGTTTGCACTGTTTTCTAAGACTATACTGTATATTTTTGGTATTGTGTATATATAACTTGTGTATAATTGCTATCCTCATACTGAGGGTACTCACTGAGATACTTTGGCATATTGTCATAAAAATAAAGTACCTTTATTTTTAGTATATCTGTGTATTGTGTTTTCTTATGATATTGTGCAAGTGACACTTGTGGTACTGTAGTAGCTTCACACGTCTCCTAGTTCAGCCTAAGCTGCTCTGCTAAGCTACCATTATCTATCAGCCTAAGCTGCTAGACACCCTATACACTAATAAGGGATAACTGGGTCTGGTGCAAGGTGCAAGTACCCCTTGGTACTCACTACAAGCCAGTCCAGCCTCCTACATGGAGAATATCTAATGACATTGACACATGTGTGACTCCATCCTCCATTTACTATGGATGTGAGCTTGTGTATAACCCTACGGTTGAGTCTGACCTGCTCCATCCATTACCATTTGTGGCTCTAAGGTGTCAGTCCACTCCCATCTTATACAACACACGTGTATGAGCAATTGTGTGACTCACATTTTATCACAGGGACTATATACATCAAGTACTGGTAATGGTAGTGACTCCATGTGAGACAGCCATTGTATATCCACCACAGATATGGCCTTTATAGGAGTGGACTTATGGCTTGATTGTTGTATCCCCATATATTGGTCATCTGCCATCTATTGGTTATGAAGGTTGCTAACAAGTGGGACTTAGATTAGTACCTTAGATTAGTCTGATTGCATTACTCATGCATTTCTAAGTGCTAGACTTATGGAGATTAATCCTTAAACCCAATGGAATAGTACTAGAGATGGTAAATGCCCAGGTAGACCTTGTTACTGTAAATATGTAATGTAAATGCCATGTACGCCAGTGCCCTATCAATTATAGTGCAACATTGCTTAGTTGCTTCCTACATCATGTCTCAATTGTTACTTGTGGGCACATCTGATGGAATGGGACTATTTATGATGCACTTGCCCTAGCTGAAACGGGTGATTAGGACTGGATTGGGTATTGTATGACTTATGAGATGCTGACGTGATACTTAGGTTGGATTTTCTCTCCTGAGACTGCCCTTTGTAGTAGTGGGATGTGTTGTCAGTGCAAAGGCAGTGGTGTTGGCCCATGTGTGCAAAATGCTTACATCTATTTTGCGTCTGAGATGTGTGTTGTCTAGAATCAGATACATTTCCTGACAAGTCTACAATGGTGTGAGTGAGGGTGGTGTTGTCATTTGTGAAGTCCTATGGGGGAAATTGCATGTCTTGTGGTATTACATGTGGGCCATGATGTCATATTTGTGTCCCTGAGGTTCATCAGTTGTGACACTGCACATCCTGATTGAGTATGGGTGTGTCATATGTGCTATATGGGCCAATGCAGATGCTCTTAGATGTATGAGCAGTTGTGATATCTATATATATATGTGTATGGTGTCTGCAGATCTTCCTCTGCGATTGGGTCACTAATCATATGCCTGTAACACAGACTTGTATTGTACATATCAGATGTCAGCTGTTAGAGTATCTAACTAGTAGTGGCTAAATTAGTGTTTATTTCTATATTGGCATTACTGAACAGAGTGTTAGGTCAGCCATGTAATGTGACAGGCAGATGCTGTGTGGTGTGTGAGAGGTGTCATGGATATTAAACATAGGACATAAACGGATCAGCTGTTGTAACTGTACAGGCCTGATGTGTTAGGTTCAGTGAGCTGCACTGCCAATGTGTAATAGGTGTATGGAGAGGTATGATGTGATATCAAGGAAACATTTGTACTTTATCCCAGGCATGATATGCATGGAGACATGGCTGTTTTAGTGATCATGTGAATGACTCCAGACGTGGTGATGTGGAGATGATTTCTACTCTGAACATGAAATCATCAGAGTAAGTGGTACAGCAGTTGATTGCACAGGTCCAGTGCCCATGTGCCAGTGGAAAGATGGAGTTATGTCACTAAACAGTCAACAGGGTGTATCATTTGCACACAAGTGAGGCAAAACAGGTGTGGTTCACTTCCTGGCAGTGGGTTGTGTTTTGGCATCTGCTACAGCCGGATGTCTGGGTGGATGACCACGTTTGAGGGAAGTTCTTCAGCTACAAAGGGAGGGGTGTCTGGGGCCTGTGCAATCCCTGGCAGAGCCTCCATTCCACTAGCTGCCCCAGATGTGGATGGTCCAGGTGTTATGATGCTAGCAGAAGGGGCCTGCTGGTGGGTGGAGGAAGCACGCAGGGTGGTGTTGATCTCCCTCAGCACCCCTGCAATGGAAGCCATGATGGCACTGTGGGCTTGCCTCTACTACATGACCTCCGGGTGGTATTCCCTCTGCAGCCTTTGGTTCTTCCCCCAACATTTTTATGTTCTGTGCCGTCCTGTCCTGGGACTGTTGGAATTCTCCCAGGACTTGGAAGATTGTTTCCTGGTCAGTAGAGTCCATTTGGGGCCCCATCTTCTGTCCCACAGCTTCCCTCCTACGCCCATGCCCCCAGATGCCTTCCCCCGGGAACGGTGTGCCCACTCCCAGTGTCTGCCGGACCTTTATTGCCTAAGGTGTGAGGGGTCGATTCAGGTCCCTGTACTGTGGGGCACCAAAAGTTGAAACACTCTGTGAGACACAGGTTTGGGGACGGAGGGTTGGCAGTGATGTTGTAGCCACAGGGTTGGAGGAATAGCTGTGGGCAGGGTGAGGCAGGGAGTTGTAGACTGACCAGGTGTCCCTGTTGGGCCAGGTAGGTCATCAGTGCCCAGACATCCAGGTGTGTTGTCCTCACTTGGCCTTCATTCTGAGGAGGGCTGGCAGTCTCTGGTATCCTCTCCATGGTAACAGTGGCTGAGTTACCTGTGGACGAAGTGAGAGACAGAGTTAAGATATAGGACGTGTGGTTGGTTATCTCTTTTGCAAATGCATACAGTGGCTTGACATATTTTCCAACAATGACAATGACTGATACTGCATAGCATAACAGTGCTGTTGAATAGTGGTCTGTGACATGTGTGCCATACTCCATTTAGGTTGATGTCATTCAGGTTTAACTTAGGCTATGTGGATGGGTTCTCGGTCTATCTGTTAGTTCACATGAGTATTCTGCATTGTTACCTAGTGACTATCCAGGCTTGGTAGTTCTGAGAGGTAATAGCTGGACATTGCAGCACGGTGTCCCAGTGGGCGGAGGGTATGTGAGTATGAAAGGTTAATAGTCCTGTCTGTGCATGTTGTGCATGTGCATGGTGTATGCCATCTTACATTCCAAATCACAGAGGATCACTTTTTTGGTTGCGGATCCTGATTAGTGCCAAATCTGTTTAGTCAAAGTGCTGAATCAGTGTTTAGCCTTGGTTGCTATGGTGTTGTCCCACTGTATTGCTGTCATTGCCATGTAGTGGTCCACAGTCATACCATCTAGCTGGTATGAGTAGTCCATTAGTCATACATGCAAGAGATGTGATATGATGTGCACATTTCAGGTTTTCACAAAGATGGCCTAGTGCATTGTGGAAGTCATTGTGATAGTATTATCCAATGGTATTCGAGCCTCTACTAAGGGCTGTGTGGGCATTTGGGCTGGGTGGAGGTGTGGCATGCAGGAGAGAGGCACTAGGTGAATAGTTGGGAGGGGAAGTGAGACATCCATTGCATTGGGGTGTATTTGGGTGGTGAGATAGCATGCAGGACACAACAGTTGTGTGACATGGATATTGTGGGTACTTACCAGAGTCCAGTCCCCCAGGTATTCCACTTATGCCCTCGGAATGTAGAATGTCCCATACCTTCTCCTCCCAAGAAGTGAACTATGGGATAGGCTGTGGGGTCCCACCGTCAGTCTTGTGCACGGCTATTTGATGTTTCATTGCCATGGAACGCACCTTCCCCCTAAGGTCATTCCACCTCTTCCTAGTGCCTTAACTTACCTTAAACTACCAAGGACAATACATCTTATTCTTTTTCTTATTTTGTGATTCAAGAAGTAAAGTAGTTCCTTCCAAACTTGCAGCTGGACTTATGACACTGACCTGATTATTTTATTCATTTTTTATATCTACTTTCCTTAGAAGTCCATCATAGCTTTTCTTCAAATGCCACTGATGGACCAGCAAGTACTAGTCGGGGAAAATCTCACAGTCTGCCAGTTTTAGAATAACAGAAATACAGCATTGTACCTGACAACAATGAGCTTGGTTTTGGTCCATTTCATGGGACTTTACTGGCCGGCTACGAGTATAATTTTGAGATTGCTGAAGTTAAGTTAAGTTGAATTTAAGTCTTCTCTCTCACAGTCTCACTTAATGATCAATAGCTGCATTTTCATTCACATTTACCCATCTCTTGCTAGCTTGTGTGTAGCACATACTTTTAGCTTCACTAAGAGTCCTAAAAGGGAAGTGATTTTTGGGCTTACCGGTGCTGAAAAGAGGTGACCAGATCGAGATCAAACAAATGTGCACCAATAACTTTCTGACACATTCCCACCTCCACAATTTACCCTTCAGAATTGTGTGACTGTATTTGAAATCGCTATTTTATTTACATAGCACTTACTACCCCTGAAGAGTGTTGAAGTGCTTTAGGGTGAATAGCATGCTAACCCAAAGTTAGTGGTTAATCCTGTGGTTATTGTGATAAGTCATGTGCTCTCAATAAAAATTGCATGCTTTTACTCCACTTATTTTGTGATAGGTTATAATAATACTAGTTAGGTCTGATCATTAGTGGGGGCTATGAGGATTCAGATGAAGAACTGGTGAGATAGATAGGCTGTTGAAGGTTCGGTAATGTTAGGTTACAGGATTAGGATTTAAAGAGGAGAGGTTGTGATCTAAGAAATGGGTGTCAGCCAACTGCAGAATTACAACAAGAGGGTTTAAGGCAGATAGGTGGAGATGAGAGGAGGCTATACTTAGAAATGGAAATGGAAAGCATACAGAGCATGGAAGGAAGGAGTAGGGTCACTTTGAAAAAAGAAAGGATAGGAATCAAGCAGTAGCAAGGCAAGGTCAAATTTTCATGTAGAGGTTTAGCAGAATAGAGGGAGAAGCGTTCTGAGATAGGAAGCAGCCAGAGAAAGAAACAACGTTGTGCATAGTGCTCCATATCCAGGGCAGGGAGCTTAAAAGAGTGATTAAGAGTGTACAGATCATTCAAACATTAAGAGCTTTAACCTGTTGTGTGCAAAGAATATGTCCGTGCTTTTAAACATAGTCTAGATTAAACAAACAGTGGCACAGGGTCTGTACGTTGAACAAGGGGAGTTGGCCCAGGTTAGTTTTTTTGGGGAGTGTGTTTTATCTTTTTATTGGACCTTTTATTCCTAAATGCAAAGTATTCTGTTTAAAATTGTAAATAGATTTTTTAGCCTAAATGTTGAAACAGGGGGTATCTAGGATTATGCTTATATTTATGGTTGTATGTATTGTTTTATTGTGATAATTGCTTTGATGGCTTTTAGCTGAAACAAAGAGACATGATAATGATGATGATCATGAAGAGGGCTCATTTAAACATCTTCCTTCACTAGTCTGTTATTAGAGGGTTATCCACAAACAAATGTTAGTTGGCATTGGCTGAGAGCATCTTGCCAGTATATAGTTAGATTTATACCTTGGTTTCTCACCTAATCCAATCTGTGTATGTTGTGAGTGTTTGTGTATGTGACCATTGTATTATATGCTTTGTACGTATACGGAAAGAACAGTTGATGGATTCCTGTGGGTAGTATACAGTGTCAGAAAGTGTTTATGACATGCTCGCCCTTCTTTACCATCAAGGAGATGCAATAACGCTAGTTACAAATGTTTTATGGTCCAGTAGGATGCCTTCTTTATTTGAAGAGAAGACCCCACTATTTTTTGTCTCTTTCCCCAAATCTCTTCAGCTGTGTCTCAGTACCCCGATGTATGTCTGGCTCCTCGTCTCTTGGATGTTTCATTACATAATTAACATTTCTTCAATTTTATTCAACTTCTCACACTTACCTTACTGAATCAGTCATTTGTGTGCATCAGCAGAATATCTCCATGAGAGAAGCTGGTGTAAAAATCAAAAACACTGCTAACCCTACTGCTTCCTGAATTTGACTACCTTTAGGTATAGAAGCTAAGATTCACACAGTTTAAATGTTGCACCTATTTACTGCTGTGCTTAGGGCATTTTCCTGTAGTTTTGTCAGGATATCTGCATTAACATTCTTCAGTTTGTGTGGTATTTGATCTGTGGCAGAGACAACATGGTGACAAAGGAGCCATATGCATGCTCTGTAGTTAATGAAGTGATTTCTCAGAATTTATAGTTAGTTGAAAGCTATCTTGGCCATCCTACTCAAATAGCTGCTACAGAAACTATCATGGCTGCTAATATGCAATACTCTACTTTTTTGAAGAAGAAAGAACAAACTTATTTGTTTGTAACTGAAGACAATTAAATGTCCATTATGAAGGACTTGGATCAAGAGGAGAACCAACCATAAGATGAGAACCCATAACAATTGAGTTGTTGAGGTGTCATTGGCTATTTACCAATACAACTTAGTGTTGGACATAGATCTAGAGATGGCAATAAACTTGCTAATTGTTAGTATGGCCGCCCCTGCATGCCTGATGTCTCTGTAGAATGCCAAAGGATGACTGTAACATCTTCACTAGAACATCTAGCTGGTTGGCTTGTAGCACTATGACCCACATTTACTATCAGATATCATTGGCAATCAAGTGATGCAAAGCACCTGCATGTGTTGCAGACAGCAGCAATGGATCAACTTTCACAGTCAAAGCTTTTTATGCACTGAAAGTTGGCCCTGGAACTACGCCTGAGGTGCTTAGCAATATCCCCATGATACTCCATGTAAAAGGGGTGTCTTTGTGGCAGGCCAGTGCAAACAAAGCTAGATTTTAGTGCAAAGCTAGATCTAGTAAATTAGCGTGACCTGGCTTCTCTACAAATACCAATGAGACATGTGAAATATTTTCTACAATAAATCTGTGTAAGCAGAATAATAATAGCAAATGTGTAACCCTTTCCAAGTCCCTGTGGGGGACAAATCAAGATCTACCTTGCCATTCACATGTGGTCACTTAGTCATGACATCATTATGGTCTACTCCAAGTAGCTCATTTTACAGCTTTTAGTCCATCTAGAATGAGATATGTTTCCTGAATACTTAGGGTGAAAACAAAGGGTGAATTTACAGCTAAACCATTTTAAATTCACCAACGTGGATACTTTATTGTATGAAAGTCATTAATAATAATGAAAGAAGGTTATCCACTTTATAAGCTTTCTTCTGTGTATTTAACTGAGAGAACTTAGATGATCATTTATATTTTTATTACAGAGGTGTGATTTTATTATCTGCCCTGCCAGCAAGTGAAAAAATCAGCAATGTTCTGTTTTTTTACCAATTTCTCTCCTTTTGTGCCACAGTAGATACATAGTGGAGGAAATTAAGGAAACAAACTGCATGGGACTCACTCATGAATGGAAAATGAATTACAACTGCCCTAGAATCAGGCGTACTTTGCAAGAAGGGAACAATAAAGATGGGAACAAAAATATCACTGCTTCCCAAATTGTTTATTAGCTTTCCAACATCAAGAATGCTCCAAATCTCTTATCATGTTTGCCCAGTTTTGACCTAATGTAAGATACTGCTTTCTGTTGATCTATATGTACTAAAATCCTAGAAGACTTCTCTGCTTCTATGCCACTGTGTCTTGTACTAGCTCAAGTGCATCGAGGCATTTGACTGTGTCTGAAATATCTCATTCTGCCTGTTTTCATGAGCACAAACACTCTGGGCCAGTGGTTCGAAACCTTTTGACTTCTGTGGACCCCCTCTTTATCACTACTGGAACCCGGGGACCCCCACTGAATCATAATTGCAATCCGGGGACCCCCCCCCACTGAGTCCTTACTGAAAGCTCGGGATATAGTCTGTTAATATTATTTAATTTTCTAAGCAGCCTCGGACCCCCATATGAGGTTTCGCTAACACCCAGGGGTCCCCGAACCACAGGTTGGGAACCACTCCCCTGGGCCTTATTTAGAATTCAGCAGTGGAGTTACTCTGTCACAATGGTGACGGCTATCCTATCCATCTAAATCAAGATCCCATTTCCTATTAGATTTAGGTTTCGGTAAACAAGATATCAGTCCTTGTTGTGACAGAGTAACCCCTCCGCCGAAATCGAAATCAGGCCCACTATTATTATTAGTAAAGCAGTCATTCTCACTGAATCAGTTCTGAATATTTTCCACTACTGTTTTGCACATTTCCTTCTGGCATTTAACAGTGTATCCCTGAGCTCCTTGTTTTTCAGACTGTATATCAGCGGGTTGAACAGAGGGACAACTGCACAGTACAAGAGGGCGAAGATTTTGTTCTGGCTCAGAGAGTACATTGAGGGTGGTCGCAGGTACATAACGATCAGAGACCCGTAGAACAGAATCACTACAGACAAGTGAGACGCACAGGTGGAGAAGGCCTTTGATCTGCCCTCAACAGACTGGATTTTCAGGATCGCCGAGATGATGTAGATGTAGGAGATGAGAATCGGAATTAAGGAAAACATCCCAACCACCGCACCGATGGCATAGATGAGCATCTCGATGCTGCGCGTGCTGGTGCAGGAGATCTTCATTAGGGCTGTGATGTCGCAGAAGAAGTGGTTGATCCGGTGGGACCCACAGAAAGACAGTGCAGAGATCATGACTGTGTGTGGTATCGGTTCCATGAAGCTAAACATCAAAGCTCCCGTTGAGAGCTGAGAACACACCACTTTGTTCATGATGACAGTGTAGCGCAAGGGATTGCAGATAGCAACATACCGATCATAAGCCATGACTGTGAGAAGGAGGAATTCTGCGCACACCATGGCCATGAAAAAGTATAACTGAATGAGGCATTCTTTCATTGAGATTTGGGGTTTTTGACCAAAAAAGTTGGCTAGCATTTTGGGGAAAATGGTGGTGGTGAAGGTGACATCAATGAACGACAGGTTGGCAAGGAAGAAATACATGGGACTGTGCAGGTGTGAATCTTGGCAAATCAATGCCACAATAAGAAGATTTCCTCCTAGAGTGATAAGGTAAATCAGTAGAAATATAGCAAAGAGGGGGCCTTGCAGGTAGGGGAAATCAGAAAACCCAACAATAACAAATTCAGTTGTGAAGGTCCCATTACCTGCTTTCATTTTTAAAGTCTCATGAGTTCTCGTGTCTGCAGTGCTTTGCAATTTAAATTTCTCCAGAACATGTGAGTGGTTGCTTAGTCTTGATGTGATGTTCTACAGTGCACACTTGGTGTGTCAGTGGTGTTGTCTCTAGGGCTGTTTGTGCCGTATGAAAGTATTTTACCTGAACTCCATCTAGATCAATACAGTGAGAGAATTTCCGTGGAGCTCTAGGTCTGAAATATGTGTTTGGAATTGTTGCAGAGATGCTCAGTTGGCCATAAGGGTTTGAGTTATGTATTGGGTATTTTAAAGGCCAGTTTGTCTTATGTTCATACATTAATTCAAGTTGTGAACCCCTGCAGAACTGCAATGGCAGGGTGTTAAAATTCAAAGTTTTAAAAATTTGCAGAAATAGGATCCAAAACAATGTACATTTCAAGAAATGCATGTACTGGTCACCTCAGTTTCTCGTGACAGTATCACAGAAGGCGGGAAAAATAACCTAAAAAGACAGGAATAAGTAGAAATTTGAGAGCTCATTAAACGTTATGGTCAAGAGTCACAAAAATGGTTCTTCATCCAGGTAAAACGCAAGGTCATTATTAAATTGTGTATTCTGTTAGCCTGTGCACAATGATACTGCCATTCCAGCTGTTGATGTTTTGAGTATTTCTTCCCCTCTGTAGAAGGTGTGTCGAAGATGACCCTGACATTTACCAAGAGAAAGTCTGCCCAACTCTACAGCTTTGAAAGAACAATACATAACAATTACAGTGCATATGTATGTTTATATTGCATAGTCATTTTATATAAAGACATTTTTCAAGTGGGTACTGGTCCTGCAAATCAGATGAGATGACACTGTCTTAGGAGGATTGTGCTTAGCCTACTAGAAGAGAGAAGAAAAGCAAGATATGACAGGAAGTCTTCATTTTAATAAGATATTTGTCTTACTTGTGAGCTTTCTGCACTTCTCACTGAATTCCAGTCTAGGGAACTAGTGAAGGGTGACCCGTCCAGCGCACCAAACCTTGTGCTGCGCTGGATCAGGAGGAGAGAGCAGGACAGCACAATATCTGCCATGAGATGGCACTGCTGCTTCTGTCCATCCCTTGCGCTGGTAGGCTTCGGGCTGCCTATCACCACACACCCACCCTTGCACCCTTTACTGTTCTAGTACAAACAATTATACTAAGGCAAAGATTACAACTTTTTCCAACTTTGGATGTGTGTTTAACACTACAGTACAATACATTTGTAAAGTTTGAAGAATTTTTTATAGTTTTACATCTACCTCGGAGAGGTGGTCATTTTTAAAACAATTCTATGCTTATATATCTTAGAGGATAGGACGTTGCATTAAAATGTATGGATGATTGCATGGACATGCCCATGTACCACCCATGGGACACCTCCTTGACACAGAGTAGTGTAAAGCAGCACAAAGAGCCACACTGAGTAACGATAGGGCTACTCTAGTGGAATGGGAATCTCAGATCAACACTTTCAGCCAACTTGCCTCAGTTTTGTTGACACTGCACTGGCACAAGAGGGTTGATGATGCTGCCCCCTGAAGGTCTAAAGGCCTGATTTAGAGTTTGGCAGACGGGTTACTCCATCACAAACGTGACACGTATCCTGTCTACGTTCTCCGTTGGCTTTTATGAGATCATGATACAGCAGGCGGGATATCCGTCATGCTTGAGATGGAGTAACCCCCTCTGCCAACCCCTAAGTCACACCCTAAACTGGACGAGGGGACCCAGAAAGTAGCTGAAGTTAACCGGAGTATAAACTTGTGTGCAATGTTTCAAAAGGAAATAACTTTTCTGACAAACTGTTTGTGCACCTAATTTAAAATACATATATATACCTTACCAAATGTGACATTTATCCATTAGATGGTTAAAAAAAACAAATATAACAAGGAGTGATAATCAATAAACACCAGGACATGTATATAGCAAAATACTATTGATTCGTTAAAACAAGTCTCAGTGTTAATGACTCTAAATTTTCAGAATAGAACAGCTAGATTTTCACTCACACCATCTTAAAATTTAGGAGAATGAATAAGAAAGAAAACATTCTCAGCTGAATAGCTCAGCTGGATGTGTTGTTGAAAATTGCATTCCAATTGATGTACTCCCATGTATTCAGTGTTCCAAAGAGAAAACCATATTTCCGCAAACAGTACATTAGAGCAGAAAAATGTTTTTAAATCTTGAATTTTTTAAACAATCACAGCCCCTCCCGAGTTGCGTTGATGTAGAGGTCGAGGAGCTGAGAGCCCACTGGGGTGCACCTTCTTCATCCTACATATTCCTGGCTATAGAGTGGAAAATGTGCCAACCTACAGTGTGCACTGCAAGGACTCCGGCAAGGACTCAGGGCCGGGGCAGCGTGTGGGTTCGGTAGCTTTGAGAAGATAGTAACGTATAATGTTGGATCTGTATTCTCTCTAAAAGCAGAGTTAATAAATGTCTCTATGTCTGAGGGAGATTCTGGGACAAGGAGTTGTCCTTGCACCCTGCAAGGGGGGGCAAGGACGATGCACCTAGTAAGTCAGATTTATCAAGCCCCTATTTAAGGGGGCGCAAGGACGATGCACCTAGTAAGTCAGATTTATCAAGCCCTCATGCAAGGACGATGCACCTAATAAGTCGAGTTTATCAAGCCCCCATGCAAGAACGATACCCCTTCTAAGTCCGATTTATCAAGCCCCTATTCAAGGGGGTGCATAGACGATGCACCTACTAAGTCAGATTGATCAAGCCCCTATCCAGGGGGGCACAAGGACGATGCATCTACTAAGTCGGATTTATCAAGCCCCCATTCAAGGGCGATGCAACTACTAAGTCGGATTTATCAAGCCCCCATGCAAAGGGGCGCAAGGAAGATGCACCTACTAAGTCGGATTTATCAAGCCCCCATGCAAGGGGGTGCAAGGACGATGCACCCACTAGGTCAGATTGATCAAGCCCCCATTCAAGGGGGCGCAAGGGCGATGCACCTACTAAGTTGGATTTATCAAGGTCCTATTCAAGGGGGTGCAAGGATGATGCACCTACTGAGTCCGATGTATCAAGCCCCTTTTCAAGGGGGCTCAAGGATAATGCACCTACTAAATCAGATTGATCAACCCCCTATTCAAGGGGGCGCAAGGACGATGCACCTACTAAGTCGGATTTATCATGCCCCCATTCAAGGGGGCGCAAGGAGGATGCACTTACTAAGTCGGATTTATCATGCCCCCATTCAAGGGGGTGCAAGGATGATGCACTTACTAAGTCGGATTTATCAAGCCCCCATGCAAGTACGATGCACCTACTAGGTCAGATTGATCAAGCCCACATGCAAGGGGGCGCAAGGACGATGCACCTACTAGGTCAGATTTATCAAGCCCCCATGCAAGGACGATGCACCTACTAGGTCAAATTGATAAAGCCCCCATGCAAAGGGACGATGCAATCGGATTTATCAAGCAACTCAACGTCACCCATTAACGCAACAAAGCGCAAATTGCTCCATTGGATTACTCTGCCACAGGGACATCTTCCAATGGTGGATGGTGGGTGCTCCCACACATCTACCCATGCATTTTGGTGCATTCCCAGATTTACCATTACTGGCTGACTTGGGAAAGTGTCAAAATGCTGTGCATCCCCATGTGAGGCGTAACAAGGAGAAATATCTTTATTTCTCCTTGTTTTTTTCCCTCTATGTGTGTTGCATTCTACAGCACATGCAGAAGGAGGAAAATGCCTCAGAAGTGCAGCTCCCGGCACAACAACAATCCTGTCTGCAACACAGCCACCCTTGCACCACGGCGTAAGGGTGCCTGCGTTGGTGCAAAGCAGGACATTGCGCCTCAGCGCATGAAAAAGACAGGAATGTGCGGAATCGTGTTAAATACGGTGCATTCCTGCCCTTTCCGTTTCACGCAGCGCAAGGTGGCTCGCTGTGCTGCGTGCAATATTGATAACTGCCTCGTAGTGCCTCGATTACAACCACTGCGCGTTTTGCGCTCCTCGAGTGTAACTCAGAATGGCAAAACTCCCTTACTGAAGTACATTCAGGGTCGTAATGCAGGCATCAGTGGCGTTTGCTACCCCTCATGGGGTCTGCAAACTTTGGGTGGGGTCCCCATTCAGGCGAATCTGTGAGATATGGGAGACTCAGGGGCCCCTCCTCACATTCTGCAGACGGGGGTTCGTTTTGTGTTGCGCCAGTGAGCCATATTACATGTATGTGTTACCAGGCACCCCACCCGGTGTGGACTGTCCTGGCCACTTTCAAGTACAGGAGGGGGCTGACCCTTCCCTCCCCACCGCCCCACTGACACTGGTGAAAGCCGCCCCTCCGGCTGCCCCCCTCTGGCTGTGCGCCCCCATCCGCTCTTACATCCTTACTGGTAGGAAGCCGTGGCCTTTGACCTGGACACGTCACAACTGTGCCTTACGTGCGCCTGTTCGGTATCACCCAGTCCGGCTAGGAGTGGGTTAAACCTGGCGCCCGGCACAAGATGGGGACTCAGTGGTTGTTCAGGTCTTTATAGCGTAAACAGGGCTCATTTATCCAGGGAAGGTGTAAGCATTCCTACTCATGACATTTTAGCTCCCAGATGAAGAATTTAGCCTGCGCCCACATGACAGCTAAAAGCTTGGGGCTCACGTGCGCCAGTGCGTCCTCAATCCCTGGGATGCTGCAGAGCGCGTATGTCCTGGTGCCCAACAAAGCACCAGGAGGACCAGTTACTTTTTAATTGATGTCCATTTATCCTAATTATTTTCTTTGGGTTTCCTGTCAGAGACATGGATCAAGCCCTCGTGGCCCATGTTGGACACCCCTGTTTTAAGTTCCGGTGCAGTGCTGGGCCGGCAGCCTCCGAGGGAGTAAAACAAGTCGCCACCTCAGCACTCAGTCACTGATGGAGAATTTCACTTACTCCCACTTGCTCTGGTAATTTCTAGTGGCCACATGTTACTCAATATGAATTACACCATTAACACTTTCCTCGTGAAAATGCCCAGTGTATTAATAGCTACAGACTGCCATTGTAATTATTTAGGTGATAGTAAGGCAGACTGAGCATCCGCTCACTGGCACTGCACCTGTAAAGGTAGGTCACTCACCCGCAGACATCTGGTGGCCACGCCCATCACTGAATATTAAAATTATGTCAGTAGCTAACTCCGCACTCTCTAGGCTTGGAGACACGAGGGGGGAGCCCAGATTACACCTGACAGGACTCTGCTCGTGAGTAAATAAAGATGCCACGCTCATCACCAGGTCACCGCCGGCCCGTGGCACCCACTGAAGCCAGCGCGCGCTGCCCACCTTATATATAATCACGACATGCGCTGGGGCAGGGCCCCTGACGTCGGTCCTGGCTTCACCTCCACAGACGAGCACAGCTGCACTCTGTGACAAGAGCCTAAACTCCAGGGGACTGTGTCCCTGCGGCTTCAAAGGCTGGCACCGATATCCTGCTGGCCTTGGGGCTGGACAGAACCCGTTCCCCGTGTTGATTTAGCAGCCCAGCTGCTGCCTGCCCTCCAGGCGTTACCAGGAGGTTAACCTGTGAGGGATGCCTAGTAAAGTTTGAGCGAGTATACGCAGGAAAAAGTTAAACATTTAGGGGCATATTAATGGAAAAGTGGCACATCATTTATGATGCACCACTTTTCTAGCGCCCCATTGGGTCCCCATAACGACACCATGTCTGCGCTGTATTTACAATATGGTGCACCATGGCGGTCTTGTCCACATTAGCATGATAATTTATGGCGCTAATGTGGCGCTTTGCTGGATCAGCGCCAAAAAATATGGAGCTAATGCACCAAAGCACAGGTAGGTCAATTGGCACAAATTTATTGATGGCCTTGCATTATCTAAATGCCACATTGGCATAATTTTTCTGACGCTAATGTGGCGTTAGATTGCCAAAAATGCTGTACCATATCTACAAAGTGGCGCAATGCATGCATTGCGCCACTTTGCAACCCTTTGCGCCACATTATGCATGCGTCATGCATAATCTATGCAAACGGTGCATTCCAGCACAAGGAAGCCCGTAAGAATGGCTCAATGAAATCGACAAGACTTAATTGCACCATTTTTGGATGCACCCATTTGAATCAATGAGCACCTTGCACTTGGCTCCACTAGCATCAGAATTTTTGATGGTAGTGGAGCAAAGCGCCACAATTGGGTCAAAAATTTGGACGCTGTTGTTGCTAATACCACCATGGTACGCCATATCTTAAATACAGCACACACATGATGGCAGTCTGAAGGCGCAAGAAAAGTGGTGCATCACGATGTGAAGTGCCACTTTTCTTAAATCTGGGCCATTGTCTTCAGTGGAAGCGTTATGCAGGCATTGATATAGGCGCTAAAAATGGCACAGTGAAATTTTGTAAATTTCACTGCACCATTTTTCTGGGCCTCCCCACGTGGGAAAGTCCCATTGCATACCTTGTGCCGGGGGCAGGCATAATGTGGCTCAAGGGTTTACAAAGCTGCGCCACTTTGTAAATATGGCGCATGGGAAATGCCACCTTAACACTACATTTGCATTAAAAAATGCTAAAAATGTGGTGCAAGGTGGGACTAGGGGTATCATAGATATACCCTTACTGTTATAGGAAAATAGTTTTACAATACCTTAAGCTCAGCATTGAGTAAAAGGGCTTTTTTAATTTACAGTTATTTGCGCACCTTTCATTCTTATCCCAGGGAGACTTTAGTAACATCAGCTTTGGTCACCCAGTTGAAAAATCGTATATAAAAAATAACTTTTCCCATGACTTCTTAATTGTAATTGATCAGAAACTACGGTTTGGGTCCCAAGCCTCGAGGCAACATATAGATCACTTTCAGACCTGGGATGATGTATAATCTTTGATAACCCTATCACAAGGACAATTTTATTGACCTGTTAGTACCATAGTCTGGTTTACCTTGATAAGAGCAAAGGTTTGTCTTGACTTGGGTGGTGTTATTGGAATGGGCTGTACGCTATATAATAAATGTAAAAAAACTACTGAAAAAGATAGACAAATATCTCTTTAAACACCTATACAGATTCAGACCCCCAGTAAATATCCAAGCCTCTGTAGACTAACACTTTTTTCTTCAGGTAATGCATTTCTAGATGCCCCTTTCCTTTGCTGTTGTAGCCCAGTGAGTTCTTACACAATAAAATAAGTTTGTCTCAACCTAGCAATTGCCCTAAATAAAGCATTGGTTGGGCAACGGTGTGGCACGACCTACTCCCATAGGTTATGCACTAATGCAGCTCACGTCTCCTACCACACCTTCCAGACAGCATTACACTATAAGGGTGAATCAATGTTAATAATGCTCTGACCTTAGCTGTCAAAGAATGTTTATGGGTCAAGGTGGCAATGAATCTTATAAAAATGAATGCAATCTTGAATTTACCTATTTAAGCTATTCATAAATTCCACATGTGAAATTATCAGAGAATTAGAGTCCAAAATCACCTGATGAAGATATCCTCTGAGTAGTAGAAGCTCTGAAGGAAGGAACCCTGCAGAGGCCAGATGCACCCACCAGGGGGAGGCACTGGGGTCACTGTTGCCATCAGAGCCATGCTGTGTCTCACTTTTGGAAGGAGGGTGCAGAGGGAAGATAAGCCAGCGGAAGAGTACATGACAACTAAGAGACAATTCTGTGCAATATGCACTTTTGAGGAGTTGATAAAAGACTATTTTGTTGAGCACTGCAAGTCAGACAAAATTAATGAGGAACTGTGGTTGAAAGGTGGGACACCACTGTGTGATGTAGTAGCCACTGCTTAGCAGGTGAAGGAGATGCTGAGCCATGTGCAAGTAGAGGGCAATATAGTGGGAAGATGATTGACGTGAGTGATGCAGAGGCTAGGGGGAAAACTTGATAATCAATTTGAGTTGTTTTCGCTGTGGGTTAGAAGGGTACATGGGTAACAATAAAGAACGCTCAACACAAAAAGATGTTTGCAATAAGTGCGGGAAGAGAGGCCACTTCATGAAACGCTGTTGGACAACAGGTAAAGTTAGGGCCACACACCAGGTCGTGAGCGAGGAAATAGTTCTTCAAGCAGATGGAAGGTCTCATGGTAATGCCTTGGACATTGTGAACATTGATGACATGGAAACAATCATGATGTTTGAGTCATATTCAAGACAAGCATCATTACACTGCACATGTATAAAAAGCACTCTAAGAGCTAAGTGGTGTTGGGGAAAATTGACTTCTGCCTGGCATGTTATGGAGAACAGTTGATAAAAAAAGAAGGGTTATTTCCATGCCTTTATAGAATGCACAGAGCATTTTACAGACAGCAAGATGAATGTGGATATCAAAGGGGCCAATACACTTGGGTCGTCACACCAGAGCAAGTTAAATTCGTCCTCAATGCTGATTCAGCAATACATTGGGGTGGCAGCACAATTTTTCCCACAGAATAGAACTGAAGGAAGTTGCTACACCTGTGGTGGCCAGGGTGAGGAGCACGCCTCTTACTACTCAAGATGTGTTGCCGCAAATGGCTGGCAGAGACATAGAGCTCTATGTGGGCCTGAGGTGGCTGACTAGATACTAGTGGGGGGTAGGTTTCCACTTCCCAGTTTGGTGGAAAATTCTATTAATGTTGGCAGATGCTAGGTTTGATACCATCTTGCACCTAAAGTGTGCATAACATCAGGTCAAGTTACATGGGAGTATATAGGAGCCAACACGTTCATCCTTTCAGCGGGTTGTATACATTTCTCAGGGTGGTGTTCAGGTTCATTTCTGTGGTATCAGCATTTCAGCGAGTCGTGGACACTCTGGTTGGGGACCTTGTTGTAGTAAGTTGCTTTCATGATGATACACTGATTTTTACTGAAAATGGGAGGGATACAGTCTCAGAGTACATTAAGGAGCAGATTTAAGGAAAGTGGTGCGGCATCCAGTGCAGGTCACTTTCCTTGCGCCCCTTAGTGCCCCCCCTACTGCCACCATGTGTGTGCCGTATCTAAGATACAGCGCATCATGGCACAGGGTAGGGGGAAATAGCATCAACATTTTGGATGCTACTGATGTGCTGTTTAGGGTAAGAGCCAAAATTTTGGTGCTAACCCTGAACAGTACATAGGGGCCCTTTGTAAACAATGGAAGCCCCCTTTTAACGCCTGCTACGAGCAGGCATTAAAAGTGCTGAAAAAAATGACGTTAAGCAATCTCTTCAATTTCTTGGTGCAATATTTTTTACCCCCCCATAACAGGGGAACACCCCTT
Organism: Pleurodeles waltl; assembly: GCF_031143425.1. NCBI lineage: Eukaryota > Metazoa > Chordata > Amphibia > Caudata > Salamandridae > Pleurodeles > Pleurodeles waltl. The sequence goes on from NC_090446.1 coordinate 22,168,950, forward strand.
TTGCATACATATTGCCTGGCGCAGGTATAATTTAGCGCTAAGGGTTGCAAAGTGGTGCAATGCATGCATTGCGCCACTTTCTAAATATGGTGTGGGGAAAAGGCCACCTTAGAGTCAAAGAATGACGCTAAGGCAGCGCTAAAGTGGCACTAGACCCTCTTAAGTCAGGGCCTAAGTACTGAAATGAATAGAACATTCTACCATGACATTGAGGGTGGATAAGTGTAAGTTTGTCAAAGAAGAGATCACTTATCTAAGACACACAAGGGGCAGATTTAAGGAAAGTGGCGCTGCACTCAGTGCAGCAGCACTTTCCTTGTGCCCCTTAGTACCCCCTACCATCACCATATGTGCACCGTAGCTAAGATACAGCGCACTATGGCACAGGGTAGAGGGCAATAGCATCAACATTTTTAACGCTATTGATGTACTGTTCAGGGTTAGTGCCAAAATTTAGGTGTTAACCCTGAGCAGTACATAGAGGTCCATTGTAACCAAAGGTGTGCCCCCTTTTAATGCCTGCTCTGAGCAGACGTTAGAAGTGCTAAAAAAATGATATACAGAAATGTCTTAAATTTCTTTGTGCCATTGTTTTATCCCTCCTAATGCAGGAATGCCCCGTTTGCATACATTATGCCTGGTGCAGCCATAATGTAGCTCAAAGGGTTACAAAGTGGTGCAAAGCATGCATTGCGCCACTTTGTAAATATGGCGCGGGGAAAAGGCCACCTTAGCGCTGCCTTAGTGTGAACAAAAATGATACTGAGGCAGCACTAAAGTGGCGTTAGGCCCTTTTAAATCCGGGTCACAATTTTTCTCAAGGGTGTAAGACAAAGAAAGATGTTTGAAGGATGTAATTTGTAATTTAAACATCTTGAAGAACAAAGTTTAGGTAGTGTACTTTCTAGGCAAGTCGGAATTCTACAGCCACTCAATTCACAACATGTTTGTGAAGTCAGAAACCCTGTGGTAGTTGTGCAAGGGAGACATGGTGTTCAGCTGGAGTGATGGATGAGGAGTGAAGTTTGAAATATTGAGGCAGAGTTTGATGATGGCCACTGACTGAGTGTGGTTCCTTCACAGAAATTGAATCGGCAGAAAGGAGCATCACTTGTCCATCGAGAGTGCTGAAGGGGGCTGAGCTGCATACATCAGTCAATGAAGAGCATTATTTATTTTTTGGGAGCTCGGTTCTCCACCACAGAACCTCATTGTATGCATTATTCAATGTTGCTGTTTTGGTCCTATTCTTTAACCCTTTCTGCTGTGCCAACTTGTCCTTCATGCGAGAGAGAGAGAGAAGCAATGAGCAAGAGAGATTGAATACATAACTAAAAAATGTGTAACAGTATTTAATATTGCATTAAGGGATTCTGCTGACATCATGAGACACAAGACAAAGGGACTCATTACGAGTTTGCAGGTGGCTGAGGCCGCCCACCAAACTGTTCCTCCATCAGGCCACCTGGGCGACTTGAACACTGCCGGCCACATTGAAAATTCACTGCAGGGCTGGCGTGCCGAAACAGCGTTTCTGCCCACCGGCCCTGTGGTGAAAAGGGCCTTAACATAGACGCCGGCTCCTAATGGAGACGGCGCCAATGGGGCGGTGTGACAGGTGCAGCGGCATGGAAAGGCTGGTGGTATGGGGACTCGTAATCCCCAGGGCATCGCTGCCCTTGTGCATTACAACGCTGAGCCCACCGGGACTGCCAGGCTGCAGCCTGGCGGTGTCAGAGGTCGGACTGTGATGGCTCTGCCACAGTCATAATGTGGAGGTCGGACCGCCTTAACTTGCTGATGATTTCCTACCAAATTTCATGCAGACACATTAAATATTAGCATATTAAAACACTTTTGCGCCCTGATCTAAATTTGGATCTCCATAAGTATTGCCATAAACTCAGTCATGCAGATTTATCAAATGAGGCAACTGTTTTTAGCAAATGAGCAGTTTTTCCCCCTCTCCCTTTAAATTGTGCCCCACATTAACAATTTCTCACAAATTTTTAAATACCATTATCAGCTAAACATTCTAAGCATCAGTGACACTGCTTTCAAATACATCAAAGGTCGCTAAAGTTATGTGAAATAAAAAAAAAACCAACTGTCAAGATATCCATAACATTCAAACCCTTTCAAGTCCACCCAACACATTTTTGTAATGATAACTTCTGAAATTGGACTTCTTAATAGATTTACTGCTAAACAAGCAAATGCGCTTCCCTGGATAGTTTGAGTTTCAGGCAAGTTTGGAATATTTCTGTTAAGTGTTTTTTCTATAGAGTATAACAAAGATTCCAGAACCAGATAAACTTTATTTGTGTAAAGAGTCAATCAGATTCGTCAAATGTTGGCAAAGTTATTAAGAAAACAAAAACACTTTTGAGTGGAAACTCTGCCCTAAACCTGATTATCACCATTACCATCATAACATTTATTTAGAGCCAAATCATGCAGTGCAACAAATACCTTTGCACTAACACCCAAGTCTTCTTATCTGTCCATACATATTAAGGGACATATTTACAACTAAGAGGCGTAGAGCAGTTCAGCAAGTGACCTTACTGTCTTGCATCACAGGGAAGTGGCAGAAATGCAACATTTTTATGAAATACAGTGCATTTCTGTCTGCTCCCCCTGAGCTGGAGCCCTTTTGGCTGCCTAACGCCAGTGCAGGCACCCTTGAGCCATGGATACTTTCCTGCACAAAAACAATCCATGGAGGCATTTTCCTCTTTCTCTGTGTGTTGCAGAATCCAGCACACATATAAAGAGAATAGAACAAGGAGAAATATCTCCTCGTTTTGCCTCCCCTGGGTGTATGGTTTTGATGCATTTCCATAATTACAGAGCCTTGTAAACCTAGGAATGCGTCAAAACCCATAGATGTGGTGCAACGTCCATGGAATGCACCCCTGACACAGAGTAAGGTAAGACAGCGACTTTGCCATGCAAAGTGACTTTGTGTTGCCTCGTAGATATGGGTCAGGACTCTTCACCACTAGAGCATCAAAAAAGTGTTGCTCCAGCAGTGCATGGGGCTTGTAAATATGTCCCTAAGAGTAAGTGTGTGAGGTTAAACGTACTTTGAGCCTTAGCATACAGACGAGAACCATGCAAAGTTCATCTTTGCTGCAGTGCAGTGGTCAAATATAATTCCTAAAGGTTGATCGCCAGGTGGAGAAATTATGCAAAAGCTGAGTAGCTTGGAGCTTCTTTTGATGGACAATTCTTCCTCTCTGGACATGTTCACGTAAGCAGTGTATGCGATATACAAGGCCAGCAGAGATTGTCCAGATCTGAGTTGGGACATGAATATTCCTACCACTGAGGATCCCATTTTTCATCTTCTTTTAGTACATTTGTCAGGTTTGGCTGCCTGAGGTCATGAAGCCTTGAAATGTTGGATACCAAGCAATAGTCAAAACTTTGTTCCTGACATCAATGAAAAAAATGGTGTTCATAAGTTGAACCGAAAGACTCTTTTCTCACAGATCCATTTCTTCTGGCTGTTGCAAGCTTCAGGATAAATCTCGTTGTTGGCAAGAGAGGCACAGTTGCTCTCGTTCTTCCTCTTCTTCACTGTAAAACTGAAGGAAATTGTGTTAACAAGAGATGAAACAAAAACACAGGCCACTCATGGTGCTATAAGCCCACCCGGAGAAGATACAGAATATATAGGAAAGCAAGCAGGGGGAGACGTAAACAAAAGAGGCAAATACACAAGCCACAATAGTGCAAGAAATGATGGGGTTATTGTGGGTGTGATCATCTGCAGGCCAGAACCCTACCACCACACACAATGTAAACCTATGTTTTACTTGCACATTGTAAATAACCTTGATTCGCATTTTAGAACTTCCACTTGGTTTTCATTAATAAGCTGCTAATGGGTTAGGTCTGTGCTTTGCAAGTACCACTACACACATATGTACATACATTCTTATGAACGTACACATATGTAGGCAAGGTTGGATGAACAATCTGTAAATTTATGGGGTACATAGCTCATTGTTGATATCTTTTTAACTTTTGTCAAATTTCTTTTCTCTAATCCTTTGTAATTATCATAAAAGAAAATCAAATAAACATCCATTTTGCTTCTTGATATTGATTTCAATGCATGTCACTCACAGCACAAATATTTTAAATTGCTTGTAAAGCCAGGCACTGGCAGCTCAGCCAACCATGTATTTCACACTGCAAATAATAGTAAAGGGACTCAGAATGGGATATGTAATTAATGAGAATTTGAGTAACCTGAAAATAAAAGAAGATGCAGCTGAGATATGTTTAAGAATACTACTCTTACACATTTACTCTATATTACTCAGTCCCTGTTTGCATGTAAATGGACTGACTTTAGCTGACTACCCGCCAGTCACTCAGAGGTATGAAATGTTAATGACCAGTACAGCACACTGTAAGTTAACTATTTCAAACTGTGCCACCACTTTCTCTTCATATGTTTAGTTGTTATAAGGTTGAGGTGTTTCTAACTTTTCAGCCCCAAAGCACCACATTATCACCTCTGGGTTCTTCCAACCTTGGTTGTAAAATCACTTTGCAACCCATAGTCATGTACAGCTCTAGGAGAACCCCAATACAATTATAAGTTGTACCTTTTGATTTTTTTAATCATTTGGGATTGAATAAAATACAGATGTTAAGCATTTTACCTACTTAGAATTGTGTATATCTGTAACACCCTTGATGGAGAGGCACAGTCCTTTCGGCTGTGTCAGCACTTGTTTTTTTCACCCAGACGGCAGCCAGCCATACACATGTATTCACAGCAGCCATCTTTGATTTAATTTTTTTAAAGCAAAAGAAAAAAAATTCCAAGATGGCCACTGTGCACATCCACATGCACAGAAGTATTTTGAATTACTTTTCTTTTACTTTAAGAAATATCATTTCATGTACAGTCACACATGCAGGCATATAAGTGTCATCCATTTTGCAATGCTTTTACTTTTACACTGAAAATAATCTTTCCAAAATGGCTATTCTGTATGCAAATGGGCATTGTGGTATCCAATGATCTTTGCATCATCCTATCTTATGTCTACAGCTGACACATATTGACATCGAAGAATAATTGTTTGGTTTCACCCTCATGTTCTGTGTTACACAATACATTATATCTATAAGGAAACCAGGTGATGTTCAGAAAAACCTCTCCACTACCTAGTTTTCTTGTCAGTTACTCCTTTCCCTAAGTTCTAAGGGCCAGATGTGTGAAGCACTTTTACCTGTCGCTAATGGCCGATCAGGCCGTTTGCGACCCGCAAAATGTTTTTTTGCATGTACCAACCCTATTTTGCGAGTCAGTAACCTATGACCGACTCGCAAAATAGGGTTTGCGACTCGCTATTAGGAAGGGGAATGCCAACGGCGTCCCTTCTGAATAGCGAGTCACACTGGTATGTAGAATGTTTTGCGACTGGGAATGCGGTTGCAAAACATTTGCAGTTACCACCAACTTCAAGGTGGTGGTAAGCCGTTCGCAAATGGGAAGATATCGCCAAGAGATCCCTTCTCCTTTGTGAATGGGGGGCCACACATTTTTTAGGAGCAGTCAGTGGGCCCACGGACCTCTTAAAAATTAAAAGAACACTATTCAATTTTATTTCTGTACTGTACAAAAAAAAGACTGATTTATTTAAAAAGCAATCACAGACATAGTAGTCTGCTGACCCTAGCAGGCCATCATCCCTGTAATTGTGGCAATTCCCAAATGGGTCGCAAATTGTGACCTGCCTCGTTAATATAATGAGGCAGGTCCCTTGCGACCCATTTGAGACTCACAAGCAGTGTTAAACACACTGTAGTGCATAGCAGGTTGGGATTTCCTAATAGTGAATCACGAAAATTTGCTATTTGGAAATCGCAAACCTAAAGCTACATACACCTGGCCTTAAGTTCTACAAATTTAATTGTGAATCGCTAAATTGGCTTATTAAATGAGAAAAAGTGTTGTAGCATGCATAACTTAAAATTTACCAATTATCAGGGTTTACACTCTCCAAAACTCTACTGGACATTATTATGAGGGGGTTTGCATCACGTTTGCACCATGCCACATGGTACATGCATGATACCAACCCTAAATGTGGTTTATGAAGACACATAAGGCCACTTTGTGTGGTCCTAAATGGCCTCATAAATCTGAGTAAAGCAGTGCAACACAAAATCATTGTGTTTCCTTACTCTGCCCTGGTAAGATGTTCCACAGGCATTGCGTGGGTCCTTCAATGAAACTCCCATGGATTTTAACACATTCTCAGATTTACCAGAACTGATAAACTTGGGAATGGGCCAAACTCATAAGCCTTCCCAAGGGAGGTGTACCGTATCTGTGCAGCTTACTGCAGTACACATGGATAGAGGAATATGCCTCAAGGGATTGTTTTTGTGCAGGAATGTTCTCCTTTCTCCACAAAGAAAGTCCTGCATGCAATGCAGACATCCTTGCACCATGGTGCAAGGATGCCTGCTTTGGTGCTAGACAGCCAAAAGGGTGGCAGCATAGAGGAAACGGCAGGAATGTGCTGAATTGACTTAAATATGGCACATTGCTGCCTTTTCCTTGTGGCAGCAGCAAGGTGACTTGCTGAGCAGCACTGCGTGTCCTTTTCATAATTATGCCCATCAGTACATTTGGCTCCTAAAGTGGTATTACCGCATCACTAATGTAGAAACACCACTTGACAGCAAGTACGTGCTCACAAGTTGGTTATATTCCACAATTTAAGGAAAATCATGTTGATCGCTGTTTTTGTATATAATGTCCCATTTTTTGCTAAATTCCCTGAGGTTGGTGTTGGTGCTGGATAGAGTCCAGTAGGTGGATTTGCTGTTGGCTCTTGGTTGACTGCTACCAAATCATAGCTGTTCCATGTACTGTACCTGTTCTGTTCCAGAGGAGCACCATGGAGCCACACCAGCTGTTCGTCTGCCTCACTGTACACCAGCCCTATCCAGTAATAATCAGATGCCTGTCCTTTCTGGAGAATTTCATCCTGTGCAGGAAAAAGCACATTGGAGAGAGGGTAAATATCTGCATTAGTGAGTGGAACTACTATCAAAAGAAATACTAAAACATTTATAAAACAAGTAACTGTGGTGCTACACTTCCATTTTGAATTTCACCTCTAAATACCACTTGAATGGTTGGCATTCGTTCCAATATACAATAAAGGTATCCAAGCATGATCCAAACATTTGGGCAGAGTTAAAAGCATGTGGAATGCCTTATTTTTACTCAGTGGGCTTGCAGTTGCCAATTACAAGGTTGTGGCACGTTAAACTGCTCATCCAGCAAACTATAGCAAAAGTGAAGGCCAGGGGAAAATGCAGCCATCATCTTGGTGCAAGCGGAGAACCCACATTGTATAAGTAACAGAAGCCATCAGGATTAAAAGGTTTAAGCCCATATTTATGTGCTTTTGCTGCAGGGCAGCACAGAAAGTCATCTTGCTGCACTGCCCTTCATCAAAGGGGGTGGGCAAGAATGTGGCGTATTAAAGCAATACAGCGCATTCCTGTCCTTTCCCACTGTGCTGGCACCATTTTAGCAAACTAGTGCCAATGCAGACACCCTTGAACCATGATGCATGGGTGTTTGTGTTGCATGCAGGATTGCTTTTGTGCAGGAAGGGGCTCCTGCCTGCACAGATCAATTCTGGGATGCTTTCTACTCTTTGTATGTGAGCTGCAGAATGCAATATACATAGAAAGAAGAAAGAACGAGGAGAAATAAAGAAGTTTCTCCTTGCTGTGCCTCCCCTTGGGAGGTGTATGTTTTTGGTACATTCCCAGGTTTATGAGCTCTTTTAAGTTGGAGCATGTGTCAAAATCCATGGATGATGTGTGGTAAGGCAATGCAGTGATCTGCACTGCTTTGCCTTACTCCATATCTATGAGGCCATTCAAAGCCACGCAAATTATAGATTTGAGTTGAAGGTTTGCGCTGCTTTATGTCACACAAAGTCATGGGACAGTGGTGCAAAGAGCTCATAAATATATCACCTGTAACTATAACCTTAGCTCACTTTTGGTTGCATGGGCTGAGCAGTCAAGTAATTCTTACAAAAATGCCTGAGGTGCTGTGTTTTTAAAAACAAAAAGGCAAGATAGTTAAGGTTACAAAGAAAGAAAGAATTCACACATTTGAATTAGCAAGAAATACACTTTTAAGAAGAGTCTAAAAAAAGGAAAGGAAAACAGAAAAAGAGTTCGAAATATATTAAGCAAGGGAAAATATTCCAATTTAAATCCAAAAGTATAAAGTTTCATATAATGGTTAATGAAAACGAGAAAATGTGAAACAGTGATGCTTCTATGAAGTCTTACTGCCAACCAAGGGGCATATTTACAATTGTTTGGCACAGGGCAGCACCACAAGGATTCTTGCTGTGCTGTCCTGCGTCAAAAGAAAAGGGCAGGAATGCACTCTATGATTAGGATGTGGTGCATTTCTGTCCTATTCCACTGCACTGGTGCACTATTGGCTGCCAAGTACCAACACAGGCACCCTTGCACCATGGTGCAAGGGTATCTGTGCTGTAGGAATTATAGTTTTTCTGCAAAAAAGGTCACTTTCCTGCCAAAAACAATAAATGGAGGTGGTTTCCTCTTTCTATGTGTGCTGCAGAATGTATTGGCTAGTTTAGACTAATTACAACGCAGAGATTGGAGTCAATTTGATGCTGTGTTTGGCACGTTGAGCTTAGTAGTATCCATATTCTATTCTTTGAGTCCCCACTCACCTACTGCCATCAGGTCAGAGGTCTAGAGGGGCACAAGATTCAGTGATGGATGACTGGACTCTTTAGAATCAGTGAAACGTTTAAGTAAAGATTAGTAGGTCCATAGCTGGGTAAATAATGGAGATGAAAGGGTTTTAAAAGAGGTAGCAAACTTTCCCATATGTATGTATGATGTACAGAGTTTGAATACTACACAACAATGCAAATAATTGATGCTCTGAAGATGTAGCTGAAGAACTTGTGTTCAGTTATGAACTCTTGCGTTCCACACTTGGTCTTCATTAAAGTGCACTGATTCACAAGGTTCCCCTCAATTCAAGGGGTGGGACAGCTCAGTGCATTGACTAGAATACAGAAAGCTAGATTAGCCCACCTCGGCCCTATCTTGCTTAGTGAAAACTAGGGTAACTCAATAGCCCCAATATGTGACCAACTCTATAGCAGAAGAATTCAAGCAAATCATCAACCACAGCAGAGCCATGCAGCTAATTTAACTACACAGGTCATCTACAGCCTTGAACCCAAGGCCTGAGATGGAGTGAAACAGCAGGCAAGTCCACCAGCACATGCATATACATTTCATTTACACATGGTCATAAGCTACTTTGCCAGTATTGTATTACATTCAATAGTGGTGAGCAGTAAATGCAACTAAGAACCTACATATCCTTTTTGGAGGAAAAGCACATTCAGCAACAGTGTCTAGTTAGACTTGTGTTGTGATATTTGACATTGGACAGCTAGTTCCCAGGTCAACTAGATTATCACTGGTTGGTACTGGTTGATACTAGAATGGACATAAATTTTCAATTCATCCAGGTTCAGTTGTGGTACTTATAGGTGCATGTAACTGCTGTGTGTGATATCAACTGGAAGCTGCGGATGGTGCTTAGTAAATGTTCTTAAGCGACCGTCCGCACTTACACACGTACACACACTTTTCTATGACTCACACCATAATAAAACTAAAGCTATATCCTTTATGACTCCTAAGTAGTGATAATGTAGGAGTAAGGTGTCTATCTTTGGCTCCCACAACATAATACAAAATCAACATTCTTCTTGAATGTACACATCCTCAAAAACATGTTCATAAAAAAGCCGAGTTGGTGACAGGCTAACAAAGGTTGCGCAGCACTCCAATCCCTCTCTACTACTGGAGTAGACACATGAAAAATGTATGGCTCTGACCCATCAATGAAACATTGCACATTTCGACAATATTTATGTCTGGTGGTCCTCATAGAGGTTGGTCCTTAAGGTCTCTTTCAGGTCTTTTGGTTGTGCACAGCTTGTCAGTGCATGGTTGGTGCTTTGTTATTGATGGCAAGCTGTGGGTGCTTGCTACACCAATGATGAGGAAACCACTGAAACAGCCTCAAAATGCCAAAAGCATTCCCACTGCCTTGTGCTTCTCCTAAAGTCACACAATGGCATTCACCAAGCCTGCTATACACAGGTGAGGTCCCATGGGGTGGATTATGGAGTTATTAGTCATGGGGAAAAGCATGAGGCAATTTTTTTTTATGTACTGAGACATTAGTGAGTGAGTCCCAGAAACAGAGATCAAATCAGTCGTAGAAGCTCAGTATGATGACTGTTGAGACATCCGAGCCACTGCTGCTCAAGCAACACAAGTGGCAGATGATGAGGCTTAGAAGTAAGGCTTCTTCATCAAGAGACACAGCAAACAGGCAGCTCAGTGTCTGCACACCAAGAAATACAAACGATGTAGAATCACTTGGTGTTGGTGGATGGAGTAAACAATGGTACTCAGGTGATAGGAGCCTTTAGTGGACAGCATAGGGAAAAGGTATATTTTACCCCCCCCATAGATTTTACCCCCTAGAAAGAAGCATACACTGATGCGGTGGAGGGAGCTCAACACATTAATAATAACATCATGATTCCATAATGGCAATGGTGAAGAGTCTCTGTACAAACAAAGGGGGTCATTCTGACGTCACCGGCCACGGGAGCACCGCCAACAGGCTGGCGGTGCTCCCAAGGGCATTCTGACCGCGGCGGTTCAGCCGCGGTCAGAAAGGGTAAACCGGCGGTCTCCCGCCGGTTTACCGCTGCCCGATTGAATCCTCCATGGCGGCAGAGCGCGCTCCGCCGCCATGGGGATTCAGACACCCCCTACCGCCATCCTGTTCATGGCGGGAAACCCGCCATGAATAGGATGGCGGTAGGGGGTGCCGCGGGCCCCTGGGGGCCCCTGCAGTGCCCATGCCAATGGCATGGGCACTGCAGGGGCCCCCGAAAGAGGGCCCCGCAAAGTATTTCAGTGTCTGCTTTGCAGACACTGAAATACGCGACGGGTGCTACTGCACCCGTCGCACCTTCCCACTACGCCGGCTCAATTCTGAGCCGGCGTCCTCGTGGGAAGGTTGATTTGCCCTGGGCTGGCGGGCGGCCTTTTGGCGGTCGCCCGCCAGCCCAGGGCAAATCTCAGAATCACCGCAGCGGTCTTTCGACCGCGGTGCGGTGTTCTGACGGGGTTACTTTGGCGGGCGGCCTCCGCCGCCCGCCAAGGTAAGAATCACCCCCAAAGTGTGCTTACCGCATGTGGCTGGGGGATCACATACATGATGTGGAGATGACCAACCATCAATATACAGCTAACCTTGAGCTTATCATGAGTGGCTGAGCGATGTGGGGATAACCAACATTAAGTTCCAGATTTACAAATCGTACACACAATGCGGGCAGCACCTAACATGCTCTGCCGAGCTGCATGTGAGGGAGATAGTATACCGCTATATCTACAGAGATACGACCACCTCTTCCTAGCGCCAGCACGCAATCAGGCCGCTGAGCGCCATGCACACACCATTGTGCCATAGTTTAAGAGAGAGTTTGTGAGTCTAGCATAGGTTTTGTACTGGAAGGGTACAAAATAATATGCACAGATTGACTTTATAATGTTTCCCACATTGGATGTGTGCTGTACAGTGCACCGCACATGCAAAGTCAGAAAAGAAAGGAGAAATAAAAGCATTTCTCTTTTTTAATGCCTGCTTCAAAGCAGCAATATTTGTGGACCCAACCCCAGTTCACTAATGTCATTAAATAAGGTTTTGCCTCAAAGCCCGTTGGTGGTTCCATGGGAACACCCAAACTACCACACATGTACCACCCTTATGAATCTAAATAATACAAAGCAGTGCTTTGAGCTGCTTTGCGTTACTTTTAAGCAACTTTCCAGCGCATACAGGTTTTGCACTGGAAACTAAATACAAAAAATATCATTTTGTACTGGTTTACGCCACTTCTGTGATGCAAACCCAGTGCAAAATGTTTGTAAATCTGGGCCTAAGAGTACAGCTAAAGAGACAGAAACCCTAGAAGAGCTTTTCTCCCTTTCTGACCTCACTTCTGGATTATCAGAAAGCAGTGACATTGAGGGTGATGAGGACTCTGTGAATCAGGTTCAGATGACTTCATAGAAGAAGTAGGTAACACCATGAAAAACATGGGTAGAATGGTACTACACAGAATCTCACTTTGCACCAGTCAAGGAAGCAAGGATGTTAAGTGAAAATCCTCTCAGCTCACAACATGCTGTGAAAGTTAGCTTTGTAGAACCTACTTTAACCTTAATATATCCACTGATTTCATCACACCGAAAAGATACCCATAAAGACAGTCACCGGACTGGCACTGCAACTAGAATAACCCACTTGAAGAGCTAACAATGGGGGCGGGGTGTGACCTCAAGCAAATGACCAAACAGATGTACAGGGTCTTAAGAGAGGACATACAGTGGAAGCTTGAGGGCTTACAAATAAACAATTTAGAAACAGGTAAATGAGCTTAGTACTTAGAACAACTGGAAGGGCCTGGTTTGAGGGCTTTGCAAACAATTTGTTCCAAAAGGCTTGTCCCAAACTTAGTGATAGACTCAGTCAATGCCTCTTTCTGTAATGTTGTTTTAACCATATCACAGTTCCCTTCCTATTAAAAAATCAGGTTAGGGTTGCCTGGATTTTTGTTTATTATTTCCTGTCCTGAGATCCCACTAAGAACATGGAGAACATCAAAGGGCTACCTGCCACTGATAAGTTGAGCCCACCAGGTGGTGAGCATCTCACCAGGGGAGGACCCGATAATGAAGCATGCCCCATGATTAGCATGTGGGTGAGGGTTCTGTAAGAAGATATGTTGCGTGCCTGGTGAGCACTAAGGAGCAGGGCATAGTGACTGCTTGTCCTGGAAAACACAATCCACTTTTGGTGTATGTATGTCAGTTCAGAGAAACTGAGATTCTTTTCCACATACCTGATCCACTGCCCTCCCACTGGTTTTCATCTTACTTCACATCACACCACCAGATAACAAAGGTGGTGTTTCAGAAAACGCATAGACCTTACCGGATGAAAACCTGGAAGACTTTTATTAGCTTCGGCACAGCTCAGGCTCATCAAGGATGCTCATTCACACTTCTTTAGCTCAGTGATTAAGGCGAAATACATTTTGGGCAATTTACAACAAATTAAAGCATGAGGAAATCATGAAAATGTTGAATATCTTGTTATGTAAAATGGAATGACTGGGCTGTGGGAATCACACCTCTAGGATTTAGGCATGTATTTGATCAAAGGGGCCATAGGGGAAAGCAATGGGAGAGTTTATTCTGTGGCTGTCTGGCTAGGAGCGAGGGGTTTTGGGGTGATAAGGGCTATTTAAGGTTTTTGGCGTGGGTATGGGTTTTGGGGTGGTAAGAGCATTTATACGTTTTAGGGTGGGTATGGGATTTGGGGTGGTAAGAGGTGTTTAGGTTTTTGGGTAGGTATGGGTTTTGAGGTGTTAAAGTAATTTTTAGGGTTTAGGTGTGTGTATATGTATAGATAGATATACATTTATATATATATATATATATACTGTATATATATATATATATATATATATATATATATATATATATATATATATATATATATATATGGATATATAAACATACACATATATATGTATATATTATGTATGTCATATGCACCTCTACTTTTAACCACACATATGCCGTCAACAACCATGCCTTTGCTATGACATTTTCGTGGTAAGACATGCATGGTTAAAACATATTTGTGGTAAAAACCTTTCACCTTTTTGTGCTAAGTGCATGCGTGGTAATGATCATGCGTTGTACTCTCTGCATAGTTAAGGCATGCGTGGAAAGTGCATGCGTTGTTCGGTCATACATTCCTCTGCCATCACAAAAGTGATGGATAACCCATCCGCCATATTACGGTTTCCATTGGGAGTAACGGAATAATAATATTAAGGCAGACAGGATATCAGTCATGATTCTGATAGAGAAACTGCATCCGCAAAACTCTAAATCAGGCTCTGAGTGACCACAAGCAGCTGCTGGCTGCTGCTGTTCATGTTCTGTTTCATTTAACGATATTGTCCGCCCACAGAATGCATCTTTGAACGCAAGGGTTCATTCTGCAAAATAGCGCTGCATTCTTGGTAATGCTCCTCTCATAAATGTACATAATTTTAGAGAGGTTCTGCATAATTATGCTACAGCAATTTATATGAGTTACAGCCACCTCTAATAAAAATAGGGCAGATGCAGCAATTGTAAATGTCTGAAATGTCAGCAAGGAGAAGCTGATCATTTACTCAAGTTTACACACTCTTCAGGGCTGCATTCTTTTTTGACCTGAGGGGCATCTTTAAGTGCCCCTTGTGCCGCTGTTGCATCACTTTTCAAGTCATATTCATGAAGCCACAGAAAGCACCTTTGCATGGCTATAAATGGCCTCATAGATATGGAGTAATGCAAGGCAGCGCAAATCACTGCATTGCTATACTCTGTGTTAGGGAGGCATTTCATGGGTGTTACTGTGGGTGTTCCCATGCAACTTCCATGGATTCTGAAGCAACCCAAATTTACAAAACGTTGTGAACCTGGGGATGCGCAAAAACCTTACCTCTTACCAGAGGAGTCTCAAAAAGGAGAAATATCTTCATTTGTCCTTGTTTTTTCACTTTCTATGTCTCCGGCCTTCTGCAGCACACATAGAAAGAGGAAAAACACCTCCTAGGATTGTTTTTGTGCAAGAAAGTAACCCTTCCTGCACAAAAACAAACCTGCATGCAATGCAGGCACCCATGCACCATGGCCGAAATGGCACCAGCGCAGGGGGAAAGGACAGCAATGCACGGTATGCCAATGATATGGTGATTGTTGGCTTTTCCCTTTGACACAGGGCAGCGCAGCAAGGTGACTTACTGAGCTGCCCTGCGCCAAAATCTAATAAATATGGGCATCAATATTTTATAAGCTAAGTTATGTATTCGTCCCTAAACATCTGCACTATACACCACCTTATTATTTCAGAACTTGACCACTCACTTTCCAATATACATGCTGAGGCAATATTGGAGGCAATTGTCTGCCAGTGGTGGGCAAAATATTCAGATGATAATCAACTAGAAATGTCCCTGTATGAATATGACTTGAAGACTGGATGAAATGTAACTGTAATTCATTTATTAGAGTTCAACGCTTGAAAACATGGGGGAGACAATGGGGTATTTACTATTATGCACTGTTTATGTTTAAGTTCACTATGATAATTTGCATGTGGTTATTTGTTGTACTGTTTTCTTACGTCTTTCTCCTAAACTGACAAAACTAGAATTGGGTTTTTGTTTCTCTCAGCATGTAACCATTCCAAGCAAGCTGTGGAGCAGGACCCAACACCAGGCAACTGAGCCTGCCCCTTAGAGTCTATTCACAACAAAATGCACAGAATAAAACCCATATCAGGTACGTTAGAAGACCTTCGGATCTTTGCCTTTTGGTTGCAAGCATCCATTACCCAGAATTTTCTCTGACCACCCTGCTTTTGTGTTTGTAAAATCAGTTCTTAGTGTGAGTCAGTGGCTGCCGAACAGTGGGGAACTCCAAAACTTATTTTTCTCCCCTGGGCTCGCTTAGCCTCTCGCGAGCGACAGCCCTGAAAATTTGATGCCAGCCGACTGGTCTCTTCTTCCTCAAACAGGTCTTTAGGTTCACTGTAATTTCTCCAGGGGCTGTGTCCTGGTCCTCAAGCCTTTTCTCAGAGCACCCACTCACCTCTTTAGATCTGATCTGTGGAACCATGGTGAACCATCCCTGGCAGAGGAAACAGTGTGTAGATCATAAACCCAGCATAGGAGCCACTGATAAAATATGTAAAAAGTCAAAACAGTCTGTGGCACTAACATCAAATGATATCATTTCACGTTCATTCAGTGGTGTTGGTATTAAGCACCATCTCACAATGCTACAGGCTGGTTGCCGCACATTACCATGTCATTCTTGCCGTCCAGGGTCATCAGTCTTGAGCCACGGGAGGAGCAGTATTCTACACTAGAGTTCCAGCTTTGCTTATCATTTGAGATGTAGTAACACCATTCTTGGGTCTGTCTCCAGCTGTTGGGGCAAATCTGACATGTGGGATCTGTGTGAGAAACAAGAAAATATATGGTAGAAATGGCTAATATCTAGATGTGGGCATTGTTGGGGAGGAACTGAGAGAATGGCATGTATGAAATAGAAGATGAAGTTTGAAGGGTACAGGCATGAAACAGCACTGATGAGCTCATAATGTGCCATCCCGATTGTGACAAAGATATCCTGGGAGATCTTAGTTTTCACATGTATCCCGTGAGATCCTTTCAACATGAAGTAACCAGTTCATATACATATATATATAGATATTTATACTGCAGTAGTGAAAATAAATGTGGCCCAATAACACATTCTATTAAAAGCTATTTTAGTGACAAAGGCAAACAGACATATTTATTACAGTGCAATTGTCAAATAAATTCCAGTAGAACTTCACATGAGAAAATTGCAATTTTCAGCCTCATAGATTACAACCGGAGTATACCACAAAAGATGGCCAAGATGTCCCCTTTTCACCCCTCATTACTTGTCATGCATATGCAGATGGTCAGAGCGCACTAAGATATCTATTACTTCCACTCGGACTGGCCTGGTGGACACTCTGGCAGTGCCAGATGGGATAACTTGAAAAGGCAAGTCTGGGAGACAGCTGTCTTGGTCTTGTGAGTCGTGATGGGACCAAAAAAAACCCTACACTGGCCATTTCTCACTGGTCCATCTGGATGTAACAAAGTCAACCACAGGCCAGTATCACACAGGAGTAACCTGTTCTTGGCAGTTCAGTTTTTTCACTCCTACTCTACCAGCACAAGGAGCATGCCCCTCGGAATCATGATGCATCTTTCTATTACAAAGCACCAAACCACCAGTTTGTCCCTGACAAGTATGGTGGAAAGGATGCTAAATTTGTCCATGCCCTACCGTGCATGCAGTCCATAAGCATACTAAAATAAATGCTGGCAAATCAGAAAATAGCATGCTCTAAACTGAAACAACAGTTTGAATATGCATATTTACACTTTGTTTTCTTTTGTTGCCACATGAGCAATGGTATGCCGCTAAAGCTGTCTCTGGCCAGACCAAAAATTAAATTAAAAAAGAGGTTGTAGACATAGGATAGGGCTAGGATCTATGTAGTATGCTCAAGTTAGTGGTAAACCCAATGAAAAACTTGCCATGATATATAGTGGATGCGGTGTGGTTGTGGGTTGATGTAGTCGCCTACAGCCAAGATGGTTGACTTTTGGCGTGGGTGACCTGGGCTCAGGCTCATGGTGGCAATCTTCAGAGGGGCGAAAAAACCTGCCTACATAAAACTCCTGCGAACAGCAACACCCCTCTGCCTTGGCTTCAGTAATTCCCCCGAAAGTGTTCCTAATTCTTTTTAAGGTACTGCAGTTGCTGTTTTGAGCACACTATCAGCGCCTATCTTCGGAGGGGGGTGTTTGGAGTGTTACACCCCTTCTGATGAATATATTTTCTGATAAATTGTTGGGTATAGGTGATTTCAGTCAGTTTGGTGATGTGTCTGTTGGATTTTTACATTCAAGCACACAGAAAAAAACTCAAACACTCTCTTCCTCTCAGTTGTGTAATTCCTCAAAATTGTTAGTTATTTTACAAAATATTGTGTTTTCTCTTTTAGAGCTCCTGCCAATCCACACTCTTCTCCCTTTCAACTGCTCCTTAGGCCCCTTTCATGATTCTTGCTTGTCAGTGTATTTTAATATTATATGCCAACCGAACTATTGGAAAATCTGAAGCTTAAACCCCACAATATTACTGGCCAAGCTACGCCCACCTACCTTAGCCTCACATCTATCACTCACCCGGTACCGCCACTCATTGTAGGAGGCTGGCCTGGTTTGTAGTGGGTACCTTGGGTACTTACACCTTGTGCCAGGTCCAGTTATCCCTTATTAGTGAAGCAGTAGTGTTCTAGCAGCTTAGGCTGATAGAGGTAGCTATAGCGGAGCAGCTTAGGCTGAACTAGGAGACATTCAAAGCTCCTGCAATACCACTTATATCATATAGGTACTAGATCATAAGAAAGACAAGACTCGGAGTTACTAAAAATAAAGGTACTTTATTTTAGTGACAATTTGCCAAAACTTATACACAAGTAAAGACAATATTCAGGGTTATCAAAAAATTAAGGTAGTTTATTTGGGTGACACAAGGCCAAAAATATCTTAGAGGGAATACTCCTTCTGGAGGTACGTATTATACATAATATATAAAATAGACACCAAAATTAGGTAAGTAATTAGACATAGGATAGTGCACACAACAGGAAATGCGATAGAATGCAATGGGAGAAAATAGGTCTAGGGGCAACGCAAACCATATACTAAGAAAGTGGAATGCAAATCACGAATTCCCCCCTAGACAAGTATAGTGTGTAGACAATCGCTGGGAGAGTAAAAAAAACACAAAAGTGAGTAAAATACCCAACCCCAGAGCCCAGAAAAGTAGGCGTAAAGTACAGCAAGTTTCCTTAGGACACACTAAAAGTCGTGATTAGAGTTATTGCAAGAACCAAGCAAGACCACAAACAATAAAGGGTGGATTCCTGGACCTAAAGACCTGCAAAGAGAGGAGACCAAGTCCAGAAGTCGGAAGAAGTTCCAGAAGGACAGGAGCCCCTGCCAACCTAGAAGAGGATGCACGAGAAGAGTCCCTGGTTGGACGAAGGATGCAGAAATGCACCAAAGGAAGATGGCTGTGGGTTCCTGCGTGATGCAATGGATGTCCGATGAAGAGATGTTGGATGCAGGCGAGTTTCGGCGCTGGATTCATCCAACAAGCCTTTGTTCAAGCAAAGTCGTGTTTTGCATCAAAGTGGCGCTGCTTGGACCCAGGAGGGACCTAGGGGCCTCAACTCAGACTGAGGAGGCAGAGGGGCTCCCAACACTGGAAGGAACCCACAGATGACCAGGCAGCACCCACGGAGGTCCCAGGACACGGGGACAAAGAAGGTGCAAATTGCGGTTGTTGCAGCAATACAAAAGAAGGTCCTACGCCGCCGGAGGACAACTCAGCAAGTTGAGCGTCACCGGCTAGAGTGTGGGGACCTGGGCCAGGCTGTGCATGAAGGTTTCTTGCAAATAGTGCACAGAGGCGTCAGGAGGTGAAGATGACGTGGTGCACAGGGGTACTGTCGCAAACGGGGAAGGCAATCTCTTACCTCCTCCAAATTTGGACAGCAGGACCTTAGGACAGTCTGTGTCGAAGGGGTCTACCATCTGTGTTCCAAGAAGCACACTCGTCGCCAGGAGAGTCCAACAGAACCAGTCGTTGACTTAAAATGTACCTGCAAGAGCAGGGAAGTGACTCCGTCACTCCACAGGAGATTTCTTCTGTCCTTTTGCTGCAGGGTGAAGACAGGGAGTCCTCAGAGCATGCACACCGTGGAAACTGTTGCAGTTGCTGGCTGGAGCTGAAGTTGCAGAGGAAAAGTAGCCCTTCTGGATACTTTGTTGCTGTTACAGTGGTTCCTGGAGCAGTCTGCGGTCGATCCAAGGTCAGAGGATGAAGTAGTAGTTGCAGAGGATTCCTGCTGGAAACGTGCAAGTAGAATCTGAAGACAAACCCACAGGAGAGACCCTAAATAGCCCTGAGATGGGGATTGGCTACCTTATCAGGTTATGGACCTATCAGGCGGGGTCTCTGACATCACCTGCTCGCACTGGCCACTC
Source organism: Pleurodeles waltl (assembly GCF_031143425.1). Classification (NCBI taxonomy): domain Eukaryota; kingdom Metazoa; phylum Chordata; class Amphibia; order Caudata; family Salamandridae; genus Pleurodeles; species Pleurodeles waltl. The sequence continues at coordinate 22,188,839 of NC_090446.1, forward strand.
AGAGGTCTCTAGAGTGTTCCCACACCTTCGAAAACAACATGGCTGAAGTCTGGGACACACTGGAGGCGCTCTGGGCACCACCCCTGGGTGGTGATGGACTGGGGAGTGGACACTCCCCTTTCCTCTGTCCAGTTTCATGCCAAAGCAGGGGCTGGGGGTCCCTGAACCGGTGTAGACTGCTTATGCAAGGAGGACACCATCTGAGCCTTTCAAAGGATTTCCAGAGGGTGGGGAGGCTACCCCTCCCCAGCCTGTAACACCTATTTCCAAAGGGAGAGGGTGTAACACCCTGCTCCCAAAGGAAATGCGTTGTTCTGCCTTCCTGGGACCTAGCTGCTCAGACACCAGGAGGGCAGAACCCTGTCTTTGAGGTGGCAGCAGCTGTAGCTGCAGTGCAAGCCTCTGAGAGCTGGTTTGGCAGTAGTGGGGGTCCATGGTTGAGCCCCCAGGATGCATGGAATTGGCTGCCAAATACCAGATTTGGAATGGGGGGACAATTCCATGATCTTAGACACCTTACATGGCTATATGTTACCATTGTGAAGCTACATATAGGTATTGACCTATATGTAGTGCACGCGTGTAATGGCATCCCCGCATTCACAAAGTCTGGGGAATTGGCCCTGGACTGCGTGGTAGCACCGTTGCTAGTGCAAGGGTGCCCTCACACTTAGTAACTTTGCACCTAGCCTTCATTAAATGAAGGTTAGACATATAGGTGACTTATAAGTTACTTAATGGAAGTGAAAATGGCTGTGAAATAATGTGTGCACTATTTTACGCAGGGTGCAGTATCAGTCCTTTGAAAGTGTTTGTCTGAGCTCCTTATGGGTGGCAAAAGAAATGCTGCAGCCTATAAGGATCTCCTGGAACCCCATTGCCCTGGGTACCTAGGTACCATATACTAGGGACTTATGAGGGGGTCCAGTGTGTCAATTGAAATTGGTAAATCAAGTCACTAGCCTATAGTGACAAATGTAAAGCAGAGAGAGCATAAACACTGAGTTTCTGATTAGCAGAGCCTCAGTGACACAGTTAAGCACTATTCACAACACACAAATTAGGCCACAAACAATGAGCCCTTGGGTCCTGACCAGTAGGATCCCAGTGATACAGGCAAAAACATACTGTCACACAGGTAAAAATGTGGGTAACATGCCAAGAAAGATGGTACTTTCCTGCACACATCAACGCCCCTTTCCTCCCCAACAAAAAACTTAGAGCCAGTCTGAGGAAGCTACGTTGTGGGTGATTCTGATATGCCAGGGAGATGCGGAAATATGTGTTGAGAGGTAAGTGGCTGCCTTGATGTAGCCGGCCAGGAGCTAACTTGTGAAACCAGGAGCTAACTGCTGCCTCATTTTATTCACCAGCACTAGCAAAGGCTGCAATGTTTTTCTAGCCGGGGCACTATAGGAGCAAAGGGCTGGCTATGCGTACAGCCATACTATACCACTTATCAGTGCATTTTGCATTTTGTGTTCTTGAGTACTGTGACATGCACACCACATAATAGGGGGCAAGTTCATGTGTCCAGGAGCATTGATTCCAGGGGGTGCCACACTCTTCTGGTGTTTGTGTTATTATTTGTTATCTTAAGTCACACTTCTAACATTGTTAGAGAGTGTATATTTCATAACTCAGAGGGCAATTATGAATCTATCTACAAATATGAACTGTTCGGTGATATTTTGATCTCAATGCACATGAATGTGGCACAACCTACTAAGCTGAGTTCCGGGTTGAAACAAATGTGTGCTGATATTAGGGTGACTCAGCAAATGTGATAATATTGATGTGATTGGCAAATGTGATAATATTGGGGTGATTGGTAAATGTGATTTTATCGGGGTGATTGGCAAATGTGATGATGTTGGGGTGACTTGTCAGAGCAGAAGGCCAAGGGATGCTGGTGGCAGCACGTGACAAGGTCAGTGGTATCAAAGTATCACCAGAGTATTGTCTTAAGTGAATATCCTGTGCTAAATATTGTGTGCAATAATCTCTCTCCATTGGAGTTAACAGTAGAACATCTACATCCTATAGGACGAAACTTTGTGAACAAAATGTAAAATACAATATTTGTGTCAAAAGGTATTTCTGTGCAGGATGTTCTGGTCTGCTGCTGGGTTTGATAAGTGAGAGAGAATGAATAGTAATGACTGTGAGGGGACAGGTACCACATGCTAGATGTCACACCAATTAAGCCTTTAAGTATTTATTCAAAAAAACATTCTAGCCCAACTCTGGTGAAACTGTTGCCTTTTTCCTATTTGGAGTTGATACTTTTTGAAACAAGTATGTGTAGATCTGTTCAATCCTCTTATCTTTCAGCAAGTAAAGGCGTTTTCCATGCATGGACTGATTCTGTAGCCCATCACACCACTGAAATTCGTCTCCATTTTCCAATGAAGCTAGTGCTTCGTGGCACAGAAAGCAATGCCCCATCACCCCAGCTGTTACCTGCTCCATCGCCTGACTGCACACACAGATGCTTCCTTATTGTCTGCACAGTCTGTGACATGTTCCTGTAGAGATCCTCCATCACTGCCAGTGTGCTGTCATTATTGATGGTACTTGGGGTCGTGGGCAGGTCTGGAGGCAAGGCCATCCGAGAAGCCTTGGAAAGCTGAAAAACTTGGAAATGTTAGTGTAAATGTGAGAAATGCTGAAAGTGGGACTGTTGACATTACATCCCAATCACAAATATCCACATTAATGATGTACATGTTCACAAGGCTACTTGTAGAGGACTGACATAGTAAATAAAACATTAAAGGGAAGAAAAAGAGCAAAGTTATTCAATGTTGTACATTCCACTCCTCCCTTAAGTAGATAGAGATGGAAATGAGGATTGTCACAATAAAGAATGCCGAATGAAGAATTCACAATTACTACTGGTCATAGTAATATAATTTAAGAACAATACAGATCCTTTTATTAACTATGCAATGCTGATGTAGTAATGACATTGGCCTTGCCTCATAATATTTTTTCTACTGATCCTATCCTTAAGACTAAATCTACATCCACCTGTACCTCTCCCTCTATGTCTATCTCTTTCTCTGGATCTGCTATTACACTCACTTCTGCCTCTGTGTTTTCCTCTATCCCTACACCTACCTCTAAATCTCCATCTACCTTTCCCTCTACACTTACTGCTATTTCTACATCTACAATGCACTCTACTGGAATACCTCTGCCTACTGCTACACCTACAACTACATATGCTTCTACACACCCTCTATATCTACCACTACCTCCTTTACAAGTTTATACCCATCTATAGACTTAATTTTACCTTTGCACCTACCATTCACTTTACATCTAGACCAGTCAGAACAATAATCTCATGATCTGGGACATTCCCTGACAGTAGATCTGCATGCATGAGCCCGTAGAAGCCACCGTCTGGCGTTCCTGTGTTCAGTGTAGACTGTGCAGGCCACAGAGGCAATTTCAGCTTCGCTAAAGTTCTATTAGACAGCAAAGTCCAGCAAGAGATGAAACTGCTGAGTAAGGAAACAGGCTTCTTGCAGGTTTCCCCCGCTTTTTTAATTCAATGTCCCCAGTTGCCAAGTACTGACTTACTTTTAAGAACCTAGTATATGGGACCCAGGTTCCTAGGGCATGTAAGGCAGAGTGTCCACACAAGGCTGCAGCAAGCACTGGTCGCGCCACTGTGTGTGTGACAAAGTCAAAACATGGCTCCCAGCCTGCCACTGCAGACTGGAAAGGCAGTGTCACACTGAAAGTTCAAATTTGCTATTGTCATTAATGAAAAATCCCTAGGTTCAATAATTATATATATCTCTTCTAAAGAAGGCTTATCAAACCCCATGGCAAGGAGATGTATAATAATAAGCAAGACATATAGGGCCAGATTTACAAGGTCCTAGAGCCTCTTAGTGCCACACTAGGGTCATTTGTTATGCTAATTTAGTGTTAAGAAGGCCATTCTCCTTCGCCATATTTACAAAGTGGCACACTGCATGCATTGCCCCACTTTGTAACCCCTTGCGCCACATTATGCCTGCACCAGGCAAAATGTATGCAAGGGGGTGTCCCCATGCAAGGACGCCCATAAAAATGGTGTAGTGAAATTTACACATTTCACTGTGCCATTCTTAGTGTCATTCTTAACTCCTGCCTAGGTCAGGTGTTAAAATTACGTGTTCATCACTTTCAGTTAGTAGGCCCATTTACCAACACAGGGTTACCGACTGGCATCCCGGCCCGTCTAACTTCTAACTGGGAATGCCTAACTGGGTACTGTAAGGTATCTAATTAAATAGGGCATTAGATATGACTTGATGGTAAAGTTGAGATTTATGTTACTTTTAAAGTTAAGGAACTTTTTATAAAGTTGCCACTGTATGACTCAGCTAGTCCAGTGGCCTCACAAAGAGTCTGGCACACAGACAGCTTTCTGTCTGCCTGGGGCAACATGTGAGTGACTCCCAGGCTTAGGCACAAAGGCAGGTTGCCGCAGTATGAGGTGTTACCCACTCTCCCAGGAAGATTACTTGAGGTGTTGGCCCAAAAGGCGAGCTTCAAATGGAAAGTAGCATTTGAAGGGCATATGGTGATAACAATCCCGAGCAGGCTGCCTTTTATTCATAAAGACAAGTTGGAGACAGGGACAGAGAAAGGAAACCCATTCACAAGCCGTTTTTTCCATGAGCAGGTAGCCCTCGGGTAGTCACGCCTCTGGGGCGGGCTACCAAGGTACCAATCTCCTCACAGTCAAAGGAAGGGTCTGAAATATTCAGAGTGGCAAGACTATTGCACTCTGTGATTGACAAATGCCACACATTACCAGAACTTTGTCACCAAAGAGGAGGGGGCTTACAGCCCATTGGCTAGTGGTAGCGTTTTCCGATCAGGGCACTTTACTGGGATGAAATGGGCACCACTGGCACCCTAAACATCAGCACACCATGGATTTGGTGAAATGTCCAAAGGAGAACCATTCTGTTAGCTTTGAATGCACACAAACAGAGGCTGCATTGGAAAGACTGCACCTACTGCACGTTGGGCTAGCTAAGTTTAGATCATGTCCATGGATCCTGGCTCAGAGAACAGTTGAGTCCCAGCACCAGATCGAAGTAGTAACTCCAAGGGTCAGTCAGCAAAGTCCCCTGGAACGGCACCAGAGCCATTAAAGCTGGAAAAGCCCAAACCATTGTTGGTAGGCACCGCAGAAGTTTTACCCCTACCCGCTACTGGGCACTTCAAGAGACGTAACCGAGTTAGCCAAAAGTTGCACCTGTGGGTGGACTCCTAGGTGTTGTCTATTCTATAATTCATCACCCAAGAGGGAAACTAGCCCCCACCAAGTTCAGTGGCCAAAGTTGTCCCACCTCACCCATGGACTAAAGGATCACCCGGCATTTACCCCCATCGACTGCACGGTATCAGGAGCATCATTGAGCATCTTTTCATCCTGCATCTCTAGTATCAGGACCAATGATTTCTATGGCAGTCGTTTTCTAAAGGCTGGAACCAAGCTGGAAAAGGATCAGGTGGCCAGGTAACTGTCCAAAGTATCCTTACTGTCTTCCTACACCTCTGCCCTGTCAAAATTGGTCGCCCAACTCGGGTCAGAGATGTGGAACACACTCTTTCAAACTTTTCAAAAGTTTACAAACTTTTCACTGACCAATGCTTGTTTGAGGTTAAGTAAAAAAAAATACTGTTATTAAAGTTTTAAAAATGTATATCTCCGGAACCCTCTGGTGGATTTTTATGATCAAGGACTCTACAAATGTATATAAATATGCTCTATTTGTATGAATTATTGTCATGTTTCTTTCTTGCTGTGTCACTTTCTTATTCAGTTGTTTGGTGCTGTTAAATGCTTTACACTAAGTTCCTTTGTTAAGCCTTGCTGCTTGAAGCCACAGCTGCCCAGGGTGGATGTATTTCACAATGAGGCCCCACAATCATATCATATAATACACCCAAATCCTCACATGGTACACAACAGGCAGCCAAGTAGAAAGGACAAAAGATTGGACTTTGTTAGCAGGGCTGATGTTGGACTTGGCCCTCTCTGAAGCTTTACCCCAAGCTTCGGCCTTCAGTCCCTTCCTTTGATGAATCGTTTTTTGTTGACTTTTAGGACTTTGTGCACTTTACCACCCATAATCAGTGATAAAGTGCATGTGTTGACTCCCATCATAAAATTGGCCTACACCTGAGTTGCACATTTAATTTACTTGTAAGTCTCTGGTATAAGGTACTGCATGTACTCAGGCCTGTACATTAAATGCTGCTAGTTGGCTTGCAGCAATCATTGTGCAACACACTAAAGTAGCCTTGTAAACAAGTCTCAGGCCTGCCACTGCAGCCTGTAAATTAGTTTTAAACTTCTAATTCTGCCTAGCCAAAAATCCTTTTGCCAGGAGTAAACCTTCCTTTGTAATACATATATGTCACCCCTGTGGTAGGCCCTAAACAACCCAAAGGGTAGGGTGCTTTGTATTGAAAAAGTAAGACTCCTAAATGTTTTTCACTACTACAAGGCCTAGCCTTCCTATTATATGGCATTGGATTGCCTTATTACATTTAATAATTGACTTTTTATTGGGAGAAGACAGGGATGCCATGTTTGGGCAGAAATTAATTGTAATTTAAAATCCTTTATATAGTAAAGTGAAACTTTAAGTCACAGGTCTGAAAACACACTTTTAGAAAATCATTAATTTCTTGTCCTAACCATTTAGTGCCTGCTGCCAATGTCCTGGATCACATGACTGTAAATAGCTTGGCAGTTGGACTTTGTGTATTCGTCCCAGACATTGAGACAAAGGGGGACTAGGTTTTAGCAGGATGGGTAATCCAACCAGAATGGCCAGGGGATGAGAAGTTTCCTGCCCTGTTAGTTTTTTTTTGCCACAACAGAATTCTTGAAGGCTTAGCAGGGGAGGTAAGGAACCTTCCAGAATCAGATGTGGGGCAGGTCAGGGCGTTCCACCACTTCACAGGCTGGCACCAGTTCTACATATTGGACCCTCAAAGCACCACTTGAGTACAAATCTAGACCTATAGAAGACATCAGAAGGACTGTCTTGACCACCAGAGAACTGTCCAGCAGCTTGAGACTTGCCTTGTTTTCAAGAGAACTACCCTGCTGCTACCAGATGATTACCCTGCTGCTACCAGAGGACTACAGAAATCAAAATATCCAACAGGGATAAATATATACCAAATATCTAAGCGAAAACCTCAATTTTTCACTGAGACGTAATTTCTTTATTACAATTAAATCAATTCAATCATAGAGCCAACAGATCGCCTATATACCTAAAAAACTAATGCACAAAATCTAATAATATACAAATCTTACACAAACCAAAACAAACAAAAAAATTAACAAAAAAATTCCATTGGGCACCATATTACATAAAACATAGGCTGATTAACCATCCAGTGGCAAGCAGTCTCCAATACAGGTAGTGGCCGTTGTGCAAGGAAGACTAACCTTAGCTCGGTAAATTCATAGGCTGCACAAGCAGTGATTCAAGGATGAGCGCAACCAAACTGCTGCTGTTTAGGACATAGACAACAGAAGCTTAATGTAAAAAGCTTAAAAAATAGCAAAAGCGGTACAAACGCGCTACAAACCACGGGCGCACAAGAACACAAGGCGTCTACCTTTCCAACCAGACGCAGACAGCCGTCTTTCTTCAAAGATAGAAGCTTCGCCGCATGGCGCGCTGAATCGATGCACGTTTAAATAAACAGCAAGTCGGGCCGTCACCTTAGCTACGCGTCCTCATTAGACATGAAAGAGGTGACTTAGCATATGTATCCTCCTACAGCAAAACTTTGGGGGCCATTTTGAAGTATGCAAAAGACATAACTGAAACATTAATGAAAGACACACTACTTAGCATGCTTAGATTGTAATAAAACTCATAAAGGGCATTTAAAAAACAATACCTATTATCATGTTATTAGCAGTTTGAAGACTAATTACAAATATAATACAGACACCAATAAATAAAAAATTGCTAAAAAAACTACACAAACAATACATAATTCAAGAGCTTATAATAAATGCAGAATCATAAAGGGAACATCTACAACAATTATTAATAGAGCCAATGTCATTGGTCTCTATCCCAATAAAGTATATTTTTTAAGAACATTCATAGTTATCCCCTATACAGTGGGAAACCACGACAATCAACATACCTAATAAAATTAAACAAACATTGTATACATCACTGGGTCTGATTCCAAACAACCTATTTTAAATAACAGAAGGAATATAGAAAGAGCCACTGTAGAAACAATTACAATTTAATTAAGGCCCACATTTCAGACAAATCATTTAGCCCCCGCCTGGCCGTCCCAAATCTTTCTATCAGGCGAGCTTCCATTCTGTCCAGAGCGGAAGCTAGCGTACTGACTGTTTTTATTTTGTCAACTACATATAGAATAGACCATCTGATGTCTTCTGGCCGATGGTCCTGTTCAATGTAGTGATCAACCAAAGGGGCACCACGTACCCCACATCTGATCCTGGACATGTGTTGAAGAATACGTGTTTTCGCGGGTTGTGTCGTCTAACCAATATAGGTAAGTGAACACGGACATGTGATACAATATATCACATTGCGTGTATTGCAATTTGAAAAACAAACGCTGGTGGTGTATTTTACCGTTCAACTCCAACTGTCTACTCTTCTCTGTATACTGGCAGGCTAGACAATTCATACATTGGAAATGGCTGATGATAGGGGGAAGGGCTAGCATACTTCTCAGATCAGCTTTCTTTTTGGTATTGGATCTAAACGGAGCATGTACTAAGGCATCATAGATGTTACGGCCTCTTTTAAAAGCAAAGAGAGGTTTATCTAACTCTAAGGGAAGAAGTAACTTCCAGTTTTTTTCAATAATGGCTCTGACGCGATTCGCTTTTGGGTTATATGTCAAAAGGCACGTCAAAAGGCACGCCCTATTTTTTAACTTTGGGACTAACAGATGTTCACGTGGAGTGTACCATGCACATTTGCATGCCCCCTTAACAATTTTCTTCGGGTAGCCCCTATTCATCAATCTAGATGTCAGAGCTTCTGCATTTTGGAAGTAATCTTCTTTAGTGGTACAATTTCGGCGAATCCGGAGAAATTGGCCATAAGGTAGATTCTCCTTAAGAGACCGAGGGTGATTGCTTGAAAAATGAAGTAAGGTGTTTCTGTCGGTAGGTTTTTTATATAAACTCACAGAGATATACCCTTCAGTGGATTGAATCCATAGATCCAAAAAATTGATCCGTTTAGAGGACTGGCCTGCTGCTTGAGGCCTACCTTGCTTCTCCGGGGACTATTCTGCTGCTTGGGACACAGCTTGCTGCTTGAGCCCAGGACTAGCAGAGTGACTTCAATGGCTTGTTGGCTTGCCTGTGTGAGATAAAGGGACATACCAGGCTGTAGCGACATGAACCCTGCATCTTGACCCACAAGTCTTGGACCCCTGGAAGTGGTGTTAAAGATACTGCTCCTTCATAACCCTAAAACTGGATTCTACCTGCAAGTCAATCTGCCCAAGGTGCATCGCCGGTCAGCCTGACTTTGCTGTAGCGCCCACTATTTTCTTCTCTGCAGCAGCAAATCTTTTTCAGCGAGACCCTTGAGCGACGGCATTCATGCCTTGTGGAGCCCTCTTCAGCTGCGGCTCACAGCTTCATCCCACTGGAGGTTTTCCACTTCAGAATGTTGTCTAAGTCAGAAGGTAAAAATCTTCACTGGGCTCGATTGTGACACCAAGACTTCATCCATTGCTCCTGGGTGACAAAGAATCCTTCTCGGACACAACCTGCTGCCTTGCCCAACTGAACACTACCCTTCTCCAGGGTTGTCTTTTGAAATCCAAAGGTAATCTGAGACCTGTCTCAATCCACGTCGGGTGCCCACCCGCACACCATCATGGTCACCATTTACTTTTGACTTTGCCCCAGTCTCACAAGACATCTGTGGTGGCCACTTTGGTTTTTTAGGCGCTATTTTCACACAAAAATATTAAAATTCATAACTTTGGCTCTACTGACTGAATTTAATCTGTTGTCAATGTATTTCTCAAAAATTGCCCTATTTTTAAATTGGTTTCTGTTTTTTCTTGTGTTGTTTTTTTCTTTTACACTATTTGTGTGCTGCATAAATATTTTACAAAGTGCCTCTGAATTACGCCTGACTGCTTTTGTGCCAAGCTACACGATGAAGTGAGACATAGCAAAAACATTACTGCTGTTTGATGCCATTTGTAGTACAAGAAGAGGCAGAGCTCAGAATGCCCCTAATAACCAAACCATGCTGGAAAATCACACATCACATTTACAATTGGCAAGCTGGTCCAGCTCAGAACAGAATAACGCAAACAGCCATCAAGCACATAAAGAATCATAACAATAGGGACTGGATAGGTGAAAATAATCTACTGAACGCTGTGCAGTAGGGGCCCCATCACAGAAAGGCTGCATTGGACTCATTTTTGTCTGGGTGCACTGCTTCAGTGCACAGAGTGACAGTGTGCCCTATTACAAATAAGGCACTACCACCAGGGCAGCCATGACCTCATATATGCCAACCAGCCTGTACATTATTAAAAGGTAGAGAGGCTCTTTGAAGCAGCAGTTTTATCTTACACAGTGAGGACCACAACAAGCTTGCTTTTCAAAAAGGGACAGAGATTCCCTGGCTAGGCAGATGGTGACTGCATCCACCTATGGTGAGACATTTTGGGTTCCCTTAAGACACCCTCGCCTCCCTTTCAAGGGTGGTCCTCAGGGGCCTCGTGACTCTGCATCACCTCTTTGTCCTGATGTTCTCTTTGCCTCTGCGCTCATGTCCATGATATGGAGCAGGTATAGGAACACCCCCCATGCAAATAAGGGAACATGCCTTTAGGATCTCACCAGTGCTGCAAGTATATTAAAGAAGGGGGCAACCCAAGCATCTACAGCACCTTCTGTAACACCAAAGTGCCCCAAGCGTGCAGAAAGTGGGCACACAGACCTATTGAGCTCCAAGGGATTTTAGGTGATATAGCCCTGTAACTAAAAATAAATGGCAGACGATAAAAGGGGAAGAGGCATAGGAGGATCTTCCAGAAAGCTCTAAAGAGCTGAAAAAGCCTTAATTGCTAAAACTATTAGGAATGCCTCGAACCAAACAAGTGGTATTGTCACCATCTCTCAGGAGAATACTACTATTTACATCTTTGAAGTCATACCATGTGAGACCTGCTAACATGAATGATTTGTTGTTTTTAAGCCTAAAAATACAAAACTGCAGGTTGAACTGGATAAAAACTCAGAACCTTTACCTTTCCAACCCATCTCTGCACCTATGCCATACTCGATATACTCTTGACCCCTTTAAATTAGTAATTAAAGATAATCTTTAGATTTCATCCAAAAAAATAAAATTGCCTTGTAAGCATGCAGATCCTGGACTAGCTGCGTGAATGAGGCAATCCTTTTTTTATTTGAGATGGATGTCATGTTCATGATAAATAATAGATTAATTTCTCAAGGAAACATTAATTAGCACACTGAAACATGCCTCTTTTATCAAAATAATATCCACGGATTTCCAATTTGCCCTTCATTCTCAAAATAATGATGTGAGAGGTCAGAAGGCAGATTTAAACCTAAAACTAAATCAATGATGCAGGAGCTTCTGCCTCCGGTTGAGCCAGCCAAGAGCATCACAACTGCCCTGCTTCACATCTGAGATTAAATCCTAGTGTTCTTGGATGATGGATGAAAGCTCATACTCCTCGACCATATAGAGGCCTATGATGCCATGGACCACATCATCCTACAGAAAATAGTGAGAGATTGGGATGGAGTACAGTGTTCACCCTGCAATGGACCATATCTTTCTTTTCAGACTTCATCTAACTATTTTGCATTGAGCCGATGAAATCCTCATTATGTGCCATGATGTAGGGTCCTCCATATACTGTTTGTTCTTAAATCTCTAAGTGCATCTGCTCGCACGTGTTCTTCAGCAGTATCAGGTAAACCTGCAATTCTAAGGCAGAAAATCAGAATTTCAGTTCCTGTTCATAATACTTTTGCCATTGGATAGAAATGATGTTCCTTCATTTGAATGGAATGAAAACTAAGATCCTGAGGCTGAATGGGACAGAATCTAACTCTTCATATGTCTAGTAACTTTCCAATATGGAAGCAGTAGCACATGCAAAGATATGTTGCTTGGGCGTCATGTTCAATGCAGAATTTTTTAAAATTACGGATTCCCTTACTGCAGAAAATCTCCCTACTCCTCTGCAAAGACCTATGGGTAGACTAAAAGAAAGCACTGGAGATGGCAACCCTGGAATGTTCAAACATTGTTCAGAGTTGTTGTCTTCACCCTCCCCCCAATCACTCCCTACACTATCCCCACCTGCCATTGGATATAGGTGAGAGTTGTTGTATCATGTTTTTCTTTTAGAAAACACAGGAATATATCACACCAGCTCCTATGCTTCTACATTGTCTTCTGCTGGATGGAAGGATCATGTACAAAATCTTTTTTTGTGTTCACAAGGAATACTTTGGTAAAGCTCTAGGATACTTATAAACAATAAACTCAATTATACTATCAACAGAAGCCTGTTTTGGGCATTTGCAAATCTAATTGTACAAAAAGCTCAAATGGTTATAACAGTGAAACATTGAGCAGCCACATCCATGAAGCATTCTGACCACAAACTTGAGAGCAGAGCCACACTACATGTGTTTTAAAAATAGGTAAAAAGCAAAAGTTGTTCCAGACTGCAGATCACTGAACTGCAAGTGCATGCAAATTGTGGCAGTGTCCCACCCTCACATCTCCTAGCACCTAATTCTGAGTGGACAGAAATATTGGCAAAATGAGAGAAAATATCCAGAGAATTTTTTTTTATTGCTTAGTCACAGTATACCAATGGGCTCTTTTACTATTGTTCCCTGGGTTATAGTAGACAGTAAGTTGCAATTTCGGTTTTAGCGACAGTAAAACACCAGTAGTTCACTTTTTCAACCCATCCCCCCACAAATGTGGCGGGCCAAGAATAAAGGGGCATAGAAATTGTGTGTTTCCCATGTTAATTCCGATAGGAGTTTTGAACGCGACGACAGCCTGAACTGCTGGATGGAATTACACCATTTTTGGCAGAAAGGTAGACTTTGGTGCGCAGATTCCACTTTTTCTTTTATTTGGTGTATATTCGCTCAGTAGTTTTCAAGATATTAAAGGAAAAATACATTTGTATATCTAGGGCTGCGGATCCATCACATTGTTTTCACAGCGATCATGGCGTATTCATGAATGCGTGCACCAACATGGAATGCTGTGATTGGCTGACCACAACCTGACCAGAAAGTTGCAGCTTCCATTTTAGGTAACGAGTCACGGTCCCCAGGACTGAAAAATGAATAGTGGCATAATGGTTTAGGGTGGAGGTATCCTATGATATAGGGATCTCTAAGGGTGAAATTATGTCCTTAAAAAAAAAACAATCATGCCACTAGATATTCACAAATACGTAACAACGCCCAGGGCACCCCCGTGTAATATCACTTCAAATTTGTGAATATCAGTGAAAACATTTAAAAAAGAATCATTCACAGGTTCATTCATGCACTAAATCATTCACTCATAAAGGGACTCAGAAACTCATGCACCCCCTCACAGACCCACTCAGAGTTATACACCCACTTTCAGACCCACTCATGCACCCACTCACAGACCCACTTAGACATTCATGCACCCACTCACAAACCCACTCAGACCCTCACGCACCCACTCATAGATGCACTCAGACACTCACACACCCACTCACAGACCCCTCAGACAATGACACACCAACTCATACAGTAGGCCCAGTAAGATACTGACGAACACTCCCACAGACCCACTCAGACCCTCGCACACCGTCTCAGAGATCCACTCAGACATTGATACACTCACTCACAGACCCACTCAGACACTGACACACCCACTCACAGACCCACACCGACCATCACACATCCACTCATGGAACCACTTAGACCCTCACGCACACACTTTCACACCCAGAGACACCCTCTCACACATATTCTCACACCCAGAGAGACAGACCCTTCAGCCATGCGGATTGGGTGGTTATGGGGGTTGGTTGCAGGGCCTGGCTGCAGGCTAGGACCTGCGGCCAACCCCTGCTGTGCACGGCCTTTGGCCGTGAGTGGAGCGGGTTGAATGGTTATGGGGGTTGACTACAATTTTATTATAATCACCAAAATCTCTCCTACACGGCGCAGTACCACTTCACAAGCCACATGGAGATCACAGATGATGGCGCACATTCAGGTTCGTTTACATCTTTATTTACTTTTGGTATGAAAAAAACTCATTCTTGTGTTGTGGCGATGCGTTTGGCCCGTGGCCTTCAACTAGCCATGAAAATATTTATATATATATATATATATATATATATATATATAATTGTATAGATAGATGGATAGATAGAAATGGAAACGAGTAGGTGATCTTTGAATACACTGTAGTATGCACACTTGCTACTATGGGAAAGAGTCTTACTGGAGATTGTGTTTATCAGAGGCTACTAGCTACGCCCAATCACAAACATTTGTGCAGTGAGGGTTGGCCATATATCCTTGGTTGATTTAGATTATGAACTATGCTTGGTGTAAAGTGTTTGGAATAGGGTTAAGGTTGTAAAGAATGCTTGCTCTCAACTCCTAAGGGAGTTGTTTCTGTGTTGGTAGAAATGATGCCTGGTCTTCTCATTGGGCTATTTTGTACTTACTGTCAGAGCTCTAATGCTACAGTAATATATACAGCTGTTGCAGGAAAATGAAGTTTGAATGATGTCAACAGCATAACCATCAGTGATGTTATCAATGATGTCATTTGAGATGTGATCAGTGATGTCATCAGTGATATGACCAATGATGTAGTTTCAGATATCATTAGTGATGGCATAAATGACATAGAACATGTCATGTTATATGTGAGGTCATAAGCAGAGCGCAAGTTCTAGTTAGAGCTGCTAAGTATAACTGGTGAACATCTGTGTTCTTATTTAGTTCAAACTATTAACATTGTCACTGAGAAATTCACCTAACTATAATGTTACTTTAACCTTAGTTTTTTCCATTGGCTATATATGTAAAACATATTAAGCAAGCAAGGAGTAATGTATTTGCACTGTGTCAGTCACTCCTGCTTTCCTCTTCACAACACTTTCTCCAGCAGTCTCTAGGTTTTCTGAAACACTCCACCTGCATTTTTTTTCTCCCCAGTATGTTCTTTCCGTACTCTCCTTCATGTTACACCCCCACTAACACACATCACACCCACTCACCTATAAGCACCTCAGTTTCTTTAACTTTCATCCTGTCAATAGTTTGACAGCTGTGCACCTCCTTCACACACTCACACATAGAATCATAATTACAATGGCACACCAGGACATTGCTTTACACATTTTACTGAGATGTCAAGGATTGGATGAACATGTTCTCTGAACCATTTTATGGCCCACTGGCGACCACTCTGTCTCTGGACTGAACTCCACAGCTCTCAGTTGTGTCCCATTTAAACATTCACACACAACTTGCACTAACAAATATAGATAGAGGCATCTCTTCTTACAGTATGGACTATACATGATTAATATGTTCCGCGCAGAGATTTGGAAGCATAGCAACCTGGGCAACCTGGCAAAAACAAATACTCTTTGGGAGTGCAAGAATAAGTGAAACGTCAAAGGCAAGCATGAAGAAACTTCCTGGTCCCAGGCTGAGAGAGCAGTGTCTGTTCTGCCTGCTCTGATTATCAGCCATTGGTGAGCACAAGGGGAAGTGGCTAGGCCAGGACACTTACAGATAGGGCATTGCTTTTCTTTCGTGACTTGCCATATCTCGACTCTTCCCAGATGGGGGTACCTTAACCCATATTTTATTATTGTGCATCTGAAAAGCTTAGAGTTAGAGAATGGGTGTTCATGGTGAGCACACAAACACCAGGTCCCCTTGCGCCTTGACTCCGGCTGCAGATGAATGGGCGGTGTGTGTATTGTAACAGGGGATGTCTTTCTACCTCCCCCGTCATGCTGACATCTGGACCTCGGACAAAGCTGATTAAGTGCAGAATTTCATAAAGGATTATGGTACCTTTGGCACACCACACAAGAGTACTTACTCAGGACAGACTGGACAACTACAGTCAGTAACAGGAACAGCACCATGATTCCCAGGGCCAGGGAAAGACGACTGCAGGCCGGACACCTTGAGAGATCTGAAAATGCAAAAGCATGTTGGCATTCAGAAATGCTGCTCGTTTGAAGCCACATTATACAAATTATGTGAAGTTCCTCAGAGGCACTGTGCTCGTGTGCGCCTGTGGTTTGCATCTGCAAGGCACTTAGATATCACAGAAGGGGGTGTAGACTTATGCAGGACCAGTTTAGTATATGAACCAGTGGGCTCACTAGAGGACATTCCTCATGGGAGCATGATGCCATACAAATGAGGGAACCCTTTGCCATTGTGCCTGTGTAGTATTATAGCTTGAGAGCACTGTCAAAGAAGTTATCAGGGTGGTGCACTGACTGTGTGCCACTTAGGGAAAAGTGCAGAGTTAAATACAATATTTTAATTTTTCCTATAATGTACCACAGTGGTACTGCACAGACAGGGTGGAGATCTCCGCTTGGTAAAGTACAGGAAAAAATCAAAATGTTTATTTAAGTAGACAATTAATAGTATATATATGTTTATGGTGAATATGACTAAACATTTGTTTAATTATATACTTACTTTAAATGTAGAACAAAAAAATGTTACAGCACTAATACATTACATTTCAATTGAAACTTTAATTCATGAAAACATATTGAATCAAATTAAAATTATTTTTCACAAATTTAAATTAAAAATAGATTCCTACCAGAAGTAAAATAAATAATTAATTACAAGTTATATATAGAAGGAATTGCAATTAATTGAATTATTTTAATATATTTGATATATTATTTTTCTAATCAAAAATAGATTACTAACATGTTTTAAACTTAAATAATGAATATGTTTTAATGTATTACTTTTTTTAATATTAGTTAATATTTATTTTCATTTATAAATATTTAAAATAATTTAATTTAATTTAACATAATTTCCTATGGGTTTTTAAGTCCTCACCTCCACTATTTTCAATGGGAGGGTGTTGCAATACAAGTGCTGTTCCTACTGCTGTTGTGTTTTTGTTTCTTTTTAAGTAACTTGCAATCAGAGTTTGTGAATACCGAAAATGAGTTAACTTATTCAAAAGTGTAAACTTACTCAAAAGAATGAAGTAACTTTAGGAATCATGCCCTGAGCAAACAAAGAAGCTGTTTCCTTTCATATGTACGTGGTTCTAACCCTAGGATCAATGACTTCCTAGTAGCAGGAAATATACTGTCTGTAATACCGGAGTGTGATATCCTGGAAGGTAGATATGGGTCCACAAGCCAATACGTCTTGTTCTCGATACCACCACCAAAAATGTTGTGGTGCATGAATGCAGCGAAATACAAACTCCAGAAGGAAAAATAGAAATTGCAATGCCACATTGATTCCTGTAATATAATAATGAGGGAACGGTGGCTGATATTTGTGGGCTTTTGAAGCAGGGCAGCGCAGCAAGTCACCTTGCTGTGCTACGCCGCATCAAAGAGAAAGGGCAGGAATGCATTACATCTATTGCATATGGCTCATTCCTGTTCTTTCCCACTGTGCTAGTGCCATTTTGCAGCCTAGTGACAACACAGGCACCCTTGCACCATGGTGCAAGAGCGACGGCGCTTTAGGCAGGATTGTTTTTGTCTAGAAAGGAGCACCTTCCTGCACAAAAACAATCCTGGGAGGCGTTTCCTCTTTCTATGTGTGCTGCATTCGGCAGCACACATAGAACTATGTGAAAAAAGATATTCCTCCTCATTACACCTCCCCTGGAGAGGTGTAAGGTTTTGGCCCATCCCCAAGTGTACAAGGTCTTGTAAACCTGGGGATGAATCAAAATCCATGGGTGGTGCATGAGAACACCCACCAAAATGCCCATGGAATGCCATCCTTGCACAGAGTAAGACCACAGCGATTAGCGCTGTCTTGATTTCTTCATATCTATGAGGCCATTCAAAGCCACACACAGTGGTTTTGAGTGGACTCATAGATATGAGTTCAAGGTTTGCTCCGCCATCTAGAAAGCCCCAGTGGAGACCTTATATGCAGATATAAGAAACACCCCCAACCACAGAATAGTTGAAGGCCCCGGCAAAAAAAAGAATTGTCTTGAATGCCCTCTGTACAGAAAAAGGGAATACACATTATATAAAACCTGGCACAGATATGTTGAAAGGGGGGGGAGGCCAGGCATTAACTGGTCACCCAAATAAAACACAGGGCATCCCACAGGTTAGCAGACTCTAATGGTATAGTGGAAGGCTATTGTTACACACAGGCAAGACATATAGTGGAGACATTTGAAAGCTACTTAAGGTGGCTATAAGGTTCAGGGAAAGCAGAGATGACATTACTGGAAGCAGTGCTTAATAAGAGCCGGTGGTTTCCGGTGTTCGGCACCGGCACTTAGGGCCATATTTATACTCCGTTTGCGCCGAAATTGCGTCGTTTTTTTTGACGCAATTTCGACGCAAAACTAACGCCAACTAACGCCATATTTATACTATGGCGTTAGAGGCGAATAGCGCCAAAGTTCCCGGAATGTGCGTCATTTTTTAGCGTGAACCCCTTCCTTGCGTTAATGATATGCAAGGGAGGCGTTCCCGTCTAAAAAATGACTCCCAGGCCTTTACGTGGTATTTATACTCCCGGGCAAAAGACACGCCCGGGAGTTGGCGTGGCTAAAAACGGCGCATTTGCGCCACTTTTTAACGCCTGCTCAGGGCAGGCGTTAAGGGGCCTGTGGGCTCAAAATGAGCCCACAGGTGCCCTCCCATGCCCCCAGGGACCCCCCCTGCCACCCTTGCCCACCCCAGGAGGACCCCCAAGGATGGAGGGACCCACCCCAGGGACATTCAGGTAAGTTCAGGTAAGTATAATTTTTTTTTTTTTATATATTTTTTTGGTGGCATAGGGGGGCCTGATTTGTGCCCCCCTACATGCCACTATGCCCAATGACCATGCCCAGGGGACAGAAGTCCCCTGGGCATGGCCATTGGGCAAGGGGGCATGACTCCTATCTTTACAATGATAGGAGTCATGTTGATGGGGGATGGGCGTCGAAAATAAATGGCGCAAGTCGGGTTAAGACGATTTTTTCGACGTAACCTGACTTGCCCCATTTTAAGACGCCCATGCGCCATTTTCCCCCTACGCCGGCGCTGTCTGGTCTACGTGGTTTTTTCCCACGCAAACCAGGCAGCGCCGGTCTGATTGCGCCGTCTAACGCCATTCCATAAATACGGCGCCCGCATGGCGCTTCAGAATGGCGTTAGACGGCGCAAAACTTTTTGACGCTAAACTGCGTTAGCGCAGTTTAGCGTCAAAAAGTATAAATATGGGCCTTAATTGCCAACACAGGCACTTGACAGCTTCCACATGGTGGTGCTGTTCTTCGTAATTTAATGCTGAGAAGAACAATAGTTGTTTACTATTTCGATAGACAGCTAATACCTGCCACCCAAGCCATTCTTATAGCTGTGGGGCTGGAATAGTATCAATCGTCAAACTTGTGGCAATGTGATGGTTAGGAGTTGTGTAGGTACAGCCACTGGCAACACTGACAGTGACAATATGTGGTGCAAGATGCAGTGGCCTCCTGGGGAGGTCGTAGGCAATTATTTTTTCACAAATTGAGTACTTACTGGAAGAAACCTTTTTTGCCCAATACACGAACACAAAATTAATGGATGAAGGCAGAGAATTGTTGGAGGAAAAAATTATGGAACAAGAAATAGATGAGCTAATATCCTCGCTGTCCAAGAACATATCACATAGGGAGAGCAGTTTTTGGAATGAGGTCTATTAAATTTGGGATAATAAGGATGATCCTTAAACCTGACATAGGCCCTCCAGTTAGTACTTACAATACACCAATATTCCTCTTAAATACAGATATGAAGATTTTTGCAAAGATCCTAGCAACTAGGCTGTACTTGATAATTCAATCCATGATTCCCGAATCAGTAGTGGTGTTTGTGAAGGACGGATCTTCACGACAGTGCAAATGTCCTCCAGTATACCTCTTATGGCCATCTAGAGGCTAACTGAAGCAACAGGTGGCCCTTTTCCTTGTTGTGGAGAAACCCCTTGATTGGGTGCTGTGGGATACCTATTTAGAGTTCTTGAGAGGTTTAGGCTTGTAGAGAATTTTATCAAAGAAATTAAGTGGTTATATAATAATCTAACAACATATGTGACTGACATGGGATGGGTTTCAGTCAGACCTATTTCCAATTTTATGGGACATGAGACTGCTGTGCCCTGTTGCCGTTACTATTTCTCTAGACCCACTAGCTGCAGTGAGTGCTTAATTTGTGCTGGTGTTTGCCGGTTCTCAGCACTGGCACCTTTTTCTAAACACCAGCAGGTATTTATCCACCTCATCGAGGTGCTGTGGCCTCTTTTTTATTTAAGCAGAAATTGTAAGTTGTGATTTAAAGGGATAGACATGAAGACAGGTACAGTCAAGGTGTTTTTTTCCCCGAATGACATTTTAATCACAATGGCGGAGCCAGAATGCTACCTCTCTGCACACACGCAGCTTACAGAAATTTTCTATCTTTTCCAGGTATAAACTTAACTGGATGAAATAAGAAACGCTCCCGGGCACAGATTTACAGAGACTTTAAGTCGTGTTTCTGTTACTTTGTGTCAAGCGGGCTACAAATTTGTAGACAGGGATTTGCGCCCAAATCCTGCATTTCCCTCAGGCAGGCAGAATGAGGAGAAATGTTTTAATTTCTTCTTGTACTTTCGTCTTGGCATCTGTGCGCAGCACACATCAAAAGAGGAAAATTCATTGAAACATAGGGTCTGATTTTGACTTTATCAGATGGGAAATTCTTCTGTCAGCTCAATAGAGTAAAGTACTCTGTAACCCTGAGGGAGTGCCTGTAAGGAAATGCCTCCTTGGCATGGTTACCCCCTGACTTTTTGCCTTTGCTGATGCCAAGTTATGATTTGAAAGTGTGCTGAGGCCTGCTAATCATGCCCCAGCACCAGTGTTCTTTCCCTAACCTGTACTTTTGTTTCCACAATTGGCACACCCTGGCATCCAGGTAAGTCCCTTGTAACTGGTACCTCTGGTACCAAGGGCCCTGATGCCAGGGAAGGTCTCTAAGGGCTGCAGCATGTCTTATGCCACCCTGGGGACCCCTCACTCAGCACAGACACACTGCTTGTCAGCTTGTGTGTGCTATTGGGGATAAAAAGACTAAGTCGACATGGCACTCCCCTCAGGGTGCCATGCCAACCTCACACTGCCTATAGGTATAGATCAGTCACCCCTCTAGCAGGCCTTACAGCCCTAAGGCAGGGTGCACTATACCATAGGTGAGGGCATAAGTGCATGAGCACTATGCCCCTACAGTGTCTAAGCAAAACCTTAGACATTGTAAGTGCAGGGTAGCCATAAGAGTATATGGTGTGGGAGTCTGTCATGCACGAACTCCCCAGCACCATAATGGCTACACTGAAACCTGTGAAGTTTGGTATCAAACTACTCAGCACAATAAATGCACACTGATGCCAGTGTACATTTTATTGTAACATACACCCCAGAGGGAACCTTAGAGGTGCCCCCTGAAACCTTGACCAACTACCAGTGTGGGCTGACTAGTTTTAGCAGCCTGCCACACACCAGACATGTTGCTGGCCACATGGGGAGAGTGCCTTTGTCACTCTGTGGCTGGTAAAAAAGCCTGTACTGGGTGGAGGTGCTTCTCACCTCTCCCTGCAGGAACTGTAACACCTGGCGGTGAGCCTCAAAGGCTCACCCCCTTTGTTACAGCACCCGAGGGCACTCCAGCTAGTGGAGTCGCCCGCCCCCTCCGGCCACGGCCCCACTTTTGGTGGCAAGGCCAGAGGAGATAATGAGAAAAGCAAGGAGGAGTCACTGGCCAGTCAGGACAGCCCCTAAGGTGTCCTGAGCTGAGGTGACTCTGACTTTTAGAAATCCTCCATCTTGCAGATGGAGGATTCCCCCAATAGGG
Source organism: Pleurodeles waltl (assembly GCF_031143425.1). Classification (NCBI taxonomy): domain Eukaryota; kingdom Metazoa; phylum Chordata; class Amphibia; order Caudata; family Salamandridae; genus Pleurodeles; species Pleurodeles waltl. The sequence goes on from NC_090446.1 coordinate 22,211,060, forward strand.
ATAGGAATGTGCCCCCCTCCCCTCAGGAAGGAGGCACAAAGAGGGTGTAGCCACCCTCAGGGCTGGTAGCCATTGGCTACTAACCCCCAGACCTAAACACACCCCTAAATCGAGTATTTAAGGGCTCCCAGAACACAGCAAGATAGATTCCTGCAACCTAAGACGAGGAAGGACTGCTGAGCTGAAAAACCTGCAGAGAAGATGGAGACACCAACTGCTTTGGCCCCAGCTCTACCGGCCTGTCTCCCCACTTCTAAAGAAACTGCTCCAGCGACGCGTTCCACAGGGTCCAGCGACCTCTGAAGCCTCAGAGGACTACCCTGCATCTAGAAGGACCAAGAACTCCCAAGTACAGCGGCTCTGCTCCACAAAGACTGCAACTTTGCAACAAAGAAGCAACTTTGAAACAACACACGTTTCCCGCCGGAAGCGTGAGACTTTGCACTCTGCACCCGACACCCCCGGCTCGACTTGTGGAGAACAAACACTACAGGGAGGACTCCCCGGCGACTGCAAGCCCGTGAGTAGCCAGAGTTGACCCCCGATCCCCCACAGTGACGCCTGCAGAGGGAATCCCGAGGCTCCCCCTGACTGAGACTGCCTGCTTCAAAGACCCGACGCCTGGTAAGGACACTGCATCTGCAGCCCCCAGGACCTGAAGGATCCGACCTCCAGTGCAGGAGCGACCCCCAGGTGGCCCTCTCCCTTGCCCAGGTGGTGGCTACCCCGAGGAGCCCCCCCCCCCTTGCCTGCCTGCATCGCTGAAGAGACCCCTTGGTCTCCTATTGGATTACATTGCGAACCTGACGCCTGTTTGCACACTGCACCCAGCCGCCCCTGTGCCGCTGAGGGTGTACTTTTTGTGCTGACTTGTGTCCCCCCCAGTGCCCTACAAAACCCTCCTGGTCTGCCCTCCGAAGACGCGGGTACTTACCTGCTGGCAGACTGGAACCGGGGCACCCCCTTCTCCAATGAAGCCTAAGCGTTTTGGGCACCACTTTGACCTCTGCACCTGACCGTCCCGAGCTGCTGGTGTGGTAACTTTGGGGTTGCCCTGAACCCCCAACGGTGGACCCAACTTTGAACCCTGTAGGTGGTTTACTTACCTGCAAAACTAACAAACACTTACCTCCCCCAGGAACTGTTGAAAATTGCACTGTGTCTAGTTTTAAAATAGCTATATGCCATTTGTGTGAAAACTGTATATGCTATTTTGCTAATTCAAAGTTCCTAAAGTTCCTAAGTGAAATACCTTTCATTTAAAGTATTGTTTGTAAATCTTGAACCTGTGGTTCTTAAAATAAAGTAAGAAAAGATATTTTTCTATACAAAAACCTATTGGCCTGGAATTGTCTTTGAGTGTGTGTTCCTCAGTTATTGCCTGTGTGTATACAATAAATGCTTAACACTACTCTCTGATAAGCCTACTGCTCAACCACTCTACCACAAAATAGAGCATTAGAATTATCTCTTTTTGCCACTATCGTACCTCTAAGGGGAACCCTTGGACTCTGTGCATGCTATTTCTTACTTTGAAATAGTACATACAGAGCCAACTTCCTACAGTACCCACCTGTCAAATTTAGAGATGCCCAACGGCCCAGCACACATCTCAAGTTAAAGGAACCACTGTCACTGCAGTTCCTGTAAATGCTTTGATGGATGTTTCCTTTAACATGACTGAGCCATACATCAAACTTTTAATTTCTATTTTTTTCCCAAAATAGCATGTCAACACAGCATTGTTTTAAAAAAAACAAAAAAACAATGACTCTCTCATCATGGGGGTTTTCGTCCATGACATGAGGTTCATTCTACAATTTTCACTGTACCTCTTAACCTGGCGGTGATAGACAGTGAAAATGGCCACATATTCGTCCACACTAGATAGGGCTGTCTGACACTACTGGAGGTGTATGCAGGCAGGGAAGGCAGAGTAGTCTCCATCGCCTACATACTGAAGTTCTGCCTGAATCTAAATGAGGCAGGGATATACTTGCCTTGGCCCAGAGAGTACTCTGCTGCTCCAAGGTGTTGATCAAGCCCATCATTTTTGTACAGTAAAGGACCCCTTCATGCACAATGCTTACCACCACACAGACACCCTTGCACTACGGCACAAGGCTGCCTGCATTGGCAAATGGTTGCCAAAATTACAACAGAACAGGTAGAGAACAAAACTATGCAACTTCTTAGTAGATATGATGCAGTCCTGCTCTCTCCCACTCACACAACTCAGCACAGCAACTTTACCTGCTGCGCTGCTTTGCATGTACTCTTTGTAAATCTGGCCTCAAGTATCTAGGACAACCACCACAACTGATCTTGAGGGGTACCATTTTAAATGGATCAGACACAACCTAAAATATCTAAGCACCCTGATAAATGCAGGTTCCAAAGATATGACACTGAACAGTATTATCAACCGATCCTACAAATAAATATGGATTTTAAAAGGCAGGTGCCTCTTTATTTGTCATTCTTTGGGGAAGTACAATTTATATAGGTGATGATAGCACCTAGGTTCACGTTTTTGGTACGGAAGCCATATTGAGTCCTCTCTGCCTCCTATTCAAAATAAACTATGGCATAAAACTATTTTTATGGAGCAGCGACGGATCGTGGGAGAGACCTACCAAACTATAGGCACAAACAACTGCAGGAGGGCTCCATTTACCACATACAGGATCATACTACGTGGTGCAATACCTCTCACAAAGTACAAATCGTTAATGAAATAGCGTCAATCGCACTATGGGCCACATCAGAAGTGAATACATTGATCAACTATTTTGGAACAAGGTGTATTCATGCTGCTGTCCCTGAACCATTTGTTCCCATCACCAACACCTTGCTGGGTAAATTGGTTCTCTGTACATAGAGATATGAAATGTAATCCATATCTATATGCTGATTCTAGATTATGGCATAGCATGAAGGTAAAAGTTGGTCAGTGCCTCGTTTATTGGAAAACCTGGGAGGAATAAGCGATTAAAATTATAAGCCAAATGACACATACTAGAGGCACGGTTGAATTTCAGCATCTAACAGAAGAGTTTGACCTGAATGAGAACAATAAGTGGCTGATCCTACAATGGAAGCACAGCCTTTCCCAAATCCTCAGAGGAACCACACTTCCATAAAGTATCTCCCACATGTATGATTATATTTATTGACGGGGGATTCAAGGAAGAACGGGTTGCTGAGCTTTACAACACGATCACAGTACTTTATTCCATCACCTTATGCGAGAGGCTCAGGACACATGGCAAACCATTCTTTCAGATAAATATACAGAAGAATGGTTCCTACTTCTTGAGACATATGATAAGGAACTGTGTGAGGCAAGACACTACATTTACCTTCTACAAGGCTTACCACAGCTGGTGTTGGGGCCCCACACATCTAGATAAGTCTTGCATCTCCTGTGATCCCACCCGGTAACGAAGCTGAGTCACATGTTTTTTGACTGCCTAATGCTATTCTAGTACTGGTCAGAGATCTGGGACAAGTTATATACTTTTTCAACTATCTGAACAATTAGTACTATTACATGACCTCTCCACCATAAATGGGGTCCTGGCCCCTCTCTGGAGAAGGATATCTACATTGCTGAAAGTAGCAAAACTTTGTATTCTCCGGCATTGAAAATCTAAAAAATCACCCACGCTTGCACAATGTCTGAACTACTCTGAAACGCATTATCAGAAAGGCTGATGTGCAAGGTACTAGAAGCAACAGAGTTATTTCAAGGCATATGGGTCCCCTTGCTGTGTGATGCACGAGAGAGAGATGTGTAATAAGGGGAGACCTGAGGGGATCACCATGGAGCTGGTAATTATTGAGAATTAGTAGCCCTAGGGACCCCTACTTCTTGACATATCTGCATGATTATAGGATCCACTCCTGGGGTGACTGAAGACTACTCCTGCTACCTTCCCCCTTCCCTCTCTGTTCGGTCCCCTATTTATGCATCTCCTATATTATGGCACACAGATCACATACACACTTTGGTCTGTGTTTATTGCTTACTCTCGACTATACTAAGGTATATACATTTGTATTACAGAATAAGGAACAATCACTTGGGGGTTGGGGTGGTTTTAGGTTTTAGGGGTGGATTGGGCCATCGGGTAATTTTAGGGGTGAGGTGGGGGGTTTAGGTTTTAGTTACAGGTTGGGGGCCTCGGGTGGTTTTAGGGGCAGGGTAGTTTTAGGCTTAGAGGGTGGGGGTTGGGTTACTTTAGGTTTCAGGGATGGAATTGTTTTAGGGGCAGGGTGGGGGTCGCGGTAACTTTAGGGACAAGGTGGGGGATTGGGGTAGTTTTAGGGGCAAGGGTGGGGAGATGGCGTGGTTTTAGGGAGGGGGCGGGCGGTTGCTGTAATTTTTAGGGGTGGGGGTGGGGGGTCAGGGGGGACTTATGCTGGAACAATGCAGGCCTGTCACTAATGCCTTTAAAAATCATTGTTAAGGCATTCGTGGTAAAGGCATTAGTGGTAACAACACGGTCGTTCTTCCGACCTCGTTGTTCAGGCATGTGTTTTTCCAGCATGTATTGTTCCGACATACATTCCCTTGTGACACTGGTCACTGATGGTGCTCTGTGTCTTTCTCTCTTCCTCTCTCCCCCTCTTCCAGTAAATTGGGGTGGCTTGATCAGTAAGGGGAGCGCTGGGTGAGTGAAGATCCACACTGTTCTCTGCCTGGACTCTCACTTTCTGTCTTCAGGGTATGAGCCCTTTGTCAGTTGCAGTAACAAAACTTGAGGGGGACCCCTTGCACAGTACACAGAGGGCCCACCCTCCAGACTCACACAGGAGCTCTCAGGCCAGAGTACTGTGCTGATGCGCCCCCCTGGAGCTCGGGGCCCTCCCCCACACCGCTAGGGGAGTGGGGGCATTTTTGGTGTGACTGCCCTTTGATACCCTTATCTAACAAAGCGCTCTGACCCCCTCTGAGAGCATTGATTCTACAGGACTCTATTTTTCTGCAAACACAAAAGCTGAAGATTTTCAACTCCCCACCTGAAAATCTGAGTAACTTTTTTGGTGTGTGGCACTGGGCATCAAAGTGCCACACAACAAGAGTGCAATGTGCTAATCCTAAACAAATAATCACTCAAGAATTCCTATGTGTGATAGGATGTTTACAAGTGTGTAAAGGTGTGATGTCAGATGAGTTAATAGTTTCAAATTAGCTTGAACCAAGTGAAGAGTAATTTTATTTTGTTCTACATAAGCACATCTTACTATATTCCTGCCATTTGCATGCCCCGTGTATAACAGATGTTCCAATCAGTCAGGTAATGGTAATCTATTTTGCCACCCCAGAAGGATGGAAAGATATGTTTGCTTTTTCACATATAAACTCCTGACCTTCAGATCACTATCTATGTCGACCCACTAAGCCATCATGGTCAGTATCTTTGGTTCGCCCTGCTCTTAACTGGTGTTTGTGTATCCTTCCACTGCTAACATCTGGGAACCAGTTTTCTTTTTGCATATTTCTGTAGCATTTCAGATAAGGCACACAATGGGAGTGCTTCTCCGCTCCTTTCTCTCTTTCACTTTTCACGACAATCCTTGACAGCCATTCTTGTTAATTTTGCTTTGATCACTCTCTTCCTCTCCCTTTGTCACCACCCTAAACCTCCCCTCCAACTCTTAAGATACCAAGTACTGCTATTACTGAGTGTTTATTTCTACTCTCTACACTTCCCTGCCTCTCTCTCTCTCCTGTCTGCCGTCTGTAGCTGCCACCACTGGCTTACCACTGTTTGTAGAATTGTGTCACAAGCACTGGGAAAGCCAATAGTGATGGACAGCAATCTTTGAAAATGATTTTGTATACTTCCAAGATGGCTACCACATTGCATCTTGGTGCAACATGACTGCCACCTTGAAATGGAATAACAATATTATTTTGTGTACATAAGTCTCAGGAAATTCCTCAGAAAGTTGGATAGCTACAGGCACCTCAGCAATAGTCCAGAGATCCCCCCCACCTTGTTACCGTTTCTGACCTGGGCACATTTCCATGGCAGCAGGTGTATCAGTTGGGGCTGTGATAGCAGCTGCCTGTGCCGACAACAACACAGGTTCTACTTACAGAGCACAGTGTGGATGCCACTGAGCACAAACCATTACCACTGAAGCTACTAAACACAACATCAGCTTGCCAAGTGGAAGGGGGGCATGCTCAGGTGCCCAGCACAATGTCACACAACTCTGTTTGGCACCTCATGGATCAGCTTGCCCTCCAGAATGCCCTTACATGAGGGTTCAGGAATAGATCATTCGGTAACAAGGAACAACTGATGCTGCCTGTTGCAGCCCTCCCAGTATCTCAGTAACCTTGTATCTGTGAACAAAAGCTGAGATCAGCAGGTCTTACCCACTTGTAATATGTGGAATCGGTGCAGGCTTGTATGACATAATGGAGTGTCATGGCGGGTGTCTATGTGGTGTGGCACCCACAGTGGAGGTACCCAGAAAAAGGTAGAAGCCTCTAACACCAACCCTTTTCCCCTCTACTGCTCTCAAATGGATACAGTGTATTTGGTGCAGACTCATACTAACTGGTGCATATACTCCCTGAGAAAATTCACCATCTGAACTAAGTGCATAAGTGTGCTAAATTTGACCGCAAAATAGGTAAAATAACCTACCTTCTAAAGGCTCTCCTGATATTGTGTCTTCTATAAGTAGGCCCTATACAGCATACAATAATTTTGGGTATAGTTTGTTTTGCTGGGGTATCCTCAAATAGTTTTTCTCTCATACGTGTCAGCTAACGACAGTGCTGATATAGTGACTCCAATGTTCCGTCTAACATATCGCTTCAACAGTTGAGTCTTGACTGGTCCCTCAAAAGGTATATAGGATATAGTGCCGCCCTCACTTGATGCAGTATTCTATTACAGTCAGTTAGCTGGACCTTCAAAGGGGGATCTACAATAGTTTCCTCACAAACCAGGTCTGATTTAGTGGATTTGTGAGGCACATCAGACACACTGCCCTCAACGCGTAGGTCTTTCAGGTGGTAGGTCTAGTTAGTGCTACAAGTACGGAACAACGTACACATTGTCACAGCTGTACTTAGCTGGAGGGGTGTTCACGCTCACTAAGTGGTCATCATTTTAAAGAAGTATTCAAGAACTACAATCTGACTACCCATACTTTTGTAACTGCATAAAATTGGGACTGTAGAGCAATTTTCTCCCTCCTCAAAAAGCTTCAGTGCCTCTGCTTCCTTGAGACCACGTGATGATTCAGATACAAATTTAGGTGCAGGTTTACTAGCCATTTGTGCCAGTGCAAAGCAACACAAATTAACGCAAAGCTGTTCAAAGTCCCACAAGGGGATTTACTATCCAGCACAAATGGTGTATGCACTCACAGGTTGCCTTTTTCCCAAAACAAAAACCCTTGTCTGGTGTATTGAATTAAAAGGGTGTTACTTGGTAGATCAGAGCAGATAGTTTTAGTTCGAAGCCCAGTATATTAAGATGGCCAGACTGGCTTTGCATCAAAGCTAATTTCTCTTTTAAGCAGGTGTTAGCAAGGGGAAATGTGTACAACCCAGTGCACAGCTCACATCCAATACTGGGATCCTTCTCAGTCTGTTTAGGCACAGGAATTTGTGCAGGAAGTGTACACTGCCTGTGCAAATCCTATGCTAGACAGTGCACACTCACTTCTGCCCCATGGAGCCATGCTGTGCACTGGAGATGACACCAGTAACAGGCCAGCGTGGCTGTTCTCTGTCTTTTCACCCTTGTGCAAATCAGTGCAATAATTTTGGTGGTTGACTTGCGTTTCATCACAAATGAGTAAATCTGGTCCTTAGCGACAAATCACTAGCAACAATGTTTTTGCCCCTAGCTTACAAGGCACATACTACATTTCTGACAAAAGCCTGATCAAACAAAATGTTACATTTTTTGGTGTGTTTACACAAAATGCTTCATTTTTTAGGTCACTGGTGTGTTCCAAATAGTAAATGATTGTCAAGTAATGAGAAAGAGATAACGAGAGAGAGAAAGAGAGAGAGAGAGAGAGAGAGAAAATATATATATGTATTCACTTGAAAAACCAAAGGTAATAGGGACATTATAGTTAGGCTCATATTTTGAACGTACCAAACCACTGTTACAGTGAGAGTTATCTGAAGTAACTATAACTAGTGCCCTAAGGTAACTATAACTCCCGCTTCCACCATGCACAGTTTTGCCAAAAAAGTTACTGCAAATATTCCATTGATATTATCAATGTTGTTATCAAGGATGTTGTGAGTGCCTTAATTTGTGGGGTGATTAGAAGTGCACGGCGAGGGTGCAAGTTAAAGTTACTTCAGGGCATGAGTTAGGTGTACTTGGGATAACTTTAACTATAACAGGTGAACTTCTATGGTTTGGTACATTTAAAATGTGAGCCTAACTATAACGTCCCTGTAACCTTTGTTTTTTTTAAGTGAATTTCTATGTATTTTTAATTCTATTTCCTAACTTTAATGTCCCTGTAACTTTCGTTTTTTTCAATGAATGTCTATGTTTTTTTTAACATAAAGTAGTTTTCTCTACTATACGTTAATCCAACCCCTGCCACGCAAGGCCAAAGGCAGGACCCTGCTGGCAACTCCCCTAACCACCCAACCCCATGCTGTGCATGGCCCTTTGGATGTGCGCAGTGGGAGTCGTCCACAGCCTGTCTCTCTGGCTGTGGGAACAGAGGTGAGAGGGTGTATCTTGGGGTGAGAGTGGGCGTGAGAGTGTCTGTTTGGGTGTGAGAGAGTGTGCATCAGTGCCTTAGTGGGTGGGTCAGTGTTTGTGTAGGTCTGTGAGTGGGTTATTGAGGGTTTCAGTGGGTCTGTAGCTGAGCGTGTGGGAGTTTGAGTGGGTCTGTGTGTGGGTGTATGAGTGTCTGAGTGGGTCTGTGAGTGGTTGCATAAGAGTCTGTGTGGGTGTGTGAGTGGGAGAAAGAGATTGAAAAAGAGCAATTGAGAGAGAGAAAAAGAGAGTGAGAGGGAGAGAGATAGAGTTTTTTAGGCTTTGGTGAATGATATATTCGGAATGAGATATTTCTGGACAAATTGAAAAATGTATTTTCCAATTAAAAAGAGTGAGATCACCTTGCATTATATACCTTAAAAATTTAAAGTTGAAAATAAATTACAGTAGGGAAATGACCACATACGCACCTGGACTAGAATCCTCAAGTTTCATTGTGACTCTTTTCTGTTGTGAAAGTCATTGCATGGAGAGACAATTGCAATGACAATCTCTCTCTCTCTCTCGCTCTCTTTCTTTCTATCTCACTATGGGATGGAAGAGACAGAGGGTGAGTGCTCTCCTCGACCCCCGTCAACGATAACAACACCATCGAAATTATGAACATCATCCTCTCCGGCTCTCCATCTGACCCCTGCCCTCACCACATCCTCAACAAAGCAAGCTCCATCATCGCACCCCAACTGCGGAAGATCATCAACAGCTCCTTCGAGTCCGCCACCTTCCCGGAGAGCTGGAAACACGCTGAGATCAACGCCTTCCTCAAAAAACCCAAGGCGGACCTAAAGGACCTCAAGAACTTCTGGCCTATCTCCCTGCTCCCCTTCCCGGCAAAAGTCATCAAGATGGCTGTCAACAGACAACTAACCTGCTTACTTGAGGAGAACTGCACCCTGGACCCTTCCCAATTTGGATTCCGCAATAATCACAGTACCGAAACCGCCCTCATCGCCGTCACAGACAACATCAGAACCATACTGGACAACAGCGAAACCGCGGCCCTCATCCACCTGGACCTCTCGGCCGCATTCAACACCGTCTACCACCACACCCTATGCTCACGCCTCTGCAATGCAGGAATCCGCGACAGAGCCCTGACTGGGTCACCTCCTACCTCACCGGCAGAACCCAGAGAGTCCGCCTCCCCCCATTCTGGTCGGAGGCCACCAAAATCATCTGCGGTGTACCCCAGGGTTCGTCCCTCAGCCCGACCCTCTTCAACGTCTACATGGCGCCGCTCGCTAACATCACCCAATCCCACAACCTCAACATCATCTCACATGCCGACGACACCCAGCTGATCCTCTCCCTCACCTAGAACTCCGCCAAAACCAACCTCCACGAAGGAATGAAGGCCATCGCCGAATGGATGAAGAGCAGCTGCCTCAAACTCAATTCCGACAAGACGGAAGTCCTCATCTTCGGCTCCACCCCCCCCACATGGGATGACTCCTGGTGGCCTGCCACTCTCGGAGCCGCCCCGACTCCCACCGACCACGCACACAACCTAGGATTCATCTTGAACTGCTCATTATCCATGACCGAGCAAGTCAATGCCATCTCCTCCTCCTGCTTCAACGCCCTCCGCATGCTCAGAAAGATCTACAAATGGACACCCACCAAAATCAGAAAAACAGTCACCCAAGCCCTAGTAAGCAGAAAACTGGACTACAGCAATGCCCTCTACGCAGGAACCACGGCCAAACTCCAGAAGTGGTTGCAACACATCCACAACACCTCTGCATGCCTCATCCTGGACATCCCCCGCCACTGCCACATCACAGACCACCTGAGAAACCTGCATGGCTCCCAGTCAACAAGAGAATCACCTTCAAACTCCGCACCCACGCTCACAAAGCACTGCACAACACCGGACCAGAATACCTCAACAGACGGCTCTCCTTTTACACCCCGACCTGGCATCTCCGCTCTGCCGCCCTCATCCTCGCAACCGTCCCACGCATCTGCAGAACTACAACCGGCGGTAGATCATTCTCGGACCTCACCGCCAAAATGTGGACACTCTTCCCACCCACCTGCGCTAGACCAAAGACCTCCTTACCTTCAGGAAACTTCTCAAGACCTGGCTGTGCGAGCAGTAGAAGCACCTCCCCACTCCCTTCCTCCTACCCCTCAGCACCTTGAGAACTTCATGGGTGAGTAGTGCACTTTCCAAATTCCTGATTGTTTGATTGATTTAAAAGGACCGCGGGGGGAGCCTCAAGGCCCTTGTGGTCCTAGCTGGCTCCCCACGTCCTGGTGGAGCCGGCATTGCTCTCACAAGCAAGGGGCTGCTTTAAATAGCAGCTCCCTGATTGTGCGAGCAATGTTTTTATCCATGTTCCCACACGCATATTTGCATGCAGGGAAGACAGATGAAAACTCTGCTTTCTGACAGCGGGAGCTGTTTGACAGCTCCTGCTGTTAAAAAGCAGAATTTGTTTGCTTTTACTTGGTGGGGTCTGTCAGCTCCCACCAAGCAAAAGCAAAGAGCTATGCCCCAGGGGTAGGCACCCAGAGACACAGCAGCAGCCTGCCCTTGGGGTTGGTGGTCCCTAGGGCCATTTATGGCTTCAATGACCTTTTCCCTGGGGAGGTGGTGGTCCTCGGGGCTCGGGCATCAGCAACAGACCCCCTTTACTTTTGTTATTATAGCCCAGGGGAGGTGGAGGTCCTTGGGGGCTAAGGGGGCCTCCCTGCATCATATTTGTTTAAAGCCTCGGGGAAATGGAGATCCATGGAGCTGTTGGGGGGAAACGCACCCCCACTTCAAATTAGTTCAAAGGTCAGGGGAGGTGGTGGTCCCCGGGGAAGTGGCTGGGTCGGGCAGCCCCCCGTATTTAATTGATGAAAGCCCCTTGGAGGTAGCAGGGGAGACAGGGGGGCGGGTGGTCCCCTGCACACATAATGTTTGTAGCCCTAGGGAGGTGGTGGTCCCTCAGAATGCAGGGGGGGGCTGGCGGGCCTTCTTGCATTAAAATGGCAAAGCCCCCCTGGGGGCTGTTTATAAAAGAGAAGCTGAGTCCCAAAATGGCTGCCAACACTTCCTGGTAGAAGTGTTGGCAGCCAATCAAATCTCGGCATGAGATCGGGAAGGTTTGTGAAGCCTTCGCATCCCTATCTATACACATTTGGATTTTTCTAATTTCTCAAAAACTAGTGAACAGATTTACACGAAATAACAAAAAGCCCTTTTTCTGGACCAAGGGCTACATTTCTGCTAAATTCAGTGTAATTCCATCCAGTAGTTTGGGCACTATCGCTGTTCAAAAACACAATTCGAAAACACATTTTGCCCCACTCTTTTTTCTCAGCCCCCACTTGACGGATCACCCCAAAACTTTCCAGACAGCAGCAGAAGCGAGTACCATTTTTTGTTGGAGGAAATGTTGCGAAGATTCATCAAACGGCACCAAAGTGATTAGCAAAACAAAAAACGATTCTTAAATAGAAACCAGGTCCTAACTATAACTACCTAGTGCTGACCGCCACTAGGTAATAACCCACGCTGTGGATTGGTCCTCATGGCATCGGTAAACGCTTTTGGGCATCAAAACAGTAAAAAGTGCTGTTATATTTGCCTGAGTCCTCTTTATAAGCTACCCTTCTATCAAAGCGCGTGCGAGTTAGAATAGTAAACGAACACTTCATTATAGTCAATGGCAGATCCTCATAATAATAGGAATGACATGTTTTGTGTGTGTGTGCACGTGGGTTTGGGTTACTATCCTTGTGGGGACTTGGATATCATAACACACTCACGCTGTGGGGACTTGATTGCACTGTGGGGACCTGAACTCAGGTCCCCACAAGGCAATATCTTCTAATGTGTATGTGGTTGTGTGCGTTTGTGTGTGTGTTTGTGTGTGTGGCTTTGTGTGTGTGTGTGTGAATGCGAGTGTGTGGGGCAATGTGTGTGTGCGCTCGTGTGTGTGGCTGTGTGTGACTGTGGTGTGCTTTCTTAGCATGGACAGATGCCATCTCTGCTGGCAGAGGTGCAGTTCCTGAGAAACGTGTCGACCAGCTCCATTTCCCTGAGGACTTGTCATTCTAGGGCTTAACTTGCCTGTTGCAATCGTCGTGGTTTAGTCAATTCATGCGCTGTGTGTACGTGTCAGAGTAACTTCCTCTACAGATTAGCGAGCCCGGAATGCTTTGTGGCGGACAGAAGTTTTTCCTGCAGCTCTTGCTCTGTAAAGTGAGGCACTTGAGTGCATTAATCAGTACAAAGGCGCGCGCACGGATTCTCCAGGCCCGTCTGTGGCTGGGAGGTGGCCTCGGCTATTGTTCTCGAGGTGTTCACCACTTCCTGGGGCAGCATCCGCTGCAGGGCCCGGAAGGAAGAAGCTGTTGCCAGGTCACACATTTAGTCCTACGGCGAGTGTTGTATTAAACAGACGTTCTTGGTTTGGTTCAGCCCACACAAAGGGCTGTGCATGGACTCCTAAACTGTGAGATCATAATGAGGGAGACTGATTTAGCTGCTACAGGAGGTGGGGTTCTTTACACCCCTCTTCTGTCTGACTCGCCAGGCAAAGGGTCATTATTAATGCAATACAGGAATACAGTGTCAACAGAAGAGCAAACAGGGGCAAGGACGAAGGAAAGATGGGTAAATACAAAATGATGGAATTCCTTGATTTCACTGAAGTAAGGATGAAATAAAGGAATGAGGCAAGGATGGATGGATGAGTGGCTGGATGAATGAGTCGACAGGTAGATGGGAGGGTAAAAGAGGGAAAGAGTTAATAGGTGGATGGGGAGGTTAAAGAATGGCAGAGTGAAGGGATGGATGACTGGATGAGCAGGTGAAATGAGTGAATGGAAGGCAGAGCAGATGGATGAGTGAATGGACGGCAGGGTAGGAGATGGCAGAGAGAACGGATATATGATGATGGATGTCAAGATGGATGGATGACAGGTGCATGGATGGAAGATTAGAGGACAGGATGCAGAGTGGATGAGTGGATGGAGAGATAAATGAAATGATGTGGCAGAGTGGGTGGATTGATGCATATGGCAGAGTATGGATGGATGAGCTGATGAATGGATCGATAGATAGCAGAGAGATGAATGGATGGATGGATGGATGAGTGGATGGGTGGATGGATGGGTTGTTGGATAAGTAGGGATCAGACTGGATGGGTGGATGGCAGAGTGGGTAATGGATGGATGGATGGCAAAGTGGCTGGATCAATAAATGGTTGGCAGAGTAAATGGATGGACGGCTCAGTGGGTGGATGGATGGATGGAATGGGTAAAGACTGAATAATGGATGAAAGAATTAATGGATGGGAGAACGTAAATGTGAAGTAGTGGATGTCAGCGGGTAGGTGAAAGGGTAAAAGGATGAACTGATAGATGTTTGGATCTAAAAGACAATGGAGCTCTTTTAGGGCAAAGAGAGCCTGCTAGCTTGGTGCCATCAGAACTTTAGTTCCAAGTTGGGGGTCTGTTCATTTTCTGGCTACTCCCTTGATTCAAACAAACAAAAACTAGATCATCCTTATAAACACCTAGATTACATTTTGACAACAATGTCAAGGGTTGCAAAGGGTCTGTACGGATGTGGTTTTTGTATAGAGTGAAGCTAGCAGAAAGGTCCAGGGCATGGAAGGAGACTGTCGCTGCATGTGTCTCCAGGGCTATTTATTGACCTGAGTGACTCAGTATATGTCTTAGATGTTGCTTAACTGGGGCAATCATGCTCCTCCATCCTTTTTTCTGAGCCTCTGAATATACGTTCATTTCTTTGAGAATATGTTGTGTTTTCTAGGGCACGGGCTTGAGTAAAGGACCTTTGCTTGCCCCACAGAGTACAAATACTTCTCCATTCGACCATGGAACATTCACACATTTCCAACCAGAGCCGTGCGGAGATTTTTACAACAACAATAGAAAAACCATTTGCTAATTTATGGAATTTCACAGTATAACCGAAATACCAACATTTGAGATTGTGGTTGGTTTTTCAAAAATAACTTTTAACCATAGTCAATTTCATCTGAATCCACGGCTCTTCATATAACCACAGTTACCATATCAGTTGCTTCCTCTGTTCAGTACCACCCCCCCCCCACACTCCGTGCCTGCTTCTTATGGAAAATTGATATTATTGCTACCAAGTCCTCAAGCAATAATCTCAAAAGTAATAGACATTAAATGTGTGAGGATCTTTAATTAGCACACGTTCCCTCTTCTAGGGAGTCACTTTTACTTATTATATCACCTCTTCTGAAAATGAAGAGGAACTTATAACATTGGCTCTTAATTGTCCATTGTTGCTTCTGAAGGCTGTGAAAGAGGAAGATCTAGACAAAGTGCATCACTCTGTGGGACATCAACCTATACAATCTTAAGCAACATTGGCGACGGTAACTACAAAACTGATGGCGTATCATATGAGGACACGATTTATCAGTAAAGCCCTCGAGGTACTGAGGCGGACAGGGTGAAGGGACAACCTTTCCTGCTCCACTCTTCTAAAATGTGTCAGGCATAATGTATGCAAGAGGGACGTTCCCCGTTAGGGGGGCCAAAAAAATGATGCAAACAAATCTAAAAGATTTATTTTCATAATTTTTTGCCGCATTTTAAACGCCTGCTCAGAACAGGCGTTAAAAGGAGGCACACTATTGTTTTCATTGGGCCCCTATGTACTGCTCAGGGTTAGCGCCAACATTTTGGAGCTAACCCTGAGCAGCACATCTATAGCATCAGAAATTCTGACGCTATTGCCTCCTACCTGCGCCATGGTGCACCGCATTTTACATAGAGGTCACACATGGTAGCAGCAGGGGGCGCAAGGGGCCACAAGAAGAGCAGCGCTACATGTAATGAAGCACTAAATATGGATTGTAAAAGTAAGTAAATATTGGTACGTAAGATTAAGTAGGTCTGGCTATTGCTAGAATTAGCTGTTGGGTTCTAAAGCTAATGCCATCAGTACCCAATATGCACCGAGATGGGCAATGGGGGTGCTCCCTTCAGGCCCTGCTTGCTGGGAGTGTTCTCCATATTTTGGAGCAGTCCAGACTAGTATGCAAAAAACCTACACCAGAAAGTGAGAAGGTAGTTAAGACTCCTCTGAAATGCAATCTGTGTGGAGACTGATGACAAGATTTAAACAGCTGGCTGTTATGGCGATTTATGGCTATCCTGCCAACCCTCAAGGATTTATTCAGTCACTGTGACCCATCTGCTTTAAACATCCCTATCACCCAGCCACTCATAGGTACCACTACACTCCCTCACATTCACCCAACCACTCCCATTTCCCAGCCGACTCGCCCACTATACACTCACTAACACATTCATACATCCCCACGAAAACACACATAGTAACGTGGGCATAAATTAGCAAGCACTTTAATTAAAAGTCAGACTACATGACTTTGCCAGTGCTTTCTTGCCCTTGCCCACCTCACACATTTAAATCACTCTCTGAGCAAACCATTATGCGCTGATTTGAATAACCCCTTAAGTAGGGCTGTATTCCTTCTGGATTTAAGGATGCAACTCTAATAAATATGTTGAAGAAGCCTGGTCTCGATCTGCCATTTCTATAGAACTTCTGCCCAATTTCATTGTTACCTTCTGAAGCAAAGTTGCTGGAAGGTTTTGTGGCTAATCCAAGCTAAGGGCTGTATCTAGCCAATCTCAATGTGTAAAATGAGATCCAGGCAGGCTTCAGACTAGCACATACTTGCTCACTACCCTTCCTTGGGCACAGGGAATTAACCAGGTCTCTTCAGATATCTCTGCCTGGCTTTCCTTTCAATCTAACTCCAGGTGTAATCCACCACCTTGCAGCCAGCCTTGAGTCTACGACTGGCAATTAAGAAATAGATCTGGTGTCCATCCTTGACGACCTAAGAGCTGACCGGGATGTCCACCATGCCAGTGCCCTGATTCTGTTTGGTTCATCTCCTGCCTTTGATGTGATGCTGCTGTTTACCTCTCAAAGGGTTTAAGTTTATCACAGTCCTCGGGGCTCGGCCTTTCACCTCATCTTTTTGGAGTCTAATATACAAAGGGTCCAGGGCCAGCCTTAGCACTGGTGGCACCCTGTGGGACAATGTTTGTTAGCACCCCCCTAATGACCACCACCTCCATGGACTGCCTCACTACCATCCCTTAGCAGTGCCCCTCAAAACATCTCTCTCTCTCCGGGCAGAACATTAATCACCCGAGTTATCTTGACATTTTTATTGCTGCCTGAAAATTGCTGGAGGCAAGGAATGCCCCAGCAGGTGCTTTTAAATCATAATATACTTGCAAACACAGCACCCCCACCAGAAGGCAGTGCATGGTGCAGTGGCACCGGTCGCACCGCCATAGAGCCAGCCCGGCATGTGTCCACCGAGAAGATCCTTTGATGAAATGGCCCCCCAGATTCTATATGCTTTGATAATATCAAAGCTTCCCGCTCTTACGCTACCCTCCAACAACATATGTGTTATAGATGGAATATCTATATGGACTTGGATGGGGAGTAATAAGCTCAAACCGAACATAGAGAAGACTGAAGTTCTCATAGTCAGTGGGTTTGTGGATGGCCTTCCGAACTCAGAATGTTTCCTGGGATGGCTCAAGCGCTAAAATCTTGGGCATCCACGCTTATGTTTAACTCTCCATGACCGATCAATTTCGTGCAACAGTATCGGGTGTACACACCTTCTAAGGGTTTGAGGAAGCTCACTCCTACCTCACTCGTGAAAGCAGACATGCAGCAGTTTGGGCCTGATAGGCTCTTGGCTGGACTACTCTGATGCTGTTTACCTTGTAAGACCAAATTCCATGCTTAGCAAACTTCAAGTTGTTCAAGATGGCGCTGCACGGCTGGTCTTGGGATGCCCAAAATGAGCTTTATGGTGGAGCGCCTGCTTTTTATCAAAAGTTGTGTTTGGAGATATAAGGCTAGGAGGCTGCCTCATTCTTCAGGGTGTGTTCTAATGGATTCCAAAGTGTGCAAATCTATACCAACAGGTAGAAGCCTTTCGTATTGCTTATCCAAGCCCTGCAGTATTCTTCTCTTTCCTCTTCACTCTCAAAGCTCTCTCACTAAGAGCCCAATTTACAAAGGTAAACGTAGACCAAATGTCTAAGTTTAGATCAAAAGTCTAAACTTAGACCAAAAGTCTACCTTTACTAGTAATAAAGTTAGACTTTAGGTCTAAACTTAAACTTTTGGTCTTAACTTAGACTTTTGGCCCAAGTTTATGTTTGTGACTTGGGCCCTAAATTTAGGCGAAATTTGAAAACCTGGTTGTTTTCAAGGACTGATCTGACAGCATAAACAGATCTGTATTCTAGGCAATTAGAGACCCCTGTTAATAGAGCGCCTTATAGATACCTATTAACATAAAAGAACATAACATTTCCTAATACGGTGTGAGGAAAGTCTTAGCTCCACAGTTTAAACAGCAGCCACTAGGCTAAAAGGATAATAAGCAGGGCACAAATCCTAAAAAAAGAAATGGGGGGACTAACCAAGGTAAGCAGTATGCAAGTGAAATCATGGCGTGTGACATCACACCTGGCATTACAGGAAGTGAAATTGCAGGAAGTGGCATCACGTTCTATGACTTCACAGGAAGTGACATCATAAGAAGTGATATCAAATCTTAAGACCTCACACATGTTTAGCAGGTCCATCATAAGTACATTTGAGCGTGTACAAGTATACATGCAAGCTCCCCTGATTTAGACAGAAGACTCATGTTTTTGTAAGGTACACACTAAACAACGTTGGCTTTTTCAACATAGAACTTCCTTTACCAAAGGACTTAACAATCTATATCAGTCAGGCATAACAGTCCATATGCAGCACATTTGCATGTAGATGAAAGTGCTTTAGCTGTCTAAACATGTAGGGGCATATTTATACTTCGTTTGCGCCGAATTTGCGTCGTTTTTTTCGACGCAAATTCGGCGCAAAACTAACGCCATATTTATACTTTGGCGTTAGACGCGTCTAGCGCCAAAGAATGGGCAAATAGCGTCATTTTTTTGCGTGAACGCCTTCCTTGCGTTAATGAGATGCAAGGAAGGCGTTCCCGTCTAAAAAAATGACTGCGACGCAAATGCGTCGTATTTATACTCCCGGGCAAAAATCACGCCCGGGAGTGGGCGGGGCAAAAAACCCCGCATTTGCGCCACTTTTTAACGCCTGGGTCAGGGCAGGCGTTAAGGGGCCTGTGGGCTCAAAATGAGCCCACAGGTGCCCTCCCCTGCCCCCAGGGACCCCCCCTGCCACCCTTGCCCACCCCAGGAGGACCCCCAAGGATGGAGGGACCCATCCCAGGGACATTCAGGTAAGTTCAGGTAAGTATAAACATTTTTTTTTTAATTTTTTTGGGGTGGCATAGGGGGGCCTTATTTGTGCCCCCCTACATGCCACTATGCCCAATGACCATGCCCAGGGGACATAAGTCCCCTGGGCATGGCCATTGGGCAAGGGGGCATGACTCCTCTCTTTACTAAGACAGGAGTCATTTAAATGGCGTCTGGGCGTCGTTAAAAATGGCGCAAATCGGGTTGAGGCGATTTTTTTGCCTCAGCCTGACTTGCCCCATTTTAAGACGCCCTAACGCCATTTTCCCCAATGCCGGCGCTGCCTGGTCTACGTGGTTTTTTTCCACGCACACCAGGCAGCGCCGGTCTGCTAGCGCCGGCTAACGCCATTCCATAAATACGGCGCCCGCATGGCGCTTCAGAATGGCGTTAGCCGGCGCTAAATTTTTTGACGCTAAACTGCGTTAGCGCAGTTTAGCGTCAAAAAGTATAAATATGGGCCGTAGAGCCTAACTGATACAAGGCAAGGAACCGTGGGGAAATGTGCTGCCTTGTGTTCATGTTTTTTTTTATTTTTAACAAATCAACACAACCAGGACTTGTGTGGCACCGTAAATCCCAAAAGAGATTTTGCATCAGAGTTGTTCCAGAAACGTGACGCAACTCTGAGTCAAAATCTACACCGAGTGGGTTGAACCACGCAACATGGTACGTGTGTGGCGCACACCACTAAGTCATATTTTTGAAGTCACACAAAGCCACTTTTTGTGACTTTGAGTGGCTTCAAAAATACAGAGTAAGGCAAGGCAGTGCAAATCACTACATTGTCTAACTATACCCTGAGTGGGCGTTCCATGGGTATTGCGGTTGGTGTTCCCACCAACTCTCATGGATTTTGAAGCATTTCCAGATTTATGAGGACTTGTAAACCTGGGAATGCGCCAAAATGTTACGCCTACCAAGGAGAGGCGTAACCAGGAGAAATATCTTTATTTCTCTTCGTTTTTCCTCTATCCGTGTGTGCTACATGCTGACGCACACATAGAAAGACGAAAAAGCCTGTCAGGATTGTTTATGTGCAGGAAGGTACCCCTTCCTGCACAAAATCAATTCTGCATGCAACGCAGGCACCTTTGCACCGTAGTGCAGAGGTTGCCTGCGTTGGTGCTAGGCTGCCAGGGGGAAAGAACAGAAATGCACTGTATTGGATAAATACGGTGCATTCCTGCCCGTTCCCTGTGACTTGCTGTGCTCCCCTGCGATACAAAGCCCATAAATATGGGCCTTGTTTTGTAAATCTCTGCCACAAAAAATGGCAACAACGAGAAACAGGAATGTAAATCTTTTCTAATTAAGTGGTTGCAAAGTTTGAATTTTAAAATATCTTAAGGGGTTAAGGCCCCTCCTGCAGAGTTCTGTGGGTTATCAGTAAATCTATGGCCTAATAATACTGGTAAGATAACTTTGGTGGTTAGCCTATTTGTTGGAGAGATCTGTGTTTTGCCTTGTGCCTGATTGAACCAAAGTAGCACAGAGGGTTAATGCGTATACTGCAAAGCACATAATGTAACATGCAGATGAAAGATTTTTATTTTATGTAGATAGGTGGGTGAGTTACTGCTTCTAACGCATGGATAGTTTTGTTACTTGCAGTTCATAAATTATAATCCTTTTAATATAGCGCATAGAGCTAGGAGGCCGATATGCAACTCCTACACCTTGTAACCCTCACTGTCTGATGTCACATATCCTGAACACTGATCTACAAAACTGTATGATTTATTGTCAATGTAATAAATATGTATGACCTAAAGTGCTCTGACACCCTGCATTTTGATGAAGAGTGTTGTAACAAAAATAAAAAACAGCAGTATTAAAAAAGTTATGTTGTGTAAATACTGGGACAGACCAACACATCTGACATTTTTGCAGTGCATGCATATCTCTCACATAGAGGGAGTGAACAAAGTGAAAAAGGGTCCTTGTTTACCCTGCACTGCACTTGCATCTACGTCTGAGGCTCCAGATTCCTTCCCGCCAAGGGGACTTCAACAACAGGAGGCCTGATGGCCCTTAAATTCAGCCTTTTTTAAGAGCTCAGCTCAGTGCTTAATTTGTGCTTGTTGTTTCCGGTGCCGAGCATCAGCACTTATTTTTGAGGGCCGGGGCTTATTCTTTTGCCTCAAGCATTTGCTGCGAGCAAAAGACATGTTTGGGAAAGATGGATGAAGGGAAAACGAAAAACCACCACAAAGGGAGAAAGTAAAAAGCATCAGGAGTGAGCTGAAGGGGCAGGGAGTGGCTGTAAATGGATTGAAGAGGCTCGAGATGGCTTCAGGATTACGCCGCCTCAGTATTCCATGATCACACATTTAATTGCAGCCGCCGCGTGTTTAAGAGGAGGGCTTTGGGCACCGGCACCTTTTTATGTACAAATTAAGCCCTGGCTCAGCTGGAGTCTTGAACTAGAAAGACCCCTTCCTTGCCTGCACGTTGTTGCTCGGACAACGAGCATGTGCCCCGGTGTCTGAAAATGACACAAATGCAGCGTTTAACAGTGAGGCCAGAGCTTTTCTACAATCCCAGCACAGCAGGCGCTGATTCTTTTCCCAACATGAAATAAATATCTTGGAGCTCTAGTTACGGATTATACTAAGAGACAACTAATGCACCAAGCCATCGTTGCCTGAAAATACGAAGAATGTGCAATATTGGACCGCTACTGTATTCGGACCTACCTAAGTACACGACAAAAATGCCCTCGAGCAGAGGATGGGTTGCAGCAGGTGCTCCTGGAAAACCCGGCCTTCCCCGGGACGTCGGGGCTGCTCTTTCATAGAGCCAGAAGCTCCGGGCCCCGGACTCTGGAATGCATGTCTCAGCTGCACAGATGTATGTTGGCTCCTTGTCTCTCACTGATGTTTTACCAGAACCGAAATTATTCTCAAAATATTGCGTGGAATTTTTTTTTTAAAACGGTCTTTTTAGCTTTAACCAGGACACACATGGTACTGCCAATGAGTTTATAAAACAGTGTTCACGCTGATGACGAAATGGCAACAAGCAATCTTCAGAGGAGACGTCACAAACGGGGAAGCATGCAGAGCTATTCCGGCTGCCGTGGTGTTAGCGTGCAGTAGCAGCGTCCTGTTCTATCACAGGTCAGGTGACTGGTGACACCACAAGTAGATTGTGTATATATATTGTGCAGGATTCCATGTATTACGCACTTATTACAGGCCTCGAAGTGTTATGTAATAGGCTCCACGTACTGCTAAGTGATGCGCCTGTTGTGTCTAAGCCTCCATGTTGTTATTGGTCAGAGGAATGCCCGGCAGTCACTCCTTTGTGCTCAGAGCTCGGTGACTCAGGCCAGTGTGTTTCCTCAGTGCCCGGTTGGCCTTCCTGGAGTGATGTACCTCGGCTTCCTTCCTTCCTCAGCCGCAGGCTTTACATTCCCCGCCACCCTCGGCCAGGGGCAGTGAGAGTGTGCCTTGGACCGAGGGAGACAAGCTGCTCACGCACCAAGGATGCTCACGGCTCTAAAGCAAGGCAGTAGCAAAAAAGTCATAACTGGACTGCAAAAGGCCCCTAGTGCCACCTCAGCTTATGAAATAATGGCAGACAATTCCTTGGAACCACTCTGTCCACCATCCCCAGTGCTTAATTTGAGCCGGTGGTTTCCGGTGCGGGGCACCAGCACTCGGTTTTGAGGGCCGGCACTTATTTTTCTAACTCAGCATTTACTGCAAGCAAAAGCCACACACGGGAAAGCTGGAGGACGAGAAAAACGAAAATGCGTCACAAAGGGAGAAAGCAGAAACCCTCAGGAGTGAGCTGAAGGGGCAGGGAGTGAGTGTAAATGGAGTAAAGGGTTCCGAGATGGCTTCAGGACTACGCTGCCTGAGTAAGCATTTAACTACAGCAGTCGCGTGTTTCAGAGGAGAGCTTTAGGCACTGGCACGTTTTTATTTACAAATTAAGCACTGCCCGTCCCCCACACAGATCGCCCAACTCTAACCATAAAATACCAGCATTTTAAGAAAGATATTTTCATCCACAAGTGTTTTTCAGGTCTTCATCTCAACCCCTTGTTTTAGTCTCTCCGGGCTCATCTTTATAATCTCACCTGCTGTCCCGAAGTGCTTTACAAAGCTTCAGAGTGGCATAAAGTGATATAGAAATGCTCACCATAACACAAGAAAACTACAAAGAAAATGTTAGGTACACTTCACAAGTTTCACACACAGCATATTCCTGATCTTTGCCTCATAATTTTGAGAACCGTATTGCAAATTCCATTGGACTCGGAACCATTCGCTGGTGCTTCTAACTTGAACTTGGAATAGTTCTTTTTATATAGCTCACAATACTCCCCTTATCCCAGTGGTTCCCAAACTGTGTGCAGCGCCCCTGGCTAGTTTTGATGGCGCACCAGGGAGCCGCGGCTCCCAGTTTGGGAACCACTGCCTTATCTGAATGGGTTAGGCGCTGTACATAGTACAGCGCAGATTTACTAAGAGCTTGCGTTGCCCTTGCATCACACAACGCATCGCAATGCGACTCAAGTCCTTAGGTCAGGTTTACTAAGCCACAGAAAGCCGAGGCTCTGTGTGGCTTAGTGAATCTAGGGCCAGATTTACCATTGTTTTGCACTTGGTCCACAAAAATTTTTTGTTGGATATACTGTCCCGTACAGAACATTCTTTGAGCTTGAACGTTGTCTAAAAGTAACGCAAAGCAGCTTAAAACATGGTTTTCAATTGCTCTGGGCCAGAGGGGCGTTACATGGGTGTTACATGGACGTTCACATGCTACCACCCAAGGTTTGTGACCTAAAACCTGATCCACTAACAATAGCAGATGTGGTTTTTCACCGAAAAGTAATGCTACTTTGAAAGATGCATTAAAAGCAGAAATACTTGTATTTCTCTTTTCTGACTTTGCATGTGTGCAACACTATACAGCACACAAACAACGTAGGAAAGGTTTCACAGTTTGTATAGGCATGGTATTTTGTAACTCATATAGACACATTTTCACCTTAGGGCAAATGTGTGTGCATGGAGTTTGGCTGCATAATTGCGAACTAGCACTAGAAAGCAGTGGTGGCCGGCAGCTTTAGGAGGGAGGGGGGCGTGCGGGGCACACACACACACACACACACACTCATTCTTTCACACACAGACACGCACGCACATCCATTAACAACACTCATACCATTCAAACATGCACGCACACACCAAACATTCATTTTAAAACACCACACACTCATTCTTTCACCCACACATGCACGCACATCCATTAACAACACTCATACCATTCAAACATGCACGCACGCACCAAACATTCAATTTGAAACATCACACACATACACACACACTTACCTTCGGCCTCCAGGTCCCAGGAGGATAGGGACTGCTGCCTTCCCTCATTGGCTGACCTAGGGTCAGCCAATGAGGGAAGGCAGCAGTTCCAGCCTCGTCACAGAGTGGGATGGGGTCAGTGAGACTGCTGACCCCTCCCCACTCTGTGATGATGTGTCACTGATTGACACTTGCTGTGGGCACTTCAGGGCTTAAACTGAAGTGCCCAGTGAGAGTGTCAATTGGTGACGCTTTCCTCATCACCCAGGGGAAGGCCTCAAGGCACCTTTGCATGGCTGAGGAGTTCACGCCCATAGGAGCTGTGATCTCCTCAGCCCAGCAAAGTTCAGCTCAGCTGCCAGGAGTCTGCGCAAATCGCGCATGTCTGCTCCTGGCTGCCTGACCTGAACATGAAGAGTGTCTGTCAGGCTGACCTTTGTTCAGCCTGACAGACACTCTCCATGGGGGGGCAAAAGGTGGGGGGGGGTGGCCCCTCCGCCCTAAAGGACGGCCGCCACTGCTAGAAAGAAGGGAGGAGAGCGCCACATCTTGGTAAATATGGCTCTTTCCTTTTCTCTCCCTGTCACACGGCACACCAGCTTTGTTGTTTGCATTCTGCAGCACACATAGAAATAGGAGAATGTCTCTTTGTATTATATTTAAGCAAGGTATCCCTTCTTGCACATAAATAATCCTGGCTGTAATGCAGGCACTCTTGCACCATGGCTCACGGATGCCTGCGTTGGTGCTAGGCAACACGCAGAGCAGGGATGCATCATATCCGAGTTAATATGGCGCATTACTTCTCTCTCCACGCGATGCAGCACAGTGAGTGGTCCTGATGTCTTGCACCAAATGTTAATAGATCTGGGCATCTATTACTACTCTTTTAGTCCCCAGTGAAGAAACTCTGTTATTCTGAGATCTTTTTAAGCATTGTGAAGGGGCTTTGACAACATCCTTAGCACCACCTACATGAGGCATCCCTGTAGCGTAAAGCCAGGGTGCAGCAGACACCTCTTGTCGCTTGAGGTCGGGGAGCAGCAGACACCTCCTGTTGCTTCAGCCTGGGGTGCAGCAGACACCTCCTGTTGCTGAGGCAGAAGTGCAGCAGACACCGAGGTTGTTTGAGGCTGGGGTGCAGTAGACACCTCCAGTTGCTTGAGGTCAGGCTGCAGCAGACACTGCTGTCGCTTGAGCTCGAGATGCCACAGACACCTCTAGTTGTGTGGGTCCAGGGCGCAGCAGCCATTGTTGTTGCTTTGGGCCGGACGCAGCAGACACCATTGTTGCTTGAGACCCGGTCTAGCTGACATCTCCTGTTACTCGGGGCCGGGGTCCAGCAGACACCTTTCTGTTGCTTGAGGTGGGGGTGCAGCCGACACCGTTTTTGCTTGGAGTCGAGGAGGAGCAGACACCGTTGTTACTTGACGCCCGGTCCAGCTGACATCTCCTGTTGCTTGAGGTCGGGGAGCAGCAGACACCGTTGTTGCTTGAGGTCGCAGTGCAAAAGACACCTCCTACTGCTTGGGGCCGGGGTGCAGCAGACACCATTGTAGCTTGAGGCCCGGTCCAGCTGACTTTTCCTGTTGTTTGGGGCCGGGATACAGCAGACACCGTTGCTTCTTGGAGTCGAGGTTGAGCAGACTTCCTGTTACTTGAGGCCAGGGTACAGTAAACATCTCCTGTGACTGAGACGGGGAGCAGCAGACACCTCTTGTCGTTTGAGGCCAGGGTGAAGCAGACACCTCGTGATGCTTTAGGCCGGGGTGTAGCAGACACCTCCTGTATCTTGACGTCGGGGAGCAGCAGACACCTCTTGTTTCTTGAGGTCGGGGTGCAGCAGACACCTCTTGTCGCTTGAGGTCGGGGAGCAGCAGTCACCTCCTGTTGCTTGAGGTCGGGGTGCAGCAGACATCTCTTGTTGCTTGAGGTCGTGGAGCAGCAGACACCTCCTGTTGCTTGAGGTCGGGGAGGAGGAGACACCTCTTGTTGCTGTCGGGCAGCAGCAGACATCTCTTGTTGCTTGAGGTCGGGGAGCAGCAGACACCTCCTGATGCTTGAGGTCGGGCAGCAGCAGACACCTCCCGTCGCTTGAGGTTGGGCAGCAGCAGACACCCCTTGTTGTTAAAGGACAGGAAAGCCTCTATCTAGCTTCTGCCATATCTGGGTTCATTGTGAACACCTACGCCTGCCTACATGAGCGGCTTGTCCAGTTCTCCAGGGCGGATAAAATAAAAAACAGCCTTTTCCAGAAAAAATGGCAAAGAAAACAGATACACAAAACTTGAATGAGTGAAAAAAGTAATCCCTGCTTTTTTTAAAGCGTATTCTTGCACGCTGGGTTCCATTGCAAACGTAATTAAAGGTGAATAATATATATCGATTGAATGAACGATAAAAAGAGGGTGGGGGACGCCAGTGTCCAGATACCAATATCACAATTTTCAAAAGCACTACTTCGAGAGCATGAAGTGAATGAGTGTGTAACTCAATACTTATATGTCAGACAGGAAGGGAAGACGGAGGCCATGAAAAGAATCCATCACTAAAGGGAAGTGTCGCTTCCTGGCCCCGTGCTCCCACCCTCACGGAGCTCTGCAGAGAAGCCCCCTCGAGCCTCGCACATCCCCGGGCCTGCGTCCATCTCTACCCCGGCTCCAAAGTGTACCTCTGTGCGGCGCTTCCAGGTGGAGCACCGTGTACGTCTCTTCCTCCTCCTCCTCCCTGGTCCCCATGTCCAGCTCGGTGTAGGCGCCTTCCTCCTCCTCCTCCTCCTCCTCCTTCCCCTTCTCCTCGTCCTTGGGGTTGGGGTCCAGCTCGGAGTACGCGTCCAGCTCGTCCGCCATCCTCAGCGCTGCTGTCTGTGGTCGGTGCGCAGCCCCGTGCGCCGAGAGCGCACACCTAGCAGGAAAGGGAAACCGCGTGCGCCCGGACCTCTGCTCCGGGGCTGCACACAGCTGAGCTGGAGGTCAGAGAGCGGCCTTGGGTGGTCGCAAGCCCGCAAGGTGGCACTGGACACACGGCTGCCAGGCACTGGAAGCTGGGCTCAGGGCTGCAGTGGGTACGCATACTTCTGAACGCTGGCACAGGGGCAGGTGGAACAAACTAAATAGACTCTTGGCACACATATGTAGCTGAGGGTGGCCGCGGGTGGGGACAGGCCTCGTCCTGGCACTGTGGCTCTGAACAGACTGCAGTGGGGCATTGCTTTTCTGTTTGCCACACTGGCACTCTGACGTACACAGACAGGCAAAGGAATCTGTGAAGGCCTTCGGTGCGCACGTGCCCTCACCCTGGCACTCGGACCTGCACAGGCAGGCAGAGGAAGCCGTAATGTTTTATGTTTTACCATGGGTCCTGGGGCACACACTGGGCACACCGAAGGGGGCTAGACCACCTTTTTAGGTTTCCAGCTCCAGTGCAAAAGTTCAAGAGCATGACAATGATGTTCGCCCTGTACCCCCAGATATCAGAGCAGAAATAACCTGTTGCTGTTAATGCGGACCTTTCCAAGCCCGAATCTGTTGGGCTAGAAGAATATTAAACTGACCTGTCGCCCATCTTTGGGGTACTCACCAGTGACCTGCACCTGAGCCTAGTCTAAGGCCATACCCATACTTTGCCTAAATGGCACAAGAGAGAAATAGGGAGGAAGTGGGCACTGAAAGGATATCCACATTTCATTAAATCTCCTAGGAGGAGGCCAACTCTATAATGGCACTACCTTTAGAATGTGTAGCATTTCTAATGCTGTGTGATTTAAGTACTTTTTAGCAAAAAAAATAGCACTCGACCGGAAAATTCTTTGTTTTGTTTGTCAAGTGTGGAAAGATTTGCACGTGATCGAGCTTGCTGACCCTCCCTACACCAGTGGTAAATTGCCCCAACCACCATTGTAGGGGCCCAGACGCCCCAGTGGCCCTTCTCCCACCCCTAACGGAGTCTGGCAGAGGAGAGTGGAGAGCAGGGCATCCACCTTAGGGTTCAGAGAACCTGGACAGTAAGATGCTTTAAACTGAAATGGAGACTAAATAATGTATCCATTGTGTTTGAGCATCATTGACAGCATATGCTGACCTCTAGGAAGACCTTATTATAAAGATCGCTTATAACACATGTAGTAAATCCACCTCCCCTGCATGGTCATGCCATAGTTTTCACCTTTTGCTGAATCCTATAGTTTTTCAGATTTTAGAACTCTATACATTTAAACCCTGTTAATCAGTGGTAAAGTGCATGTGCTCCTTTTTTAAAAATAGTTGACTAGGCAGATTTCTAATTGGTGTATGTAACTAATCATTAAATCCCTAGTACATGGTATAAGATGTACCTAGGGCATGGAATTAAATTTCACAAGTGGACTGCAGCACCCTTTGTACCATCCCGTACAGTGGCAGTGCCAATATAGCTTCAGTTCTACCGGTGTTGCCTGATTATAGCAGCGTAAAAACTGCAATTCGACCCATCAAAGTAAACTCTTTGATTTTGACAGGGCAGGTCAAAATCTCTGTTTTAAATATTCATATTTACCCGATGAAGGACTTGTAGTCCAAAAGGTAGGGTGCATGGTATTTGAAAGTAGGACATGTAGAACCAAAACAACCAAAAGCCATCTTTCACGGTGGAAGGCAAAGCTGTCTGTGTAGAAAACCAGGTGCAGATTACAATTTATATATCGTTTCACAGGAATGACACTAGTTAGAGAAATAATTAAACACCTATTTTTTAATAGTCACTAGCAATCCAATTCAATGGTGGAATCTGAGTTTTAATAACTAGTAAAGAAAAGTAACTTTTGGAAAGTTACCTTTTTCAGTCTGATGTTCCAGGAGGCTAAATTTGCATTTAATCTCCATCTTCTGCCAGTTGGTAATTAGCAACTGAATAGGTGTGAAAACGGTGAGAAATGCTTCTTGGAGGAATCAATAGCCTGACCTAACTAGGAGATATGACTCAGTTGAACCTGATAGTATATGCTGGGTTGAGCTGTGAGCATCCTTTTTGACATTACAGTATCAGAGTCTGCTGGAATGTCAAATCCTGCTTGACAGGTCTGCTGGGTTTACATACAACACTGGGGATGCACTTGAAAGGACAGGAAACAAGATGGCAAAATAATTTTTGGGCCTTCACTGTCAGGCTGCTAGAATACCCCGCTTTGTTCTAACAGATCTCTGTCTTTGGGTTCTTACAGACAACAATGGGGCACCCTTGAAAGGAAGGAAAACAGCATGTCAAAACAATTATTGAGTATCAACTGATGTTTCTGGAAAACCTTGCTGGGTTCTACCACAGTTCTGTCTCTGATTTTATAGCGAGTACAGTGACTGCTTCAAAACAGATTTTAGTGTTAGAAATGGCAGGACACTTAGATTACCATATTACACTCCCCACACACACACCACCCTCAGAGCCGAAGGTTAGTGCGACTGAAGACTTCTGCCATCTTGAAAATATCCAATGTTTGTAGGGTTGGCCCCAGGAACCTTTGCCTAATTGGTTACGGCGTGCCCCAGATTAATTCCCATCCATGAGTTTGTTCCTGGCATAAATGTGCCACCTCCAGGCCAACACGATGACGCCTGCAGCCTAAGTGTGGGAAAATCCCCTGACTGTACCGGGGTCCGACAATAATTCCTGACGCCCAAAGATACACCTGCATCCACAGCCTCTTGGCCTTGGTGATTCCGAACAACAGCACAGCAACTTCCAGCTGGCTCCTTTCCTACTGGTCCTGCTTTTGGTTTTTCACAACTAACTCCTTGGATCCAGCCTGCAGCATCTTTGTGACCCTCAGGGGAGTCCCCCATTGAAAAGCATTGTGTGCCTGATGCTGTGTTTGCAACCCGTGCCACTGAGAGTGTGTGTCTGGTGTGGGCCTGTTGCCCCCCCAGTTCTCATCTAAGACCCCAAGGTCGCTGCTCTGAAGTCGCAGGTACTTACCTGCAACCTTCTTGTTTCTGAGTGCCCCCAGTCCTCATATGATTCCATTGAAAACCCAATACCATTTTTGACCTCTGCACCCAGCAGGCCCTTTGTTGCTGGTGGTGCACATTTAGGGTCAACTTGAACTTTGACCAGTGGACATCCTAAACCCCGAAGACTGGGATTGTAAGTTGAGTACTTACCTGTAAACTGTGCTAACCTTTTTCCTCCCCTAGAACTGCATTGGTTCCTATGGGAAATTTAACTAAGGCTCTGATTATGAGTTTGGCGGACGGGAACACCCATCCTCCAAACTCTAGACAGGATGGCCACCACTACAGTGGTGACCACCCCAACAGCACCATTATTACTTTCCCGCTGGGCTGACGGGCGGAAACCAAGGTCCTGCCAGTCAGCCCAGCGGGAAAGTGGTGGCACCATTGTCGCTGGCTCGTAATCACCATGAAAAGACTGGTGGAGAACCAGGGTGTAATCAGCAAGGCGGTGCTGCTTGCAGCGCCACCCTGGCTAATTGTAACCTGCACCTGCTGTCAGCCCATCGGGATCACCGATCCCGGCAGGGATGGCGGACCCCTGGCGGTCGGACCGCCAGGGTCATAATGTGGCTATCGGACAGCCACAGCAGCGGCATTCCAAACCACCACTGAGAGTCTGGCGGTCTAGTGACTGCCAGACTTGCAATTAGGCCATTTGTGTCTACTTTTGAAATTGAAAATTGTTACTTACTTTCAAACTGTTTTATCTGCAAAACCTAAACAAACTACATTTGATATATAAGCTTTATACAAAAAGTAGCAAAAGATAGTTTTGCTATACACGAACATTGGCCTGGAGTTAGTCATTGAGTGTGTGCCTCCTTTCGTGACTGTGTGTGTACAACAAATGCTTTGCACTACTCTCTGATAAGCCTAATTAGTCGGCCACACTGCCACAAAAGAGAGCATTAGTATTATCTACTTTAGCCTCCATTAATCCTTTAGAGATCCACTGGACTCTGTACACACTATACCTCAATTTGGTATAGCATATACAGAACCAGCTTCCTACAAAGCCTAACAAAGCATTGGCATGTTGGCTGCCTGGGAACATGATAACAGGCATTACTGAGATCCGATGTCATTAGAACGCGCCCATAGCAATTCAGAGAATTAGCATTCATGAAGACATCATTTTGAATGGTGTGTGTCACCAAACTTGTTAATTCCTTTCAGCCCATTTGATTAGCAACTAGCTTTAAAGCAATATTCCTGGCTAATGCTCAGATTACTTTCCAGTGATCTTTATTACCCAGAATTTTTCTCACTCAGTGCTTAAAGAGAGAGGTATTCCCCTTCCATTAGAGCTAAAACAAAACTATCCATTTGGCTTGGGCACCAACTATTAAGGATTGAGAAAATATCCTACTCCAGGAAGTTTTGAGGAGCAGAAATGATGGCTTGTCATTCTAATAGTGAATGTTCTCCTGGCGTAAGGCTTGAAATCATCTTGGGTATTGTGGAAGAGGAGCATTCCCATAATGAGATTCCAACGGAGGTAGATGGATTTCTGCAGACATTTCGAAACAGGTGAAATTGCCCTCCTATTACTTTGCAATAGTTAAGATTTTGAAGGTAGATGTTGCTATAATTTTTCAACCATATGCCAGGATTTTCCAGCCAGGGAGCATCCCAGGAGCGTGCCCAGCCACAAAAGGGGTGTTCATAATCATGATATCCTAGAGGGGGCCTCGGAGGAACACAAGAGAAGGAAGCAGAAGACCTGTTAGGGAAATGTTGAAGACGTTTTCTTTTCTTTAGACTTTTTAGCACACATTCAACTCTGAACAAAATGGTTGTACCCCAAATACGGAAGGTGATTGATCAAAGCTCACACTGACTTCCAGCGATATTCCAAAGTTTCATCCAAAGTTGGCTCCAGGTAGCAATAGTGGCACAGCTGCAGTAGCGGATCAAAGAAGATCAAAACTTATACCTATCAAAAATGGACTAGAAATCCCATGGCTTCTAACAACAAAGTCCGATCATCTACTCACAGTGTACTGTCTAATTTTGTTTTTTCAGGGACTTTTGGGGTGTATAGGCTGCATATGTAAAAGCCTAGGTGTACAATCACAGGCTAGGCTAAAAATGAATTGTTCCTATTCTACTTTCCCATGCATTCAAACTGAGAAGGTGCTTCTTCTGAAAAGAAAAGTTAAAGAGGGTATCTTGCTGACCAGAATTGTATCAACCTTTCAGACCTTTGTAACATTTGTTCAAATATCTAGGAAAAACAGCCTTGTCAATGTCTTTTCATTTCCATCTTTTTTATTTAAAAAAAAAAAACCTTTAACAATTTGATGTCCAAGCAGACAATAGGCTATGTAAGCATCATACTGTGCATAATACTCCTCCAAGGCATCTGAAATGTTCTTGAAATAACATTTACTATCTAATATGCAAGATCTTGTCTTGCAATTGAGTCCTTTGAACTTGAAATTCTCTGTTGGCAAAGAGTCCTGCCCATCAACATCTGAATCTCCTGAATCAGCTGAAGGATCAAGTGTTGAAGGAGGAGGCTCCATATGTAATCATTATTCAATTCCATGTATTTCAGCGCTACCCAAAAACACATAAAGTGAAAACAGATACAGTTTTCAAGTGCCAAGCAAATATGGGTTACATTCTGTAACCTTTGCTGAGTTGTACTGTGCTAGTTGCACTGCAGATGCAGAGTGTGAACAATACGTGGGGTATACAGGTAGAAGAGAAAAAGAAAACATAGGCACAGTGCTATCACATCCAAATTACTGGGGGACTTTTCTTGTGTTATGTTTTCAGTTTATTACTGTTCGAAGTGCAGCACAAATACTTTCGACATTGCCTCTATACTCAGCGTGGCTGCTTTTGTGTCAAGCTAGGTTGACCACAGATTAATTTGGGGTATGCTTGTGTTTTAACCTGACAATAGTTGTGGTTGCTGCTTGAGTAGGGTTTCACTTTCCTTGCTACTAACCCAATTTCCTGCAACACTCAACCGTACAAAATTACTACATTTGAGTTCTGGTGTCACAGTTCCAGCAGCGAAGGTAAAAAGCAGGACGTGCAGCATTTTTTAAGCTACAATGTTATCAAGAAATACAGGAACAGGCTTTTCTTTTGATATGTGTTTCCAAAATGAAAGCTGTTTATTTAATTATGACAATTTGTCTCTTTTTTTACACTATATGTCAATAGAGAAAAGATAGAATCTCTTTAATTGACACAGCATTATATTAACTGAACTTCCATGACACTGATCCTAATATCTTTCAGCAAAAAATACTAACTGCTCTTCGGTGTGTTAAATTTAGCAGTGCAGGTTCTGCTTTCATTCTTGGTATCTGCAATGAACATGAAAGAGCGAGATACAAAGGATTTGTGATGGGTGATGGTGAGAAAATGTAGTTGTACATAAAAAGGATACTGCAAGTCATCTTGAAGTCACCTTGAAGTTCCATGACATTAAAAGGGAACTTAACCTTCAGCCTCATTCCTATATGTGATCATGGAACAATCTCGCAATAACCCTATATCTTATGGCAAGGTGAACTGAATCTCATAAATTATTACCCATGCTCTTATTTGTGTGATGAAACTGTCTATCTTGTCATTCTTCTCCCAACACATAAGTGCAGTCCAAATTGGAAAAGGGATAGGTTTTTGTGAGTGTTACTCAAATTCTTCGAATAAAGCGCGGATCACTCTGGAGCTATATATAGGTTTACAATTAGTTGTCCTTGAATCAGTACCTAGTACGTTAACGCCACTTCCAGGCAAAGTTTTCTGTGCTGCAAGTAGTTTGTTATTGAAACTGTTTAATTCGTCAAAGATTGCTTCCCTAGCAATGCTTCTCAAGAAAGACATTCTTTTAAGTACATGTATCTTTTTCGCTGCTACATTTTCTATCTTCCAAAGGCTAGACACCTTGGAATGCCACTAAAATAAGAGATACATTTTAAATTTTTTTTTTTTTTGGGGGGGTTGGTCTGCAATCCTAGAACAATAGCTGGTTGAAGAGTTAGTGTACCTAACGTTCCAGAGAAATAACTGAAACAAGAGGGATCAACATTTATCAGGAAATGTTTCATAACGTCTCTTTATGAGAACATCTTCAAGTTAGACGATAGTGAGATTGAGAAAGTTCTTGGATTAAAAACATTAAAACAGCAAAAGATCACTTATACTATTGAGTTTCTAAAGCCATTCTGCTCAAACACTGAGCAAACACAAAGCCAATTGAATTGATTGTTGAAATGTACTTGGTCACTCTAAATCTGTCTTTTGAATGGATATGGCACATCTTCCACAGTGCTGCTATCCTGCTCAAGGTTTACAAGTCATTGTGAGCACTATTTACATCCCTCACCACAGGTCATGAGTATGGACAATATTCTGAAAAGGATCCTGCATTTTCAGGAATAAACCCATGTAGATAAAGGGGACATGATCAACGGGCAGACACAATCTATTAGAACTTTATTAACATTAACTTTTGCAGGCTGAATGTGATAAAAAAACATCAATACCAAACAGTGTTGTGTTCTAGCTAAACAATTCTCAAATCAACAATCTTGGTTGTTTATTATGTAGACTTACACACTTCCTATTGGTGTCATTCTTCATCATTGGGTCTCAACCTGGTCCCTAAAAACCAAGATGGGCTAAGCCATATTCTAGTACGATCGAGTCTTGAGTCATGTAAAACAAAAACATTTATGGTGGTCTTGTGTTACGTTTTGGATTTCAGTACATAGTCACCACCAACAACGTGCTAGTGAAAGTGAAAACTGTAGTTATATATGTGATATGAACAAGCAAATGCTTTTATAGCTGTGACCCAAACCAGGGATATAGGTTTACACATCTTGTTCTTTGCAGATTC
Source organism: Pleurodeles waltl (assembly GCF_031143425.1). Taxonomy (NCBI): domain Eukaryota; kingdom Metazoa; phylum Chordata; class Amphibia; order Caudata; family Salamandridae; genus Pleurodeles; species Pleurodeles waltl. Next base: position 22,246,362 of record NC_090446.1, read on the forward strand.
TTTGTAGTAAGAATATATAAATGCCGTATAGGTATGAAGACATATAGACGGACAGGACATACAAACAAACACCAGTTATGTAACACCTTCTTCTCCGTTTGCGTTACTTTGTGAATAAACACACATGACATAGTCACTAGTATGGACCGTTCACACGGAAATTCACCTACCCTGAACTTTCAGGGTATTATGATACATGGAAGAAGATAGAGACATGCCCCTGTAGTCACACGCTGTTGAGCAGAGTCAGGATGCGTGGAGTGGGAAGGAGCAATCAAAAGTAAAACAACATCAATTTACCTGATGTCCATACCTTTAGTTGTTCCGTTCAAATGGAGCATGGTGACCTACTTACTTCATTAAATGTGTCATTTCACCTATGGTACCTATTTTTTACCATTATACTACCTGACAATAGTGAGGAGAGGAGTTGCAGGTCTTCTTCTTGTGTTCTACTGAACTATATTGATGCTTCGTGTCATCGTGCACAGGCATTTGTGCCCACCTGTCTTCATGGGAGTTAAAGTTGATTCTTGGTATGCGTACTATGTGCATACACAGATGTGACTCCATAACCTATATTCTTTCATAACAGTTCAAATAAAGGTATATATATATTATGCTTATGTCAGAAAAATGTTATTACATCAAATTTCTTGTAATCTTTTGCTAATCATCTACTTGTTTCCGGGGTACTGGTAATTCATCCAAGGCGGGTACAGAGTTTTTTTCATATTTATTCACACATCTACTAATATTTACACACACCTCTACCTGAAATAAAATTGCAATAAAGTCAAGCCAACTGTATATAAAACAAAGGGTGCGGTTCACCTAAATTATATTAGTGGACGATGGCTCCTCTGCAGGCTAGATTAAGATTTTTGCTGTATCTTCTGAGTAGTTCTGTACTTTGAGAGAGAGCAGCATAACCATATGAAAAGAGTTTGCAAAGAGGTGTCAATTGGGCAAGTGTGTGGGGCACCAATTCAATCAATGATTGTACTAATATATCACCGACTAGCATGTAATAAGTGACATATTTCACCTTGGATTTTCAACACCAATAATGGTCTGTTCATGAGTTTTGTCAGGTACTCATCAATTCAGTGCATATTGTTTAAAAACATTCAATCAAACAAAAGCTCTTATGTGACAGGTGGTAGGTGGCTAGGTGTAAAAACATTTAAGTTATACCATGAAATAAGAGATGGCATGCACTCAGTGCCTAACAACACAGTATTTACCAGTTCAGTTTGGTAACTCAATAACAGTCTTGCTTCCTGTTTCTTTCTGAACATAGGAAAAAGACTACTGTTGTAAAAATGTAATGTTTATCTGCAACTTCACCTTGGAGGTGTCTTTTAGTATGATGACTCGTAGTTGTTTCACTATGTTAATTAACTTGATAAAAAGGAAGAAAGACTGTGAATAAGGTTGACACATTGATTACCGCTGTATACACCGAATGAACACTTTTTCCATTGAGTGCATGTTGTCTTATTTTTGGGATTTCATATTGTTTGAATACATTCTTAAATGAAAGCACGGCATAAGGATTAAAAAGTATGACACACGATAAGTTAAATGAGACTCCTTTACTTATAATTGATGATGATAGTATGTAGAAAAACAGGGTATACTGTTCTTTTAAGCAGGTATTCTTGGGTAACACAGAGTGGCACAAATACTTTTAAAATCCTTAAGGATTTGTATACCACATTTCCGATAGAATAGAAGAACTTAGTACTGTGTTAACATGGCAGAAAGATCTTTATTACAAACTGTTCCCCTTTGCTTCATTGTCATAGTCTATGAGAATGAGTTATTTGTTAGGAAACCAAACGCCCGCATGGCCTTTAGTTGGACAGAGTTTTAGCACCTGGGCCTGATTCACAAAGGTACACTTAGACTTTTGGTCTAAGTTTAGATCAAATGTCTACTTTTATCACTTTTCGGTTTTCACAAAGGTATATTACGACTAGCAACTTTACGTCCACCCTGGGGACAGAATCTCCTCACTCTGGTCACAATCTCTGCACTCAAGGCGGAGAACCTCCCTGGCGGAGATCCTCCCTGGGGTGTGGAGAGCACACTCCAGGTGTGGAGCTTACATTTTAGGTGCAGAGTGACATCTCTGCACTCGGCAGAGATTCTCTCAGAGTGTGGCAAATCTGCACGCAGTGCAGACTTAAAGATACGACTTGTAACTTATCTTTGTGAATACTGAAAAGTCGCTAACTTAGACTTTTGGTCTAAAATTAGACCAAAAGTCTAAGTTTAACTCTGTGAATCAAGCCCCTGTTTTTTATGTAAGCAAACACATACTTTACATCTTTCTAGAAATTTCTATTTTGTCTGTATTGCAGTCAGAGCAGAACCTATAGAGAGACTGAGTACTTGTCCTGTGCCTGGAGTACATTTAGTGGTCACCTCAACTAAGAACTTCTACCCCAGTTGTCTTTTTCTTCCCCGGCTCTCCGCTTGCCACCTCTACCTAGCATTCTTTAATCTGGTATTGCAGGCCTTTCTAATTTATCAGTTTTTGGTAGACACTTTGTAATGATAGGGTTAAGTTGAGCTACAAAAGCATAAATGACATTTGTAATCTTGGAATTTGTAATGTGAATTCTGCATTGCTCAAAGTGTTAAATTACTCTTAGCTAATGTTGTGTTAACAGGAGATTTAACAACATTTTGTGCCAGGTTTACATCACAAAAGTGATGGAAACCTGCACTTATTGCGCATTTTGCATTTACTTTCAAGAGCAGAACATGTTTGGGGGCATTCCATGGGTAGTACATAGGCATTCCTAAGCAACCACCCATGTTTTTTTATGCAAAAACCTATTGTTAGAAATGGGGTCTCAAGTTGGCAGAGGTATACACCCTTGTCCATGTAGGGACAACAATCCTAGTCAGGGTATTTCACACATAATCCTTAAACGAATCCTTGGCACTCTGAACCGTCAGCACATATGGGACACTCTCAGGTAACAACACAGATGAGACACTCTCAGTTAACACACCCTCCTAATACCCCTACAACTGGTTACACCTCATCAAAAATCACTAGCTGATACCTCAGACTGTTCATATAGGAGCTTTCTGTTAGGCCACACCCTCATCAGACCTACAAGCTTTGACTTAAGAGCAGGCACAATTCCTAGGAAACCTCAAAATAGCCAGAACCTACCTTGGTGGAAGCAGCTCAGACCAGACACCTTTCAGTTGCCCATACAAAGATGTGTGTAAATGAATCAGAATGTAGGAACCAGAAATCCTAGTGACAATTACTAATGTTAATGCAAAGGAATGCTTGGCGCAGCATCAATAATACAAACTTGATAATTACATAGTGGCTGTATGCAGAACCTGCTTTTAGTATCACAGATGTTTTTTTCATCCACAGTCAATACAAGTTCCTCTTCATTGTGGATTGCATCCCTGGGGCTTTTTCAAGGCTGAAAGTGTATTATTGATATTGCCAGTTACCACCCACTACAAAGAAAAACATTGAATGTTTGGTCAAAGTTAAAACATTAAAGATATAATATGTAACAACATTTGGTCATATTGGTTCATGTGGCTCACACTGGTGAAGCATGGCAAATATGAGGCACACATAATCAGTTCCAGTCAGCTGTGAGTCAAAATCAGAAAGAAGACTGCTGCCTCCATCGTAAAGCCCTCACAGAATTACAACATAACCCTCCACAATCAATGAGGAAAAAATAAGTGATCATGGTGCTAAATATGAGTGAAAATTATAATCATGTTAATTGGCAAAATGATGTCAATCAGCACAAAGCAGAATTAACAACACAAACCTCAATTTCTAGCATGATCCTATAGGTAATATACTTGGGAGAACACAAAAGGTCAGAGTAATATGAAGAAATACAAAGGAAAGAGATTACAAGATTATAGTCAGGGAAGATCAATACCTGGAATCTCTTATTAAGAGGACTCTTCTCACTCACAGCATTCTGTGGTGGACCAAAGAAATAAGATAATGGTCAATGCTGTGCAAGCCACAATCAAGGCACAATCTGACTTTGGACTAATCTGGGCAAATGTCATTTGCAGCAGAAAGCAGACTTTGTGACAGTAGGCACTTTATAGCGCCACCTGAATCTTATTGGCAGACCACACCTGCTGCTATGAGGGGCGGTCTTCCAAGGTACCCAAACCTAAAAAGGGATTGACCACTATAACTGTGCATTGGAATAAGGATATCTTATAAATCAAAGGTTTGACACACAGTGTTACGATGGGCAAAATGGTTCCCACAGCTGGTTCATCAATACTGCACTCGCTAAATGTGCCCTTGAGATAGGATTTCTCCACAACATAATCCCGGCATTTAATGCTAGTTTCCTAGCACAAAACGCACCCTTGTGTCCAAAATGGAAAATAGCTGTAAACGGAACATAACCTAAACAGCAGTGGGAGCAGCCACTGTTTATGTTAAGCTTGCTAAATTTGATGTTGTGGCAGGGTTTGTCCCACAAATTACTCTTAATTACACAACCAGGTGTAATCGCATTATTATCGGTAATTCCAAGTCAAAGAGTAACAGCAAATTTACTGAAATTATTCTGATTACTCTGGCATGCTGGAAATTATGCCCTTGCCTAGTATTCACCTCACAAGTGAGGAAAGCAGCATCTATTAGCAGATGTTCAACATGGTAGGGACCAGTGTCAGTAAGCAGAAGGTATACAACAGCTTTTCTAAGCTGTTTGGTTCATGTTATTTTCCAGTGAAGACCTTGCTCCACAAAATGATGTGCTATTACTAAATGACAAAATAATTCAATAGCATTGCCGTGTATTTTGGACTTGTACTTTTAATCTTTCAAATTATAAGTATTCATGTCCTAAATTACTGTGTGGTGTTGTATATATGTCCAGGTCTGCGTGAATGTGTCATACATGAAATTGCTACAATTTCTAGAGTTTTCTAGAAAATCAGAGGTTGGGTTTCTGGCACTAAGGACTTAGGGCCTCCTTTAGAACTTGGTGGACGAGTTAGTCTGTCACTACAGAGGTAGATCCGCTGAAATCTTAATCCCATTGGATATAATGGGATTTATATTTTGATGGACAGGAAATCCGTCACCATTGTGACAGAGTAACTCATCCACCAAGTTCTAAATTCAGCCCTTAGTCAATGCAAATATTACACAAGCAACTGAGCAATATCTGAGAACATTTATTCTAGGTAATGATCAATCAAATGAAATGTTACAGGGATAATCAGTGGAACTCCAAAGGTATGTCATATAAATTATGTATGTTGAAGATTCTGATTAATTGTAACTTAAGCAAGGGAATGGTCAAAATAGAAAATATACCATAGTCACAATAACGTGTTGCCACATACATGTTGTGTATGTAGTTCATACCTTGATTTTAGTATTAAACAATGGAGTGGTTGGTGGCATGACTTCTGTTCAGTGATTGCACACACATTAGTATGTACCAAGCCTAAACCTGTGATATCCGTGTAACTTGAAGTACAGCTCTGCTGTCTGTAGTTTCTTCTTGTAGGATCTTTGTAAGCAGAGGTGTAATTCTACTACATGAGGTATGAGAATGTACAATCTATTGATCCTTAAGCAAAACTGCTAGCTTAAAATGAAATATTTTATAAAATAAGTGTACCCTGAGACTATAAAAAAGTCTGCAATCTGAACACTCAAGTCAGTATCATATGTTCAAACCAAGGATGCTTAATGATGGTAGAAGGAAAGATTAGTGTCACACTTACAGAACAATAAAAAATGTAAACCATTTAATTTTGGGTTAATTTTGAGAAAATGTATCCTATTTTATGTCTTGGAGTTTTAATATGGAGCTGGCACTTTTGGACCAATATTCAGCATCTCTTTTCTAATTTGAACCATAGCTGTGTAGTCTGAGGCTTGAGCATGTTACCTGAGGGATAGCTCTGCTGTCTGTAGTTTCAGCCAGTGTGGGTTTTGTTACATGGAATGTTTGTTCTCTCAAGTAAATGACCCTATATTGATGTGGCCATTTCAGGCCCTGTCTAGGCATATGATTGTAGTGGCATGGCACTGGAGGCTGCCCCACAGCATATGGGGTTGGGCATGGGACTAAAATGACTATGTTTAGGTGAGGCATTGGAGGCTGCCTCTGGAAATACAATGATTGCTCCACAGTATATGTTTTCTGGTATATCATGGTTCCCTCACAACTTGTGGCAGCATCCTAGTTAATATATAAGGAATGTGTCATTTTAGTGGAATTGTCTTTTTCTGCAATTTTTAATTCAGTAGTGTACCTTTCTGTGATGTCAATAATGTCAAAGGTTATTAGTGATCACTTCCTGTAATGTCACTTCATGTGATGATGTCATAGGGCACATTATGTAATTTCTGCTACGATAAATTCAGCTAAACCATGTTGGTCTAGGCACACATTCTCACCCACCACCCAAACTCAGGCTGTCTGAAACACAAAGTGGATGCAAAGCAGGGGCACAACTAGTGTAAATGTTCACTGGTGGAAACTTGAAAGTGTATGGGCGCATTCTGGAAGGGAATTGATGAGCAAGTTATTAAATAAACATTACAGTATGCTGCAGAAGAAATCAGTAATGCTTTTTGAAAGCCCCAAAACATGGTTAATGGGCCCGAGCCACTGACAAAGCCTAACACAAGGGTGAGGGCCTTAAGCAACAATCATAGACTGAGACAGAAATGTTGTAATGCTATTAGACCATTCCATCCAGTGGGGATAGAATCTAAATTAACAAGCACTGGTAAAGTCAGTACGTCTCGCTTAACATAGAACCTATTTATGCCAACCATCGCTTGAAGCACCTTTGCTGCAGATCAGGAGAAGGAGACTGAACTCAGAGCCACCTGTACAATGATTGTGTCATTTTCACTGCCTACATCCTGGAGTCAGTGGCTGAGCAAGAGGGGGTATGGGGTGAGAGGCAAAAGAGCATTGTGAAGTAACTGCTTCAAGGTGAATAAGGTAACCTACAGCCCTATTGTGCAAGCCCTTTTGGCACAGGTTGGCTAATCTCACTCTTTCCCCCTCAACGTGTACTCAAGCGGGGAGAGCTGTGAAGCCAGAAGTGAAGCCGCTATTCTGCTGCTAAACCAAGGCTTTCCTCAGCTGAGCCTGCATTTTGGGCCTTATCTTTACAACCTTGACTAGGGGACTGGCAATATTACAGAAGGTAAGCAAAGATCTGATTTAATTAGGAAAACAGTATGACGTGTTCTTATTAACCCATGCAAATCATTTGCTGTTTATACAACCCACTTTTCGGAGACCTTGACTGAATCTATAAATGACTGCATCCAAAATATTCTGTAACGTCAAGAGAGTCCAGCCAAAGATGTGTTTAAGGATGTTCAAGCCATGCATGTCCCCCAGAAACACACTGACCTGACATGTGGCTATCCAAACCTCACAGATGTTGCAGAAACTATCTTAATGTAGAGCAAATTCTATCCTCCGTCAGTGCTTATAAATGAGAGAAGTGTAATATATATTTAATCCCTTACTAATGTAAAGTAAATGGCATTTTGTCAATAGTTATTGAACTGTACATAAGGCCTGATTTAGGGTTTGGGTACTCACACATGACCGCGCACCCTGCTCACCAAATTCTAGGTCTGCCCATCTCATTTGGAGATGGGTGGACTTTTATTATTCCATCGATGGAGCCCTATTTGCTCCATCAATGCAAAACTTACTCCAGGTGGCTGATGAAATAAGGGCCATTAGAGGAAGGGTATTACACCATTTCCCCATTTAAGTTCGACTATGTAATGCCTTTTTCCCTGTGCATCACTGCCAGGAAAAACCTGGTGGTGGGGGACAGGGGAAAAACATAATGACTTTCATGTCCTGGGAGAAAACTCACAGGCCTTTGGGGTCATTCGTTTTTTGTTTTTCAAAAACAAACTCACTTTGGGATCTTGTTTTTGAAAAACAAAAAGAGTTTGAAAAATGTTACAGCTGGGTGTCAGGGAGGATGGTGCTGTTGGTCAAACTAGTCCTACGTTGACAGAACCACCCTGATAGCGGCTTCTGTCACTGTACAGAGTTGTCCCTAGGTGCGGCTGACAGCTGTAGGTTTGGCAGGTGGAGGTCCCTTGGGATACAGCAAGTAATGTCCTCCACCATCTCTTCCACCATACTAATAGTTTAAACTCTGTCTGCCAAACTCTAAGTTAGCCCCATAGTCACCCTATTCCTACTCCTCTCAGAAGAACACACAAAGATCAGGGATTTATAAACATTAACACATTAACTGGCAGGAAGCCAGATAATTAAGTAACAAACAATAACTAGACATGGCCTAAAGAGATCAACTTTTTAGAAGCTGACCGCACCAGAAAATGGTATAAAGCCACAGATGAAGCTGTTTGTAGTAATATTGTGCCAGTTGCTATAATTGTAATAGCTTTCATCCTGGACCATGATAAAAGGCAAGCACAGAATTCATCTTTTACATTTTCTGTTGAACCAGCACATGCCGAATTTGCTGTGTAATGACTGCACATTGTTCAAACAGCTTTTACAGAGATTAACAACCCTGGCACAAAACCATTAAAAAATAGGTTCTACTATTTATTCAAACAGTGTTAGGAGACATAATAAAAACGAAAACTATGGTTTTCTAAATTGACTAATAGCTTTGTACTTTGACGATGCCTCACCTGTTAGGCTTTCCTCTAGTTTCCTTCCATGGAAACAGGCATTGCACTTCACATCACTGAAGGACAGTGAGACCCAGATTTACAGAGGTGTCATGCAACAAAGTGCAGCAAGTAAAGTCGCTGTGCTGTGCTGCGTTGTGTGAACGGGAGAGACCACAACCGCTCCATATCTACCAAGATGTGTTGCTCTTCTCCTCTCTTCATGCGCTGGCACACTTTAGCTCCATGCACCAACGCAGACACTCTTGCACCATGGTGCCAAAGTTATGACATTGCATAATGTATGTGGTGCTCATGACATCGCTTCAGTACCTTCCGGCCAAGTGCGTGCTATATAAAACTGGAAAACAATCAAGAAGTGGTGCCTGTGTTGTAGTAAGCATAGTTTTTGTGCAGGAAGGAGTCCCTTCCTATACAAAAACTAAGATTTAAGGCGTTGCCGTATTTGTACGCGTCCTGAAGAATGCAGCACACGTGCAAAGAAGGAAATATGAGGAAAAATGAAAATGTTTCTCCTTTACACCTGCCTCAGGGAGCAGCAGGATTTTGATGCAACTAGTTTGCTACAATTCTTTTTAGATAGTGTTTGCACCAAAACCCGCTGGTGGGTGCACATGAACACCGATGTGTATTACTCATGGAGCGACCCTCGAAGCAAAGTAATGAAAGGCCACGCATTGTGCAGTTTTGTATTACTTTTGGTTACACTCCAACACGAGTTTAAATTTTGGCAGAAAATAGAAAATTCACAATTGTCATGTTTGCATTTGTATTTCCATGCAAGTTTCCCATTAACGTTTGAAACACAAATGCTCTTTAGAGTCACACTTTAGAGTCACATAATGCGTAATGTAATGAGCAGAGTTTCCATCAATAATTTGATGAAAAACAAATTCCTCTTTTTATAGCTGTGGGGCACAATGAAGCTTTTATTCACATCATAGTTGGAAGGCCCATTTAATTAGTGAAATTCTAGGAAGCACTCTGATAATATACTGATATCTAGGGAAGCCCTGGCACTCACAGAGTGCGAGGTGGACCTGGCAAGAGAAGAAGGGGACCAAAGGAAGATGCATGATGGTCCTTTTTAAGGACAAGATGGGCCGAATGGGACAGCATGACAGATATGCACTGGGCTCTCACAGCTATTGTAGAAAAGGTGACCTCCTAGTATGAAGGCCACAAAATTCAAGACATGGGGTCAAAAGTCAGGACAAAAAGTCAATTGCACAGACACATCCAAGGAGAGGCCACACAAGACTACTTTATCAGTGCATTTATTTACTATTTTCTACATAGCACTTTTTATTCACTGTTCTGTTGATGTGATTGCCTCCAGGAATGCTACATTCAAGTGCCACATTATGTCCTTGTTCAGTAGTAAATGATTGCCCTTGAGCATGGTGTTAAGGACATCCGCCCTATTCAAAGTTACCCAAGCTTTCTTGGAGAGAAAGAAACAGCAAGATATTGATTACATTTCTAAACATTTTAAAACCTATGAGATACAGTTTGGGAAACATTACTGACTTGGAGATTGACCTGGCAAATATCTGCATAACGTAGACTAGGCTAAAACAGCCTGTCGAGCAGCTGGGCAGGAGGAGAAGGGTTGGAACAATCACAGAGGCTCAAAAGGGCTCATTTTGTGAAGAAGGGGCCTCATAGGGGACAACATGATGGGTGACCAAGGGGGACTCAGAATAGGCTGGTGGGTGCAATATTATAGACACTGTATTGTCATGAGAAAAACTTGACAAGTCCTAGATTAACTTAGCAGTAACTTCTTCAAATGCCCTTTTTGGACAAAGACATCCAACCCTACCATTGACTGGGATTCCTGTTCCTGTCTGATGCTTTGCACTTAAACATTCTGGGGGTTTCAGTTTACATGCCACCCCCACCTGTGCTGGTGCTCTCTGTGTTGGTAGACTCTGGAAGGATCACATGTTTTCGCGACACTGTTCACAATATCATTTATAGGAGGCTGTGTTTAGTTTGCGGTTTTATAATCAAGGCCCAGTTATCCGGCATGGAGTATTAAAAATCTATTGGGCTGTGATTCAGTCACTGAACACCCACATTGGACTTCGTCCCAAGATGTTTGTCCCGTTGACTCATTTCATTAACTATTTTATAAAGAGGAGACCAAGTGCTGAATATAATATCCATGAATGACTTTCCACTGGGTAGTGTGTATGCTCCAGGAGCAGTGGTCAGACATTCACAGAAGAGGGTGGATGGTCAGAGCACACACTGCAAGAAGAAGCATGTATAAGCACACCATAGAGAGGATGCATGTGGATCATGGATTGGGAGGAGAAAAGAATTGAAGAGATGATATGTGACTTTGAAGTTCTTTCTTTAAAGTCAGAGGTGAAGCAACAGTCTTAGATTCTAGGGATATCTGGGTAAGGAGCCTAGAAGGGGATGGCTTGCCTTCTTCTATCCTTCTTTTCCTAGGATATCTCCCTTCTCATCATGTTGGTGCTGCTTGAGATGAAGAGTTTGGCAGCCCAGTGGTCCTGTTTTCTGAGTGAATGTCCTTGTGCACACCACTTCCGATCAAAGGTCATTTTCATTACAGGCATTTTTTACTAAGAGCAGCAAGGTCGGAGCTGGGATTGCTGTAGATACTGCTTTGTAAAGAAGTGGTGTCAACCACAGTGTCCGTGTCAGTTGCAGCAGCTGTGTTATATACAGTGGACGTGCCAAGTACAATTGCTGTGTCATGTCCAGCAGCTGTGTCATATGCTGTAGTTGTGTCAAATACAGTTTCTCTGTCATGTGCACTGGCCATGTCATGCACAGTAGCCATGTCAAGTACAGTTGCTGTGTCTTGTGCTCTAGCCTTGTCAAAAACAGTTGCTGTGCCATGTACAGCAGCCTTGTCACATGCTGTAGCCGTGTTAAGTACAGTTGCTGTGTAATGTGCATCCGCCATGTCATGCACACTAGTTGTGTTGAGTACAGTAGTTATGTCATGTGCACCAGCCAACTCATGTACAGTTGCTGTGCCATGTGCACCTGTCATGTCACGTACTTTAGCCACGTCAACTACAGTTGCTGTGTCAGGAGCACTGGCCATGTCATGTACAGCACCCATGTTAAGTACAGTTGCTGTTTCATGTGCTGTAGCTGTGTCAAGTGTAGTTGTGTAGCCATGTAAAGTACAGTTGCTGTGTCACGTGCTGTAGCTGTGTTAAGTACAGTTGCTGTGCCACGTGCTGCAGCTGTGTTAAGTACAGTTGCTGTGTTAGGCGCTGTAGCTGTGTCAAGTAAGGTTGCTGTTTCATGTGCTGTAGGCATGTCAAGTAAGGTTGCTGTGCCATTGTGCTGTAGCCATGTCAAGTACAGTAATTGTGTCATGCAGCATCTGTATTACGTACAGTAACCGTGACAACTACAGATGATGTGTAATGTACAGCAGTTGTGTCATATCATGTAGCTGTGTCAAGTACAGTTAGTGTGTCATGCAGCAGCTGTGTTATGTACAGTAGATGTGTCTTGTGCATTGTCCATGTCATGTACAGTAGCTGTGTCAAGAACAGTAGACATTTCATGTGGGGTAGCCGTGTCAAGTATAACTCCCATGTCATGTACAGCAGCTGTGTTATATGCTATAGATGTGTCAAGGACAGTTGCTGTCATGTGCAAAATCTGTGTCATATAAGGTGCCCATTTAATGCTCTCTTGGTCTTTAGCAACACTTTAAACGAGAGATGATTTCTGTGAAGGCCTTCTTGAGTCTGGAGGAGCCCAGGATTAAGATCATAGAGTTCACGGCTGGGAAGATGGAAATTATTAATGAACATATTGAAAATTCTGGAGTGCCTGGGAGGGCCACGTATAACTGCACAAAGCACTGAGAGAGAAACACCAAGGTATAGAGGATCAATAAGGAAGTTATAGTTTTTATGGCTGTCAAGTAAACTGCAACATGGGACCTGCTAAATCCATCCATGTTCTTCCCCATGCGCCTCATGTGATTGCAGAGGAAGGTGAGTATTGTTGCAGCAGCAAAGGTGAGAGTCACCATGCACAATGCAGCAACACAGGAATTTATTAGGAAAAGGTCATAAAATTGTAACTCATTCAACTTGGCAAATACATGTCTTTCACCTGGGGCGTTGGACACTGTGTGGGCTGAGAAGCTAAGGAATGCATCACTTGTACTTCCTTCACTAGAGACATTAGAGGCTGTGCTAGGTGAGACCTTGAATAATGCATCAGTTGTGGTTCTTTTACTTGAGACATTAGAGGCTATGCTGGTTGAGATGTTGAAGGATGCATCCCTTATGCTTCTTTCACTCGAGGCATTAGAGGTTGTGCTCATTAAGGTGTTGATGAATGCATCACTTATGCTTCTTTCACTTGAGAAAGCAGATGCTGTGGTGGTTGGGATGTTGAAAAATTCATGGCTTATGCTATTTTCACTTGAGACATTAGAGGCTGTGGTGGTTGAGATGTTGAAGGATGCATCACTTAATCGTCTTTCACTCGAGACATTAGAGTCTGTGCTGGTTGAGATGTTGAAGAATTCATGGCTTATGCTATTTGCACTTGAGACATTAGAGTCTGTGTTGGTTGAGGTGTTGAAGAAAGCATCACATACAATAGATTTACTAGAGGCTGTGGTAGTCAAGTTATTGTAGACGTCATGGCCACTGGCATTAATCAGTTCATATAATACTAACGGAATAGAAGTGGCAAAATAAAATAAGGAAAGCCCCAAGATCAACCAGGGTACTGCCCCAGGGAACCTCTCCTTCAGCCTCAAGAAGAATGGAGTGCTGAAATGCATAATCTTCAGACAGCAGTATACGCAAAATACAGTGGTGAATGAAAGGCTGGAAGAGCGCAAACAAAACATGGTGGTGATAGCAGATACATAGACTTTGCCCAGTGAGTAGATGTTCCCACTGATGCTGCAGATATTGTAGACAAAGTAAATACACAGGTGGAAAATGTTGGAGAAAGCTAGGCTGGAGAGGATGAGGCTGCAGGACTTGAGACCACTGTTACTCTTCAGCCAATCTGATAAATTCACAGCGAGTATGAACATATTGCCTATGACTCCGATGACAAAGCAAAGACCATGAAGAAATAGCACTGAGATATCCATGTAAGTAAGCATATTGCCAACAGAATGGACTGCCTTCAGATCCGTGTTCTGATTGTAGAGAGTGCCTCCTTGTGTGGCATCAGCCCTCCTTGCTTTGTGCAAGAGATTCAGATGTGTCTAGTGGCCAATGTGCTCATTTGACTGATGCAAATGATGATGGCATTACCTTTCTTCTGAGCCGCTTGACATTCTGCCTGCACATTTGAGTTTGTTCCAAAATGGAAATAAACACTTATTTTTATCAGTGCAATTCAAATTTTGACTTTGAGATGCAGGTTACATCACAGCTATATATGGTTTTGGAATTAGATGACTTTGAATGGATTTGAATCAGCAAATGGTATTAAAGCTCCACTTTGAATTGATTACCCCTGCGCTGCACATAGTTTGATAGTGAAATGTATTATTATTTTGTCATGTTTAGATCGCTGTAAGTGAATACAATTCATATTTTTATGTTTGTCAAATGTTTGTAATATTTTCCCTCACCTAAATTGTCCATGTTTCTGTTGATATTAGACCATTACCTGATACAAGAGTGGCTGTGTTCTGTATTGCAGAATACCTCTTGCAAGACTTGGCGTGTCTGGGGCTCCATAACAATACTTCATACAATAGTGGGCGTGTCTGGGATTCTGTTGTGATAGTTGATTCATGAGTGGGTGTGATTGGGATTCAATAATGATAGCTGGGAGTAGCCATGTCTGGGATTCCTAAGCAATATCTGAATCGAGAGTAGTTGTGTTCTGTTTTGCAGAATGCTTGATGCAAGAGTGGGCATGTTTGGAGTTCCATATCGCTGGGTGATACAAGAGTGAGCGTGTCTTGGATTCCATAATCATAGATGATACAAAAGTTTGCCTGTCTGGGATTCATAGTAACAGAGGGTACAGGAGTGGTCAATTGTGGGATTTTATAATGATAGTTCGTACAAGAGAAGCATTCCTGGGATCTTATAAAAATAACTGATAGAAGAATGGGCATGTCTGGGGTTCCACAATGATAGTTGATACAAGAGTGGGTGCGCTCTAGATTCTAGAAGAATAGTTGTTGCAAGATTGGGCATGTCTGGGATTCCATAATGAAATATGATACAGTTGCCACAACCTAGGATCCCATAAATATTGTTGATACAAGGATGGGCACATCTGAGAATTCATAACAACAGATGAGACAGTAGCCATGTCTGGGACCCCACAACTATGTTTGATACAAGGGTCGGCGTGTCTGAGATTCCATAACGCTAGTTGATACAAGAGTGGGTGTGACTTGGTTTCCAGAACAATACTTTATACAGGAGTTGGTGTGTCTGAAATTGCAGAGCAATACTTGATACAAGAATGGGCGTGTCTGGGATTTACAGTAACAGTTGAAACAGGAGTGGGTATTTCTGGGACTCCAGAGCACTACCTGATACAAGAGTGAATGTGTCTGAAATTCCAGAGTAATACTTCATGCACGAGTGGGTGTCTCTGGGATTTCAGCACAATAACTGTGTTTTGGTGGTAGTTAAGTGAAGGAGGGACCAGAGTTTACTAATGTCTGATCTAGGGCAAATCCTCATAAGGTTCTTTAAAACAGAATCTACAAGTCGATGGGTAAGTTGTTTGAGGAGTTCAGGGTTATCCAAAAGCAACCAAACACTACTTCTACCTTTGATTTTCAGACGGTAATTTGCTAAAATACTAATAGCCTGGAAATCTTCTCCAGAGGATGTTGGGTTACGTTTTCAGCCTTCCAGAGTGCTACAGTGACTACGATTCAGGAGAATGATGTTTCTGATGTTTTCAGTGGTGATGAATAAGGATGAACAGTTTCAGATTCTCCTTGTGGCATATTGGAAAGGATTCTGCATGCACAAGGAACCCTCATGTAGACACATGGGCTAGTCAATGTCCTGCTGCAATCTACTGATGATTTGGTAATGTTGATGCCCCCATCGATGAATGTGAAAAATTGAAATCAATTTTACCTCAGGTGCCACATGTTTTACACGCATGGCCATAATGACTGCTACCCAGTTTGGATGAGTTAGAGTTCATGTGCTCAAACCCTTTCTGGAAAGTGTAACCGAGTGACGAAAACAGGAGGAAGCCTGTGGTCTTCTTTTTGATGGTCGTTCATGTGGCTGATGTGCAAAAATCTCATCCCCTGAAAATGTACATCACGCGCCTGCATATCCCTGAAAAACCTACGTTGTTTGATAGGGACCAAGGAAGAAACCGACGGATTGTTTCCAGCTGTAAAAAAAAAAAATGGTCTTTAGCATTTTGGATTGGACATTTGTAGAATAATAAATGGAGGGAGGTCCTCTGCATCTTTGTCCCTTGCTTTTTATTTTGTGTAGTTGAGTCTTGATGCAATGACTAGCTACATGTGCCTAACAAGAATTGTATTAGTAGCTCATCAAAACAGTTACATTTTCTTAAAAAAGTCAAACTTGTTTAGTCATGAAAAACAAATATGCTGCATACAGTATTCTACATGACATTTGTTTGCTTATGATATATACTCATAGTGTGTTAAAGCCCAGGTACACTATTATTTTAGACAGTAATTATAGGGTAGTCCATTGTTGGTGCATTAGGTAAAATCCCATAAAGAATATATTTTTACTACAAAGTGTTTCATAGAATTTAGTACTCTTTGTGGTAAAATGCACCAAGAACTATGAGTTATCATGTCTGAAAAAGTTTTATTGTGACTGTAGTAGAGCGCCATAGCTACTAATGTATGGTGGTGTTCCTCTCTTTCCCACGCTGGGTCACTTTAGGCATCGTTGCGCACGCACACACCATTACGTTGTAGATGGAGGGATGCCTGTTTGATGTCTAGGCATTGTCTCATACAGCAGGCACGAAAACTATGTTTAGACATAGATCAAAAGTTTGCCTACTTCGTATATCTGTGTTGTACAATACAGTACACTTGTCAAGGTTGAAAAGTTTGAAGAAAAAAAAACAATTATCCAACATAACGACTGCCTCAAAGGGACATAAGCCTTTTGCCTTGAAGTACTGTCTACAAATGTTAGAAGATAGGACCTTTGTCAAAAATCCATGCATGCTTGCCTGGAAATGCCCATGTACCACCATGGGACGCCCCCTTGATGAAAAGTACAAGTTTTACTCTGGAAAATAATTCACAAATCAACTCTATGCACTGGTTTGTATTATTTGGTGACACTGAAGCATGTGCAAAGTGTCAATAAATCTAACCTCCAATATCTTAGGGCCTGATTTAGATAGATCAAATAGGATACAATGGGATTTATATTTCGGGACTATCTGTCACTGTTGTGACAGAATAACCCCTCGGCCAAACTCTAAGTCAGGCCCTAAGTGTTTCTCATGTTCTTAATGAGCGTCATTGTAAATATGAGGAAGTTCTTTCCTGGGTCTTCAGGAAGTGGGAAGAAGACTGGCCCCATTGAATCCATAAACAGTTTAGGTCACTGAAGTATGTCACTTAAAGAGCGCCAATATCCCTACCATCAACAATCTCCACAGAGACCTCCTTCCAAAGGAATATGTTTTCATACCTTTGGAAATACTTCTCAAGTGATCCTGTAATAGTCCAGAGTAAGCTTCAGGAAGAGATTTGTTCCAGTTATACCCAAACACATCCCACCTGCAGTACAGCAGTACACACTTTATCGCTGCTGGACTCAAACTACCCGAACCTGCAGATTCCAGCATGTCAGTGACAGCAGGATGTATATAATGAAGGGCTGTTTTGGGTTGGAGTAGAGATGAGCACCTGTTTTTGTGTGTCTGAGGTGTCTAAAATTCATACATATGATCCTCAGAATTTCTCCTAATTAATGCATGAACTTTAGACAACATAAATTGGGAGCAGAGAGGGAGAGAGACCCTGCTTACTCTTTTTAACTTGCTTTTGACTTACGCAAAAGTGTACTCCAAAAAGCAACACCAGCTACATACTGCACCCTTGCTACTGTCCTGCTGAATACATTTTATACACTTGTTCCTTGACTGTGACGCTTGGAATTTTCACAATTCCTATTACTTCAGTGATGGCAGCACCCCCATTCTGAATATTGTTTCAGCACCACTGAGTATGTAGTCTGAACACCTTTATTACTCACTGACAGGCACTGAGAGAAACATGCGCTTCTTTGAACCTCAAGTCCAGAGCTCTCAACCATGCCACGTTAGTGACGCCCTCTGCAACCTGAACTTACTCAGATACATACGGGCAGGGGTTTTACCATCGCTTTGCAAAGTCATCAAGAGTGATCCAAAGCAGCTCAATGTGTGGATTGGCTATTTACTTTAGAGCACAAAACTTGTTTTATTCTGTGACATTGCCTAAAATTACACAAATTTGTGCTTTTTAACACTTTATTTTACATTGTTTCAAGGGCTGCATCCCATGGATATTATGTTACCTTACCTTACCTTACCTGACCTTACCTTATCTCTATTTCTATAGCGTACTAATCACCCATGAGAGTATTTATTTGAGGGTATGAGGAGATCCGCAGGTGGGTAGTCGGTTGTCTCCCAAATGAGATTATTCAAAAAGTCAGGTCTTCAGCTTCTTGCAGAACTTAAGAAGAGATGAGGAGACTCTGATGTGATGTGGGGTGGTACATGGGCATTCCCACAAACGGGCTTCAACATAGTTTGGTCTCATTATCGAGGTGAAACTTGAGTCCTACGGCACAGTGAGCCTGGCACCCACATCTGGGTATGTCCAATGCACGTAGGGCATAAATTGCAACAACAACAAGGTGATGCATAGAGTGCTTGAATTAATCTCAGCCACTGGTAATTGCTGTGGATGCATTCCAGTCCATCATTGTTCACCCACTATACAATTCTAGACAAAGGCTCAACTTTTGCAAATCAGTACCAACCCTGCTCTTGATGGGAACAATCTGTCCCGAACTGCCAGGCAAGACCCCCTCCAAAAGGAACCACCAGCAACCATGGACCAGGTTCAACCTACTTAGGTTTCACCAGTGTGCTATAGCTAGAGTCCAAAGGTATAGTGACCATTGGACCCATATCTGGGCATACCTGTCAAATTTAAGGCGTAATCTGAAACACAAACAAGATGATGGATGGGATGCTTGAATTAATCTCAGGCACTGGCATTTGCTTGGAAAGCATTCCATGTAATCATTTGTTTGCCCACCATGCCTCTATAAGGCCTGACTTATGCAAAACAGTAACAACCATGCTCCTAATGAGAACAGTCTGACCCAAACTGGCAAACGTTTGGGCTGAACTGTTGATGATTTGTATATGGCTGGGTCCAAACTGAGGCAGCATAGTAGCAAAAACGATGGGCTGGATTCCTACCCCAAGCATTTGCCAGTGGTTTGACTCATTGAAAGCATTCCTCCCATCACCTTTTGTGTGCAAAGTGTGCAAAAGGCATGTGTGCCCCCTTCCTGCATCTCTGGGACACTTTATTCTTATACAAGAGCCTACAGATGCTTCAACCTACTTAGGTTTCACCAGTGTGCTATAGCTAGAGTCCAAAGGTATAGTGACCATTGGACCCATATCTGGGCATACCTGTCAAATTTAAGGCGTAATCTGAAACACAAACAAGATGATGGATGGGATGCTTGAATTAATCTCAGGCACTGGCATTTGCTTGGAAAGCATTCCATGTAATCATTTGTTTGCCCACCATGCCTCTATAAGGCCTGACTTATGCAAAACAGTAACAACCATGCTCCTAATGAGAACAGTCTGACCCAAACTGGCAAACGTTTGGGCTGAACTGTTGATGATTTGTATATGGCTGGGTCCAAACTGAGGCGGCATAGTAGCAAAAACGATGGGCTGGATTCCTACCCCAAGCATTTGCCAGTGGTTTGACTCATTGAAAGCATTCCTCCCATCACCTTTTGTGTGCAAAGTGTGCAAAAGGCATGTGTGCCCCCTTCCTGCATCTCTGGGACACTTTATTCTTATACAAGAGCCTACAGATGCTTCTGCAACTATTTCTATAAATTGTTTTCTATACATTTTCAACAGCACTGCCATGTGGGGGCTTGACCTCCTTTTGCTGCAGTCATGACCCTATTGAAATGAGGAAACACTTTGCCTGTTCTTTCCACATCATATTACAGGTGCGGACACAGAGCCTGTCAGGACGGCCACCGACTGTTCAACACACAGAGGTCACGCAGACTCAACATATCTCTTGAGGGACTCCTTGATACTCCACCTAGACATTCCCCTTTTAGGCGGGTGCAATCACACACTGCTGCTCACTGGATCTATATCCCCATTCAATCACAGGCTAGCTGCCTCCTGGGAGGCTTCAAACAGCCAGACTGCCTTTCACTAATGAGCTGTTGAGGGTGAAAGTAAGAGTTTGCACTGGCACCATGAAAGGTGCATTCTCCATGTTAGGGTGCACTTTCACAGTCTTTGGACACCCAGTTAAAGGACTGCTGTGGGGCCGACTGAGACAATGTGCTCCAAAGGTAATACTACTCCAGCGCATAGCAAAGTCTTAGACTTCAGAGGACATAAAAGCCCTAATTTAGAGTTTGGCAGATGTGTTACTGTGTCACAAACGTGACAGATATCCAGTCTGCCATATACCATTTCCATAGGATAACCTGGAATCACAATAAGCAGAAGGGATATCCATCTCTTTTGTGATGGAGTAACATCTTCCAAACTCTAAATCAGGCCCTTAGACTGGTAGCATGTTCCTACAATACACCAGAAGCATGTTAACATGTTCCCTAAGATGCCCTGGTTGTGTGTTAGTATGTTTCTTAGGATGGTACCAAGTCCCTTATGTGTAACATGCAGCCTTCCTTGAGGTAAACTCAGTGGACCATATGAACTTATGATGACTTACCCTTTCCTTTACATTGGCTGTTGTCTCCAAGAAGCAGGATGGTTCTGTGGGTTAAAGAGATTGACCACATGTCCCCCTCTGGATGAATTTGACACAAAGTTACACATAAGATTTAATTTTTATATCAGCCACATGGATAGGGCTACGAACACGGCTGAAGGCTTAAGTGAGGCAGAAATGCATTGGAACGTGGTTCTGAAACTTTGGAAGGCCAGTACTGAGGATTGGAAAGTTCATTATGGATAAAGCTGAAGACTAGGCCTGAATCCAGCAGTAGGAACACAGGGGTAGGGCACCTTAATCACAGACTGGCATCACACGCCACCTGTATTGTGCTTATATACCCACACTTCTTTTTCACAGGTACTGCCCCAGATTTCTTAATGATTGACCAGCACATAGTGAAACAAATCCATGCAAAGTCTTACAAGGGTATTAACGTTCCAGAGCAAAATTTGTTTTGCTCTGGCAATGTACCATTTTTCTGAGTGGATAAAGGTAATCCAACTGCTATAAAAAACGTGAACATTATTGGGGTGTAACTTGTGTCGGCTAGCAGAAGCACTTACAGTTTTTGATGCAAAGCAGAATCTACTAAGATAGACTGCTGGGGCTTTAGGTAAATATAATGCCTCTTTGAAGCAGGCATTAAAAAGGAGAAAGGCTTTTGTTTCTCATGCAACCCACAAAGTTTTGTGTGCTGATGCATGGGGGGCTTCGTATTCTTTTTTGGTGTAGGAATTACAAAACCTATGTGTTGTACTCATGGTTTGCGGAGCGAGCGCGGCTGTAAACAATAAACGGTTGCTGCTCGTGTGCCGCCTCAGACGCGTTTGGAGATCGGGGGCACATTTTCAAATTAATAAAACTTACCTTGTTTGCCGCAGCTTTGTTTTCCCTCGCTTACTTCATTTGGCGACGAGCGTCATCTCCAAACGCTGCGGACCTGCGCGGCAAGTCTCTTGTCTGTGGTTCTTCAATGTTGGAGGCTGTGACAACGTCGGAAACACCAGGAAATAGAAAAAAAGAGATTTCAGCACCTCGAGGGAGTGGCTTTGCTTCATGGAAATACTCCAACTGCACGCAAAAATAAGCCCAACGCAAACTACGGAGTTTATTTACTACTAAATTCAAAAAGAGGTATGGATCTGGTCTACTGATGATTTGAGCTTCACTACTTTACGTTGTCACAGTATATGTCTACAGACAGCGTTTTACAGACTTAAGACAACTGTTCTCAGAAGGTTTGTAGACTGTGTAGCGAACATTTGTTGGAAATCTAACTATTGATGTGAAAAAAAACAATTTTTTTATTCTAGTGTGTTGTGGATAATTCATCAACATTATTTTTTTAATACAGATATATTGTTTTTATTAAATATTTTTGAGTAGCCTCACCATGCAATCGGTTCTACCCCCACCGCCATTTCTAGACAGTCCAGGTGAACCAGCTATATGTTGGAAACAATGGTTTGATGCCTTCAAAACATATTTAGGGGAGATTGGTGCATCACGTTACAGGCCGGAACGGAAAAAATGTCTGCTGCTCCATTCTATTGGCTTTGAGGGTAGAGCGATTCTCAAGCATCTGCCTGAAGTACAAATGGAGGATGATGAAATGGATGAGTATGAATCTGCGGTGAAGAAAATGAGCAACAGATTTGATGCTCCCCCCAGCTTGGTAGTGGCTAGACACACATTTTTCAAAAGAGAACAACGCTCAAGTGAAGATGTGGACACATATATTTCGGCGTTGCGCATTCTAGCTGCAGAATGCCAGTTTGGAGTGCTGGGTGATCAATTTATTAGAGACCATTTTATTTGTCAAGGAACAGACAAGTCTATCAGACAGAAGTCGTTATCGCTGGACAATCCAACGTTGGTGGAGACGATTAGGATTGCTAAGAGCATAGAATCTTCTATTAAGTCTCCTAAGAAAATAGAATTGGCAACGTCCAGCAGAGTCAATACGGTTGTCAACAAGGATGACAAAAAGACTGGGATCAAGTCTTGTGGACAGAAAAACAATAAGTTTGCCAATTCCAATGTGTTCTTCAAACAAAAAAATGTTTGTTTTAGATATGGTAATTCTATGCATCAAAAAGGTTTTAGGAGTTGCCAATGGGTGTCCAATGTAGGAATTGTGGCAGGTTGGGGCATTTTGCAAAAGTTTGTCAAGGTGGTAAACGAGAATCTGTCATGACGTTGATGGAAGAGAATGATGAAGCAGTGGAGCATCTTATGGGAGAGGTTCAGGACATGGTTTTGAGTGTGGTTGATGGAGCGGTTAAGACTGGTGATCCGCATAATTGTGTGGATCCCTATGTTTTCATAAGAGTGGGAGACAAGTCGTTGCAGTTGCTAGCGTACTCAGGAGCTAGGATCATCATGATTACTCTGGAATTGTTCAAGCTGAATTGGGGAGAGCGTGTTCTTGAACCGCCAGACAGGGCTCCAGTGTCCTACGAAGGGAGAAAGATTGAACTTCAAGGTTTCTTTGAGGACATTCTCGAGTTTAAGGGGAGACGCATATTTGGTAAAGTCTATGTAGTGGCTAGAGGGTTGAACATTTTAGGCTGGTTCCATCAGGGCCTGTTTGGAATGGTGTTGAGAACTGGTACGTCTAAGCAGGTTGCAGTAATAAGAGATTCGGGGGAGATTGAGGCCCTTCTTAATGATTTCCCTAAGGTCTTTTCAGGTGAATTGGGAAAGTTGCATGGGCTTAAACATAAAATAAAAGTGAAAGCCGATGCCATTCCAGTCAAGCATAAACTAAGATCTGTTCCTTTTAGCGTGAGAGAAGATTTAGAAAGGGAACTGGAAAATGTACAGAACAAGGGGATTATAGAACCAATTGAATCATCTTCGTGGCTCTCTCCATTAGTAGTGGCTAGGAAAAAGAATGGGGATTTAAGAATTTGTGTGGACTTGAGAGCAATCAACATGGAAATTTGTGTAGACTCAAATCCCCTCCCCAATATCAACGAAATGTTGTCCACTATCAAAGGTGCGAAGATTTTTACGAAGTTAGACTTGGCTAGTGCGTACCATCAGGTAGAACTTGATCCGGAGTCCAGGTTTTTAACAGCTTTTGTGTCGCCTTTTGGTGTTTTCCAGTTTTGCCGTATGCCATTTGGGCTGGCATCAGCGGCTTCGGTGTTTCAAAGAATCATGTGTACATTGTTAAAGGGGATTTCCAATGTGGTGGTTTTCCAGGATGACGTATTAATTCATGCACCTGACCAGCAAGTGCATGACAATGTTTTACGACAGGTTTTACAGAAATGTATGACTCATGGCGTGGTTCTTAGGAGAGAGAAATGTCATTTCATGAAGTCGTCGGTTGAGTATTTGGATCATGTAATTAGTCAGGAGGGTGTTAGTCCCAAACCCGGTTTGATTGATGCGATCTCAGCCGCTCCTCAGCCTACAGACAAGGCTAGAGTTAAAGCGTTTTTGGGTATGTGTGAGTTTTACTCTCGGTTTATACCGGAGTATGCGAGTCAAGTGAGAGTTTTATCCAATTTATTGAAAGACAAGACCAGTTTTGTGTGGTGTTCAGAATGTGATAAAGCGTTTGAGGACATCAAGATCCTGTTGAGACAGGCTAAGGTGCTGAAACCGTATGATCCACGTTTTCAATGTTGTCTTACGGTTGATGCCAGCAATGTTGGTTTGGGTGCAGTGTTGACCCAAATGATTGATGGTGTTGAAAACACCATTGGTTTTGCCTCTAGAGTATTAAGAACACCAGAAGTGCATTATTCTGTTATCGAAAAGGAGCTGTTGGCTTGTGTTTGGGCCATTGAAAAATTCAGGTGTTATGTGTGGGGGAGATACTTTCTGTTAAAAACAGATCATAAACCGTTAGTCTCAATTTTGAAAGGGACTAATGACAAAACATGTACACCCAGAATTGCTAGATTGGCAGCGAGATTGATGCAGTATGATTTTGAAGTGCTGCATATAACTGGGGGGCGTAACGTGAGGGCAGATTTTCTGTCAAGATTTCCCAGTCAGTGTAGCCCGATGTTTGATGATTTTGTGGATGACGATTGTTGTATGATTGCAGCAGTTGAGGTTGAGCAAGTGTGTGTATGTTCTGAGTCAGAGTGGAAGGAGAAGATGGCTGCTGATATTGACTTGTGCACAGTTATGAAGTGTATAGTTGAGGGCTGGCCGTATGAGAGGGACTTGACGACGGCCATTCAGGCATTTTGGAAGGTTTCTGATGAGCTGACAATTGAGGATGGTATTGTTTTGAGGAACGACAAATTAATTCCCCCGGAGGGGTTGAGGTGTTCTCTATTGAAGAAAGCGCATGATGGTCATTTGGGGGCCACACTGACAAAAAGACGAGTGAGAGACAGCTTTTGGTGGCCTTGCATGAACAATGAAATCGATCAATTAGTAAGGAATTGTGTAGTGTGTTCCAACTCTGACAAGTGTTTGAAACCTGTGACACCACCCCTAATGCCCATATTGTGTCCTGCTGGTCCTTGGCGTAAATTGGGGGTTGATATGGTAGGACCTTTTCACTCACTAAATTGTAAGTTGCGGTATGCGTAAGTTATTGTTGACTATTTTTCAAAGTGGCCTTATGTCAAATTTGTTCAGGACCCGAATGCCAAGACTCTTGTGCTATTCCTGAGGGAAGTGTTTATGAGTGAGGGGTTTCCAGAGGAAGTTATTTCAGACAATGGAGTTCAATTTATGTCTGAAGAGTTTAAAACATTTTTGGAGCAAGGTCATGTTAAACATCTGAGATGTTCTCTTTATCAACCCCAAACGAATGGTTTGGTGGAGAGATTCAACCATGTGTTGGGGTACTGTGTCAGGTGGGCGTTGAAGAATGGGTGTGATGTGCAGGCGTCGGTCCAAGCAATGCTGTGGTTTTATAGAACAACTCCTCATTCCACCACGGGGGTATCTCCTTTTGAAGCTTTGAAAGGAAGAAAGCCCAATACGCAAATCAAACCTGGGTGGATGTCCAAGTTTTTCAAAAATATGCAGGTTGGAGACCGTACTGACCTCATCAAAACTAATGAGGATAACAAACAGTGTGTAAAAAAGAGATACTTTGACAACAAGAAAGGGGCAAAAGAGTAGTTTATTGCAGTAGGCGATTGGGTTGCATTAAAATTGCCTACTTTTGTTAAAAAGGGCAATCCCAAATTTTCTGAACAGGTTAGGGTTGAACTGGTTTTGGGTAATGCTGTAAGGGATCAGGGCAATAAGTGGTGGAACAAATCCAAGGTTGTCAAACTGAATGGGAGATCGGATCCTCAGTTTGTACGCAAGGGTGATTTAGTAAGACAGTCTGACTCGAATGTAAGTGGGGCTGGTTTAGTGAAACAGTCTGATTTGCGTGACAGTGCTGGTGAAGGTTTGGTCGTGCGCAGGAGTAACAGAGTAAGAAAACTGCCTTGGAAACTGCGTCAATGAGTTACCGTATGAGATTTGTCTTGAAAACTGTATTTATGAGACAACGGGTAATTTAGATGTATTTTCTGGCAACGTTAATTTCTTATGTGTTTATTTTTTATTGTGGTTTGTAGCATTTGTAAATATTTGTGTATTTTTTTCTGTTGAGATGGGGGTTGTATTGGTTATAAAAAAAAAACTCAATGTTGTACTCGCGGGCACCAGAAGAGCGAGCGCGGCTGTAAACAATAAACAGTTGCTGCTCGTGTGCCGCCTCGGACGCGTTTGGAGATCGGGGGCACATTTTAAAATTAATAAAACTTACCGCGTTTGCCGCAACTTTGTTTTCCCTCGCTTACTTCACTATGTTTGATAGAGAACATCCACCTCTGCACATTGGTGCGAGGGTGTGTATCATGCAAGGCAGCCTATGTAATTTGCAGCACAGGGGCGATGGCAGCAGAATCCCATAAAGGCTCCTCTGTGCTGTTTTCTGCATCTTGCTCAATTCAGTTCCTCAAGTTTGGTTGCTGCACTGCTCCAAAAGTGATACATCTGGGCCTCTCTGTGTTACACACTGCCCCTGTGTGAGGCAACTACATGAGTGATTAGTGTAACTTGTATGCTTGTTCATCCTGTAAGATGTAGATGTAATTGTGAAAAAATATTAGTGAATGAGCTTGTAGAATTTGTCATGTGATTGTGAGATCCGTAAAACCTTTGAGTTTTTTCCACCCTTCCCCTTGCAAGCAGATTCTCAGGCCCTCCTATAAAAGAATGAAGAAATATGCTACATAAGTTTTGATCAATTGTAGGTCAATAAATAAGTTATAGATTTTATAGCTGCCTGTAATGCAAATCTGTCATTACAGAATTTTGGATGATATTGTGCAAACCAAGGTAAACCTTCGGAAGAATAGGGACTGGGTACTACATCACAGACCTATTAGAATATTTGTAATTCCCTTAGAAAACAGCTGTTTGTTAGTTTGGTTATGTGAAAATTGTGCTGAAAGTTTTACACTTTGGCAAGTTTTTTTTAAAGTGTTATCATGGGGGAACATCTTCAGTCTCCCCTCATGACAGCTTTGCTCTCTTGCTGACATTCTGCTCATGTATTACCCCCCCACTGCTGATGGACAGAAGCCACTCATCTAGTATGCTTGATGTTGTAGTTTTACTTGCCCAGTGTATATTTCTTCTCATTTGGTTGATTTTGTGAGCTACAAGCTAATGATAAAAGCCTATTAAAACACCCAGGAATCCACCACCCTCAACTGAACTGCCAGAAGGGTAGTGAGAGCAAGGACGGATTCGGTGGGTCACACCAGTGATGGAAGTGAGATACTACTGTGGCAGAGGCACTTGGTGACATCCTAAGAAAAATGTTGGGCACATGTACTTATTTATTTTAATTTTTGCAAATTAAGTCCTGTGGCCTACAAGCCATATATCGACCTTTGGACAATTCCAAATTCATCAACCAACACCTGACTGTAACCTTGCAAATGATTGACAACGCAAGAGAACAACTGTCTATAGACATAAAAACAATGAATCATCACAAACACTTCCTTTTACTAGAAATAAAACAGTGGCATCAATGTCTCTGATAACTACCAGGTAATCTCCCCACATTACCACTTCATCTAACTGATTTACCTAAGATGCTTTTAACAGTGCAAGATTGACAGAAAATTCCAGTGACTCCATTGCTAAAGAAATTCTCAACTCCAAGCACATATTTCCTGATTTTAGATGTGGGATCCTGATCACATCTCATTTGCGCTTCATCCTTTTTACTTTTCTCAGAGCGTTTTTTAATTCTTGGTTCTTCAGACTGTACACAATAGGGTTACACAGTGGAACCACACCAATGTACAAAAGGGATAACATTTTGTTCTGTGTCATTGAATAGGTTGAAGGTGGACGCAGGTACATTACCATGAGAGAGCCGTAGAATAACATCACTGCGGTGAGGTGTGACCCGCAGGTGGAGAAGGCCTTGTCTCTCCCTGAATTAATCTTCAGGATGGACGAGATGATGTTGAAATAAGAAGTGAGGATGAGAGCAAAAGAGGAAAGTCCTACCACAGCCCCACAGATAAAGGTCAACATCTCTATGGCATGAGTGCTGCTGCAGGAGAGCTTTATCAGCGCTGTGATGTCGCAGAAGATGTGGTTGACTTGACGTGATGCACAAAACGAGAGTGCAGATGTTAGGACGGTGTGTGGAATAGGCTCCACCAGGCTGAACATCCAGGATCCAGCTGCCAGCTGAAGACACAGAGTTCTATTAATGGTAGACCTGTAACGTAAGGGATTGCAAATGGCAACATAGTGGTCGTAAGCCATTGCGGTGAGAAGAATGGTCTCTGTACACACCATAGCAATGAAAATGTACAACTGCATCAGGCATGCATCAAACGACACACGTGGAACCTCCACAAAAAAGGTGGCCAGCATTTTGGGGAATATGGTGGAGGTGTAAATGATGTCTACCAAGGAGAGGTTCACCAAGAAAAAATACATGGGGGTGTGGAGGTGGGAATCAAAATAAACAATGACCATTATTAAAACATTTCCTGAGAGAATGATAAGATAAATAAACAAAAATCCCCAAAAAACAGGAACTTTCAACTGAGGAAGTTCAGAAAAACCAACAATAACAAATTCTGTTGCAGATGTAGTGTTTTCCTTCTTCATTTCTCCTCCACTGGATGTTAGCAGGCTTTAAATCCTAGGCAAGCTTCCCATGTAGTATGTAAGAATTTAATTCTGGAGTACTTTTGCTCAGCAAGGAAG
The DNA here is from genome assembly GCF_031143425.1 of Pleurodeles waltl. Lineage (NCBI taxonomy): Eukaryota > Metazoa > Chordata > Amphibia > Caudata > Salamandridae > Pleurodeles > Pleurodeles waltl. The sequence continues at coordinate 22,275,284 of NC_090446.1, forward strand.
GGGAAGTGAGCTGCACTCACAATTGTTTTATATTTTGGAACTACTGATGTGCAGAAAGGCCAGATTTCCAGTCTCCCATGTGTGCGCCATATTTAAAATACTGCCCATCATAGCAGTTGTTAGCGGATTTGTGGGATTTGTGTCAGAATTGATAGTCTGGAGCTTTGCAGGATTACCGTCAAAAATGTTGATGCCAACCCTGCAAAGATCATTGAGGTCCATTGTAATCAATGGTGTGCCTCCTTTTAACGCCTGTTCTGAGCAGGCATTAAAAGTGCCCCAAAAACTGATGCAAAGAAATCTGTTAGATTTCTTTGTGCCATTTTTTCATCTCACTTAAAGGGGGAACGCCCCCCTTTGCATTCATTATGCCTGGCGCAGGAATAATATAGCACAAAGGGTTACAAAGTGGTGCAATGCATGCACTGCACCACTTTGTAAATATGTAATATTGTATATAAATGTTGTAAATAAATGTAAATATGGCGCAGGGATTTTGGCCTTGTTGGGCCACATTAGCATAAAAACAATTACGCTAATGTGGCGCAAGGAGGGGTTTGGGGCTCTTAAATATGCCACATAATTTTAGCTTGTGCAGTACAGAATGATTGTCTTTTCAGGCAATGTATTTTTAAAAATATTTTCAGAGGATGCTATTCTTTAAAAAAAAAAAAAAAAAAATTCAAAGACACTTGCCAGACTTTTCTACCTATATTAATAGAGTACAAAGAAATACCAGGATGACCAGACTCATGATTTTCAGGGCGGCCACTGAGTCTGTAATTGTACTCCATGTAGATTAATTGTACGTAAAGTTAATTTATGTGGGCATCCTGAAAATCCGGCATGAATCTTGCATTTATGGAACTTTGATAGACATATTGAACTATTCCGCCATGTCTCTAATTCAGCAATATTGGCATATATAGGCACAACAGGCTGATCTCCCTGTGCCCGTACATGATTAACTCACCCCTCACTCACAGAGACATTCCGATGAGTTGCATACATAATGTGCGAACAATATAACATACTGTAAACTTAAACCAAGACTTTAGATATTACAGATATTATTTCTGTATAAAGAAAAACAGTATGATTGGTAATTGAGACCCCCACCCCACTCAGACAATTATACTAAACAAGGGGACTGATTTAAAAAGGTAACTTATGCTTCTGAGTAAGTTTACACTTTTTAGTAAGGGAACTACATTTTAATATTCAGTGTAAATTACCAATAAAAGGTAAAAACAGTAGTAACTCTAGCACCACATACAGCCAACCACTGGTACTGCAACAGCCCCCGTAAAAAATAATGGAAGTTGGGACTTAAAATGAAATCTCATAGGAAATAACTTTAAATTAAATAACATTATTCATAACAAATATAAATAATCATAAATAATGTTAGAAATATATGAAAGTGTACATATGTAATTTTAACTATAAAATATTTTAGTAATCTATTTTGAATGTAAAACATAGTTTAACAATAAAGTTTAGTAAATAATAATTAAGCAAATTTTAATTACTTCATAGTAATACTGCAAGAGTGCCTGCATTACGGGCAGGATTCTTTTTATACAGGAAAAGATGCTTTAACAAGTCTTTTTAAATCTGGGTTTAGCAAAATACATGAGTGGATGCAAGGGAACACCCATGCTCCACCCATGCAACACCTAACCGATGCAAAGCAATACAAGGCAGCGTTTTGCGGTACCACAGCAACTAATATGAAAGACATTCATTAATGGCAAATGCTACATCTATATTCTCAGTATTCATATACTCACTATGATCAATATCTTTATATATGCCTTGTCTCACAATCAATCAAGGATTTATAGAGTGCACTAATCACCCGTTAGGGTCTCAAGGAGCTGGGGGGAAAGTTACTGGTTGTAAAGCCATGTCTTGAGGTGTTTCCTGAATGTCAAGAGGTCTTGGGTCTGGCGAAGGTGGAGCGGTAGGGAGTTCCAGGTCTTGGCGGCTAGGTGAGAGAAGGATCTTCGGCGGATGGAGGAAAGGCTGGCGGAGCGAAGATTGTGGGTGGGGGTGTGGATGGTGAGTCTGTCGTTGAGGTATGTTGGGCCTGTGTCGTGGAGGGCCTTGTGTGCATGGATGAGGAGTTTGAAGGATATCCTCTTTGATACTGGTAGCCAGTGAAGGTCTCTGAGGTGGGGGGAAATGTGGTTGCAGCGTGGGATGTCCAAAATGAGGCGGGCGGATGCGTTCTAGATTCTTTGAAGATTTGTTAGGAGTTTGGTTGTTATTCCTGCATATAGGGCGTTTCCATAATCCAATCTGCTACTGACCAGGGCATGGGTGACAGTTTTCTTGGTTTCGACGGGAATCCACTTGAAGATTTTGCGGAGCATGCGGAGAGTGTTGTAGCAGGAAGAGGAGATGGCATTGACCTGCTGAGTCATGCTGAGTGTGGAGTCCAAGATGAAGCCTAGGTTGCGTGCGTGGGTGAGGGCGTAGTTCCTAGGGAGGTGGGCCACCAGCAGTTATTCCATGTTGAGGGGTTGGTGCCAAAGATGAGAATTTCTGTCTTGTCTGTGTTTAACTTGAGGTGGCTTGTTTCCATCCAGCTGGCGATGGCGTGAAGTCCGTTGTGGAGGTTGTTCTTTGCAGTTGTAGGGTCTTTCATGAGGGAGAAGATGAGCTGAGTGTCGTCTGTGTAGGAAACTATGTTGATGTGGTGGGTTTGTGCGATGTTGGCGATGGGGCCATGTAAACATTGAAGAGCGTGGGGCTGAGCGAAGATCCTAGGGGAATGCCACAGATGATTCTGGAGGCTTCTGACAGGAATGGTGGGAGGCGGACTCTTTAGGTTCTGCCTGAGAGAAATGACGAGATCCAGTCAAGTGCCTTGTCGTGGATTCCAGTGTTGTAGAGGCGTGTGCGGAGAGTGTGATGAAATACCGTGTCGAAGGCTGCGGAGAGGTCCAGGAGGATGAGTGCCGCTGTTTCTCCTTTGTCGAGCATGGCCCTAATGTCGTCTGTGGCAACAATGTTTGCAGTCTCGGTGCTGTGGTTTCTATGGAATCCGGATTGGGAGGTTTCGAGTACCTTGCTGTCTTCCAGGAACCGGGAAGTTCCTGGAAGTTGGCTGTTTACGATTTTTTCAATGACCTTGGCTGGGAAGGGGAGGAGGGAGATCGGCCGGTAGTTCTTGGGGTCGTCTGGGTCTGTCTTTGGTTTCTTCAGCAGGGCGTTGATTTCTGCGTGCTTCCATCTTTCTGGGAAGGTGGCTGACTCGAAGGAGCTGTTGATGGTTTTGCAGAGGTGGGGGGCGATGATGATGTTTGCCTTATTGAAGATATGGTGTGTGCAGGGGTCCAATGGTGATCCGGATTGGATGGAGGCCATAGTGGTGGTGTCCTCTATGTTGACGGGGGTCCAGGTGTGGACGAGGTGGGTGTTGCTTGGAGCGTTGGGTTCTTGGGTGTTTGTAGTCAGCTGGTGGATCTGGGGTTTGAAGCTATTGTGGAATTCTTCTATCTTTCGATGGAAGTGGGTTGCCAGTGAGTTGCAGAACTCCTGTGATGGCGGGGTTCGTTGGAGCAGGTCCTGGGGGTGGAGAGCTCATTGACGATGCCGAAGAGCTCTTTACTGTTGTGAGCGTTGGCGTCGATGCGGTTTTTGAAGTGGGTCCTTTTGGTGGTGCGGATCAGTTGGTGATGTTTGCGTAGGGCATCCTTGAAAGCAATGTGGTTGGAGTTGGTAGGGTCAAGGTGCCAGGTCTGCGACATAGCCGTTTAGATTCCTGTAGTTCTGGGGTGACCCAGCTGGCCTTGATTCTGTGGGAGGTGTTTGGGGGTTTTTTGAGCAGTGTGAGGGTGTTGGAGCAATCTTCTATCCAGCGATGCAGGTTGGTGGTGGCTGTGTTGTGGTCCGGGGTCCCAGGGGGTGGGGCCCGGGCGAGAGTGGAAATCAGTTGATCCGTTGATATTTTGCTCCAGTTGCATCGGGGGTTTGTGTGCGGTGGTGGTGAGTGACTGGTTTCTGGTAGGAGAAGTGGATGCAGCAGTGATCTGTCCAGCTGAGTTTGGTGGTGTGGCTGAAAGAGACGTGGTTGCTGGCTGAGAAGATGGGGTCGAGTGTGTGGCCTGCAGAGTGGGTGGGTGTAGTGACAAGTTGCTTGAGGCCGAAGTTGTCAAGGCTGTCGATTAGGTTGGTGGCATTGATATCGTTGTTATTTTCTAGGTGGAAGTTTAGGTTACCGAGGAGGATGTAGTCTGTTAAGGCGAGGGCTTGGGAGCTGATGGCGTCGGTGATGTCATCGCAGAACTGCGGTCTGGATCCAGGGGGTCTGTAGACCAGTGTTCCTCTGAGTGTGTTGTTGGAGTTGATGTGGATTTTGAAGTGGAGGTGCTCGGCGGAGTTGATGGTGTCGTGGGAGTTGGTGGAGACTCTTATGGTGTTTTTGTGGACTATGGCGATTCCTCCTCCTGGTCTGTTGATTCGGTCTCTTCTGGTGATCTTGTAGTTTTCTGGTATGGCTATGGCTACGTCTGGTTCCGTGGCTGAATTCATCCAGGTTTCGGTGAGGAATGCGATGTCGGGCGAGTATGTGGTCAGGAGGTCCCAGAGTTCAATTGCATGTTTGTGGACGGAGCGGGTGTTAAGTAGGATGCATCTTAGGCGGTTGTCTGTTTTGATTTGGAGTTTGGAGGTTAGCTTGCAGGTGAAATTGCAGGCTTTGAAGGAGAAGGGTCCTTTGATGTGCGTCGGTGTGGACTGGAAGCAGATGGAGGAGCGTCTGGATTAAGGGCGTGGAGTTCGTTGGCAGTATTAAGGTGTTCGGTGGGAAGGGAGGCATGTTGGCCAGGGGGTCTGGCGCTGGGCGCGGTCTTGGCGCGGACGGGCGCAGACGGGCTTGCCTATGGCGCACCTTCAGCGCCAAAGGCAAGCCCTGTACCACTGACATCTCCCAGGAAAACATTTGTAGTAGTTATTTAGGGCTACATGTGCAAAAATCAAGAATTACGATTTCCAAGTTGTGATTCTTACAGAATTGTAATTAGGAAATCACAATTCCTATTGTAAGAAAGCCTACATCTATTAAACAGTGATTCCTAGTAGGTCACTGTTGGAAAATGGGTTATTGGTAGGGCAGGTAGGTAACTACACCTAGCAACAAGCCACTAACCTCCACATAGGTACAGTTAGGTCTCAGTAAATTAATCCCAGCTCAACCCTTGGTAGCTTGGCAACGAGCGTCAAGGCTTAACTTAGGAGACAAAGTGTAAAGCATTCAAATATCACAAAACAGTAATTAAATAAAACACAGGAAACAGTTTAAAAATCCAAAACCAATTTATAAATATAGTTTATATTTTTAGCTTTAAAATGACACAAAAACGATTAGAATCGGTTCAGGGGAACCGGAGATATGAATTTTTAAAGAATTATTACTTTTCTAGCGCTTAGAAACAAAAAGCGCCAATCGGGTCATCTGGTTGCACCTCGACCGGGGCAAAGTCAAACTTTCAGGCTGACCGCGATGGAGCCCTGCTCGGCTACAGGTCGCGGGAGGCATCGGTTAAAAAGTTACCTTCTGACTTAGTCTTTATTTTGAAGTTTTTCTTCACCGGGACGAACCTGCCAGTTGAATCCGACCTCCTGGAGCCCTTGTCCGGATACGCGATGTGGGTTTCCTCGGTGGAGACTTTTACCTTCGGACTTAGTCGTTTTTTCGAGATGAAAATCCTTCGACCGGGGTAAACCTGGATCTTGATCCGACGTCCATGGAGCCCTTCTCGGATATGATGGCTGGGAGGTCCCGGTCAACTTTTTACGTTCGGACTTAGGCCCTCATTCTGACCTTGGCGGTCTTTTCGCAAGACCGCCGAGTTACCGCCGCGGTGAAGACCGCCGACCGCGGCGGTATGCCGCTGTGCGTATTCCGACCGCTGGGAGCGTTCCGCCGGGAAACCGCCAGCAGCCACACTGGCGGTCGGCGGGAAAGTGGAGACTGGTCAACCTCCACCGCCACGCCAGCAGAACACCGCCCACAGAATTACGACCCACATATCTGTGTGGTGGTCTTCTGTTGGCGGTGTTCTGTTGGCGGTCACCTCCCCATGGCTCCCGTCGCCTCCCGGAGGACCAACGGAACACGGTAAGTTGATCGTCCGTTAGGGGAGGGGGTGGGGGGGTGTTGTGTGATGTGTGCGTGCATGGGGGTGTGCGTGTGAGTGTGTAGAGGGGGTGTGTGAGTGCGTGTATGCGGGCGGGGGGTGCTGCTGTGTCTATGGGTAATGTGTGCAGTTCGGCGGGTGCGCATGTCTGCATGTATGTGTGCGGGTATGTGTCCCCGTTGTGTATGTGTGTGTGTAGGGGGTGTGTGCATGTCGGGGTGCATGTATGTGCATGTCGGGGGTGGGGGTGGGGAGGGGGTTCGTACCACCTCTGGGTGGTGGCAGGGGGGTGGAGGGTGTGGGGGGATGTTGGAAAATGGGTTATTGGTAGGGCAGGTAGGTACCTACACCTAGCAACAAGCCACTAACCTCCACATAGGTACAGTTAGGTCTCAGTAAATTAATCCCAGCTCAACCCTTGGTAGCTTGGCAACGAGCGTCAAGGCTTAACTTAGGAGACAAAGTGTAAAGCATTCAATTATCACAAAACAGTAATTAAATAAAACACAGGAAACAGTTTAAAAATCCAAAACCAATTTATAAAAATAGTTTATATTGTTATCTTTAAAATGACACAAAAACGATTAAAATCGGTTCAGGGGAACCGGAGATATGAATTTTTAAAGAATTATTACTTTTCTAGCGCTTAGAAACAAAAAGCGCCAATCGGGTCATCTGGTTGCACCTCGACCGGGACAAAGTCAAACTTTCAGGCCGACCGCGATGGAGCCCTGCTCGGCTACAGGTCGCAGGAGGCCTCGGTTAAAAAGTTACCTTCTGACTTAGTCTTTATTTTGAAGTTTTTCTTCACCGGGACGAACCTGCCAGTTGAATCCGACCTCCTGGAGCCCTTGTCCTGATACGCGATGTGGGTTTCCTCGGTGGAGATTTTTACCTTCGGACTTAGTCGTTTTTTCGAGATGAAAATCCTTCGACCGGGGTAAACCTGGATCTTGATCCGACCTCCATGGAGCCCTTCTCGGATACGATGGCTGGGAGGTCCCGGTCAACTTTTTACGTTCGGACTTAGTCTCTTTTTTGGATGTTTTTCTTTACCGGGACGAACCACGAAGTCAGGCCGGGTCGCGGTTGAGGCAAGCCGGCTAGAATTTCCGCGGCGGGTCGGTCCCTCTCTGGAGCTTTTTTCCAAAAATTCTCAAATCTTTTCCAAACTTCTGGGGCTTCACCCAGATGTTCTTTTAAGGTTCTTTTTGGGTCCACAGCTCACCCCAAGGGTCCAGAAGTTCTGTGATGGTCCTTGGGGGGTGCGGACTTCAACTCCCAGAATGCACCTGGCGCAAACTCCTTTTTGGCCACTGGACAGTGGTCAGCTGGTCGCTTTCTTCAGGAGTTTGTGCAGGGGACTCTGGTTTAGCAATTTTTCACCTGTAGCAAACAGGGAGTCCCTCCTTGAACCAGTTGAAGCCAGGCAAAGTCCTTCTTGTGGTGAAGCCCAAGTGTGCAGCTGGTGCAGTCCTTCTGAGTGCAGGGTCCAGGTGCAGACCAGGGGTCCAGCAGGGCAGTCCTTCTTCTCCTTAAGTTCTTTCTTCTTGAAATTTGGTGGGGATCTGAGGTGTGGGTGCAGGTCTGCCAGTTTTATCCTTGCTCCTGGGTGAAAAGCAGGGGGGCCCTGGTTCTCCAATCAGGGACAGGGTCGTCCCCCTGTGATGACCACTTCCTGGGAAGTGTGGCAAAAATCCATCCCAGAAGGCAACAGTCTCTAAAAATCCAACATGGATGAATCTGATTTTTGGAGGTTACATCTGGCTGAGCCCACCCACTGGTGTGGCTAAAAATCATAAACACACCCCTCTCCTGCCCTCTCCTAATCTAATCAAGGGGGCACCTAATTGTCTGGGGTTGCAGGATGTGGGGGTGTTGCTGGGTGCTGCAAATGTCCTTCTCTGCCTTTGAAGACCAGTTTGGCAGCCCTCCCCCTTCCTGCCTCACCATCTGCTGAGGGGAGATTCTCTCCCCCAAGCACATTCCTTTGTGTGAAGCCTGGCCACTTCACACCTCATCAAGGCAGCCTGGCAGAAGCTGCTGCAGGCTGGCCAATCAGAGCACAGCAGCAAAAACAATGCAGAGCTGAAATTGGCAACTTTTTAGGTAAAGTCTAAACTTTTTACCTGAACAAGTTATATTAAATCCAACAACTGGAAGTTGTGGGATTTATTACAACAATTAATTTGATACCAAATTCTTGGTATGGAACATTTAAGGAGACTTTAAAATTTAAAATAAAGTCTGCCCATTCTAGCCTATGAAGGCCATTTACTTCAATGAGGGAAAAACGAATTTGGCTGTTTTACCTCACCAGGGCTTATAAATCTATTTTTATAAAGTCCCTGCTTATAGTTACATGGCACCCAGCCCTAGGGGCACATAGGGCACACCTTAGGGGTGACTTATATGTAAAAATAAGGTAGTTTAAGACTTTGGAAGTACCTTTAATTCCAAAGTCGAATTTGCATATAACTTTAATTTAAAAGCAGCCAGCAAGGCAGGCTTGCTTTTAAAATGACACTGGGCACCTCAGCAGTGCACCTAGGTGTGCACCACCTATGCTGTGGTCCCTAAACCTACATGCCCTACCATATACTAGGGACTTATAGGTAGGTTAACTTAGCCAATTATAATTAGCCTAATTTGCATATCCATTTTACACAGAGCACAGGCCCTGGGACTGGTTAGCAGTACCCAGGGCACCATCAAAGTCAGGAAAACACCAGCAAAAAGAGGAAAATGGAGGCAAAAAGTTATGGGGCCTCTGCAATCAGCCCTGTTTTCTCACACAACCCCCCCCCCCAGCCCACACGCCCAGGAGACTCAGCCCAACCCTGGGAGAGTCTTCCTGGCTTTTTAGGCGAGGAAGACAGTGAAGAAAACTGGCTGTCCCTTTGCAGGGCCTACTCTGCCTTATATCCTCCTGTCAGGGTCACTCCCTATGGGTAGTGAAGCCATCCCAACAGTAAAAGGACCCAACTCAAACTGAAACTTTCCTCTAGGGGGGTCTTCCTCCTTTCTCTCTGCCAACTTGGGTAGTGAGGTGCCCACCTCCCCTACTCCAAACTTTGCTAGGGCAACACCTAGCTTACCCAAAGAGGTCACCCAACACTTGAGCAACCCCACCATGACCAATAGGGTCAGGGGGCCTACTTTGCTATTGGCCCTGGGGTCTGCCTCCCAGGCCAAGTACAGTGCTGCCAGGAAGGCTAGCACCCAGCAGAGGCTACTGACAGCTGTCAGTACCCAGAACCACACCCTAAGCTCTCCACTGACAGGTGGCTGAGCTGCTTTAAGGGCAACTTTGGGGTCCTGGCACCCCTCTTGCTGTCTAGAGTGGGGGGCTACCACCTCCTGTGGCAGACACCCTCCTTCCACTCTCCCTTCTGTCAGTGCATGGGCAACACCTTGCATCTGGACAGCTGCCTGACTACTCAGGACTTCCTTGGGGTCAGGTGAGGCCTCACCAGTGCCAACTCTGGGCTCCCCCCCTACTGGGGCAGAAGGCCTTTGGCTCCCTGGAACTCTCTTTAAGAGTGGCCTACCCTTCCTTTTCTTCTTTCCTTTTCTTGGGGACCCCTGTCTCCTAACTGTAGGGACTGACTCCCCAGGACTTTGGGTTGGGGGGCGCCTTGGGCGACCACCCCATCTGTGACCAGTCTCACCTCTGGGAGGTCATTGCCCAGGATACAATCTAGGGGAAGGTCAGCACTGACTACCACCCTAATCCAGTCAAGGATACTGTAAAGATGAATCTCTCAATTAGTTTCATTTCACTTCTTTATTTCATAAGTAACATACAGCATCTCCAGCACAGCTCCTTCCGTCTCCTTTTTCCTTCCCTTCTCTCTCAACCCCTCACACATTCCATTTCAGAACCCATCTCCCTCATCACACCTCATCACATTCCAGTACAGGCTCTCCTACAGTACATAAAGTACCAAGCCATCTTCACACTTCTCCCCCTTATATATTATATAACAAAATAACAAAACAAAGAACAAGAGTAGGTATGATAAAACATGAAAGATCAGACAAAACTATTAGTCCTAGATCACATACGAGTTCAGCAAATTAATTCAGAAATTCAATATTTTAACGCTGAATTTTGCACACACTTCCCATACTCCAGGATGAACCATCCTCTAAAATTATTACATTTCTTTTGACTTCCCTCACCAATTGAGGAGCAGAGTACTTGCTGTCTCCCTTCACAATTGTTCCACCTCTCCTTCTCACTACCCAATCCCCTTTATTTATGTGAAAATACTTCACACCCATTCTTTTGTTGTACTGTTGGGTATTTTTCCTCTGCATCTCCTCTACTCTTTCTTTCATTGCCTCCCTGTCTACTCTTACATTCCTTTCAGTCTTTAACCACACTGGGCATTCTTTCACTCCAGGCATTCTCCCCTTAAGAGCTACAAATGGTGCCACCCCAGTAACTGAATGTGGAGTTGTGCGATACGTCCACATCATCTTACATAATTCTTTTCTCCAAGAGAGTTGATTGGCTAAAGACAACTGAATATTGTCCATTATCACGCGATTCACCCTCTCAACCAAGCCGTTGGCCTGTGGTCGAAAGAGGGCAACTCTTTCATGATTTATACTCATCTTCTTCAAATATTCCACCATTTCATGTGACACCAATTGTACACCATTGTCAGATACCATAGTTTTTGGTATCCCTTCCTCTAAGAAAACTTCTTCAAAGAATTCTATGACCCTAGCAGTATTCACTTGGTCAACAATTTTGACCACAAACCATTTTGAGTGGTAGTCTACTAGCACAATAATGAACCTGTTCCTAGTACCCAACCTGGATACAGGACCAATGAAATCCACAGCTAGCTTTTCCCAAGGTCTTTCTGGAAATCTTACAGGGGCTAAAGGAGTTTGCCTTAGGACTTTTGTCTTATCACTATTCCCACAAGGCACACAATTCTTCACTGTCTCTTCCACCTGTTTATCTACTCCAGGCCACCAGAACAATTGTCTTATTTTCCTTTTCATTACACCTCGTCCTAAATGGCCCTGGTGAGTTATATCAATAATGTGCTTCCTTACACCCTCAGGGGGAACAATTTGATTTTTCCTATACAACCTTCCCTCCAGTACACTCAGTTGATCCTTAATCCTAAAGTAACATGACACATCGCTACCACGTTCGTCCTCATGCGCCCATCCATTAATTATTTTACTTTCCACCTTACACATGACAGAATCGTTCACTTTAGCCTCATCCCACTCGCTCTCGCTTAAGGCCAGTTCACCTAAAATAGTTCCCACAAAATTCTCAACTCCTTCTCCTACAATTTCATCCACAATCACAGGCATTCTTGACAAATAATCTGCCACCACATTCCTATCACCTCTTACAAACTCCACCTCAAAATTATACTCCATCACAGATAATAGCCACCTCGAAATTCGAGGTGTTACATTCCCTTCCAAACCACGCCCGCCCTTGAAAATATAGATCAAAGGCTTATGGTCAGTTTTTAGTTTAAAAGGCACTCCCCATAAGTAAAACCTAAAATGATTGATTCCCCAGCAACAAGCTAAGGCCTCTCTTTCAATTACTGAATATGATAATTCCGCACCCTGCAATTGTCTTGAAGCAAAACCTACAACGTACTCATTACCATCCTTTACTTGAGTTAAAACTGCTCCCACTCCCACATTGCTCGCATCCGAAGTTACATACGTTTTTGCTGTTATATCAAAAACACCTAAAGTGGGAGCACTCAATATACTCCTCTTCACATATTCAAAGGCACATTTGCAATCCTCATTCCACTCATATGTTACTCCCTTTTTCATCAATCCCCTTAAAGGTTCTACAATCTCTGTAAAATTTCTTATGAACTTGGCGCAGTATTCCGCAAGACCCAAGAAAGATCTTAATTCATCTTTGTTAGTTGGCTCAGGCGCTTTCTCGATTGCAGTCACTATGCTCTTCTTAGGCCTAATACCATTCCTATCAACAGTATGTCCCAAATAAGTCACTTCAGATTTTCCAATCTGACATTTTTCCTCTTTAATGGTCAGACCTCTCTTCTCCAGTCTGGACATTACTTCTTCAAATAAGAGGTTATGCTCTCTTTCATTATCACCTACAATTAAAATGTCATCTTGAAAGCAGAACACTTTGTTCATGTCTCCAAAAATCACTTCCATTAGCCTCTGAAAAACAGCTGAGGCAGAAGCTAATCCAAAAGGCATCCTCTTGTAGCGAAATGCCCCCAAAGGCGTCACAAAGGACGTCAAATGCCTAGACTCTTCATGTAGATTAATCTGATGATATGCTGAGGACATATCCAACACACTAAAAATACACCCTTTGCCTTTTATGGATAACATCTGTGAAATATTTGGCAAAGGTTGCCTATCCACCCAGATACTCTTATTTAAATCTCTAAGATCGATGCATAGACGAATCCTCCCTCCCTCCTTGGGCGCTACAACGATCGGAGCCAGCCATTCTGAAGACTCTATTGGCTCAATGATACCGTCTTGCAACAACCTATCCAACTCATTTCTCAAAGGTTCCTTCATCAAATTAGGTATCCCTCGAACCTTGTGGACTACAGGTTTAGCATCTCTTTTTAGCACAATCTTGTGAGAAAAGTCTTTCAAGATACCTAATCTTGGAGAAAAGACCTGTGGATGCTTTTGGATCAAGGGATGAGGAGAGTCTTTTACTTCACCAATTCTTTCTTTTTCCAAAACCATTACAGGTTCCTTAGCATTAGGGTTCAGAATTATTCCCAAATCTTTCTGATGACGCCAGCCCAATAAATTAGTTCCAAGGTCCGTAATATATATCCTTCCTTTAACTGCTCTCCCTTTGAAAACAATTGTCATCCAAATCATGCCTATCATTTCTATTCTCTTCCCTGCATATCCCACAGCTTTTATATCTGGTTCCAACAAATTCTCATTTCCAGTGTTAACACACAATTTCTCATAAGTGTTTTTTGAAACAAGGGTAAATAGACTCCCAGAATCTACCAACAGATTAACTGGCAGGTTGTTCAGTAACACCTGAGCATGAGGTTTCTTCAAGACACTTGTACTTTCAAGATCAATCCTGAGTGTTGAATCTTCTACTCCCATGGTTTCCTCGTTAGAAGCTAGATCAATGGGGTTTCCTTCCACAGTTAGAATTATTTCTTCCAAGTTTCCACACACATCCTGAACATCTTGAATCGTGTGACCACTACCTTCATTTTTTTTTAATTTACAGACTTTGGCAAAATGCCCTCTTTTCCCGCAATTGCGACATATTGCATTTCTTGCAGCACACATTTTGCTCGATGCAATGTGTCCGGGCGCTCCGCACCGATAGCATTTTACTTCCCTTGAATCAAACTTTCCCCGACTTGGATCTTCCCAATTCCTTGTTGATTTTTTCTTCTCTTCACTAATTGTGAATTTGCTCCTATTCTTTATCTCACTGATAACATTTTGTTTCCCTTCCTTATTTGAATCATCCATTTCCAGTAGCCATACAGCTGTGTGCTCCATTCTTTTAGCAACTTGAATCGCTTCCTCCAGATTCGGATCTTTCATTAATAACTTCTCCCTTATTTTTTTATTATAAGCACACCTTACTATCTGATCTCTTATTAGGGAATCCGATAACTGTTCGAAACGGCAAGATAGGGCAAGTCCACGTAAGGTTGCTACATACAATGCTATATCTTCATCAGCATTCTGTATCCTCGAGAAAAATTTATGACGCTCTAGAACCAAATTAGTCTTAGGTGTAAATTGTAAATCTAGCATTTGCAAAGACATCTCAAATAGATTGGAGGGTTGTCCATCCCCCATACCTAATGAAACCTCAGGTAGGTCCTCATATATTCTTCTTCCTTCTATACCCAAATGATGAAGAAGAATTGCCTGTCTTCTGATAGGACTGTAGCGATCTCCTCCAATTGCCAGTAAGTAGGTAGAGAACATCTTTTTCCACTGTTTCCACGGAATAGGTGGTTCCCCAGGAGTTGCTAAAAAGGGTGGTGGCGAGGACATACTTTGATCACCCATAGCTTAATTTTTTTTTTTTTTTTATATCATATGCAGTGTCCTTCTCCTCAATTTTCCACTTTAAAATGTGTTATATAGTATGTATTTTAATACTTGTACTTCTTCACTCTTTTTCCATTCACATTGCTTTTTCCTGCTCCTTTTTAAAGTCTTTCTTTCCTTTCACTACTTAACCTTTACCCAGTCCTTCTTCGCTTTTGCTGGACAGGAGCAGAGTACGTCGTGAATTGCCAATGCAGGTTCTTGTTTTCCTTTTATTATTATTATTTATATTTTAGATGCCGCGTTAATTCCCAGCTAACGGCAGTAAGCTGGTTAATGTTCCCCCCACGGCATGATCTGCCGTAATGCAGTGTTTATAAATAGATTCTGCTCGCGCATACACCTCGCGCGTTCTGCTCGCAGCAGCGTCTGTTCAAAGGACTAAGTGAATCACGCGCATACACCTCGCGCGTTCTGCTCGAGGCAGAGTCTCTTCCAAGGGCAGAGTATAACGCGCATACACCTCGCGCGTCTGCTCGTTTTCTTTTAAAATTAAACACAGTTCGTTACTACAGGCAGTCTGTTTTGCGCCAAGATAAACTAAAGATTATTGTTGTTTTCTTGAGGAATGTTAACACGCGATAGAGCTTGGACAATAATTATAATTGTGCTCACCAAAAGAACTTTGTAGGTTTTTCTTTTCTCTTTTTGTATCTTTTCCTCTCTGTCGAATATATGATTTTTCGAGCTGTAGTTGCTTCCAAGAGTGGAGATGTTCAATTCAATCCGTCTCCTGCACGGCTCCTCGTCGCCAATGTAAAGATGAATCTCTCAATTAGTTTCATTTCACTTCTTTATTTCATAAGTAATATACAGCATCTCCAGCACAGCTCCTTCCGTCTCCTTTTTCCTTCCCTTCTCTCTCAACCCCTCACACATTCCATTTCAGAACCCATCTCCCTCATCACACCTCATCACATTCCAGTACAGGCTCTCCTACAGTACATAAAGTACCAAGCCATCTTCACAGATACCCTCCCTCTCTAGGGGCACTATGGCTACAGGTTTGGAGGTGACCTCCCCTGTGGCTATCCTGACTTTCTTTGTCTTTCCTGGGACATACATGTCTGGGGTCACTAACCGGTCACTCACTATAGTGTGACTGGCACAGGTGTCTCTCAGGCCAGTGGTAGGGATCCCATTCAATTGAATGTGGTGGAAGTGCCTACTCCCACCCTCAGGGATCACCAGCTTACCATCTGGTCCTGTCTCCCAGCACAATGCTAGGAGGACTTCATCATCTGAGGAATCCTCCTCTATGGCTACACTGGACAGCCCAGTGCTAACCACCTTCTTTGGACAGGCTGCATCTCCTCTGAAGTGACCTGTCAGCTGACAGTCAAAGCAAGCCCTACTGTCCAAGAGTTTTTTTAACCCTGGGTCTCCCTGTCTCTGCTTGTCAGAGTGGGAGTGGGATTTACTCTCCTCCTTCTTAGGGTTCTGGGGTACAGAGGGAGTCTCTGTGGTGGGCTTACCACCTCCCTCCTTAGGTTTTTGGGGACCTGTCCCCCCCTTCTTGGAGTCTTCCCCCTGGGACTTGACAACCACCCTGGTTCTCAACCACTCATCAGCTGTCTCCCCTAGCTCTCTAGGGTTGGTCTGCTTAGAGTCCACTAGATGCTGGCGTAACCTTTCTTGGATACAATTGGTCAAGATGTGCTCTCTCATGATCAGATTGTATAACCCCTCATAAGTATCTACTTTGTTACCAATAATCCAGCCCTCTAGTGCCTTTAGTGAAATGTCCACAAAGTCAACCCAAGACTGGGTACTGACCTTCTGGGTGTCCCTGAACTTCATTCTATATTGCTCTGGGGTCAGACCAAACTTCTTGGCTAAGCACCTCTTCATACTAGGGTATGAATCTGCCTCCTCCCCCCTTAAGGTCAGAAGCCTATCCCTCCCTGAGTTGGGGACCAACTCCCACAAAAGGGAACCCCAGTATTGAGGCCTAACCCTTCTCATTTGGAGTGCCCTCTCAAAGGCCCCCAGCCACTTATCTATGTCATCCCCCTCTACATAAGCAGGAACTACCCCCTTGGGTAATCTGGGGCAAACTCCCCCACCCATGGACACCTCAGCTTCTTTATCGCTGCTTCCATCTCTTTTCTCTTTGTATGCCCACTTTTTCTTTTCTAGGGCCAGCTTCTCTGCTTCCAAAGCTATGTATGCTAGCTGGGCCTCCAGCTCTCTTTCTCTGATGGATGGGTTCTCTCCTCCTGAAAGGACCCCCTTCCCACCACTAGCTTTGGATCTGCCCCTAGTGACTGTGTTTACTGAGGACCGTTCTTCCTCATCCTCACTTAGGCTCAGATGCCTTCCCTCCCCTGAGTGGTTAGAGCTTGCATCCTCCCTTCTTTCTCCCTCCTCTGGAGCTTCTTCTGACTCTACCTCTTGGGCCTCAGCCCATGCTGTCAGGGATGTGATCAGGATTTGCTTCCTGAGATCAGTGGTTGCAGGCAACCCTCTTTCAATACACAACCCCCTAAGCTGGACTACTGTCAGTGTGGGTAGGCTAGCCAGATCAAGCTCCATGGTTCCCTAGTTTTGTGTCAACAAAAACTTTTTGCAAAAATTGGAAACAAGAATTTAGAAAAATTACAAAAATTCAATAATTGAAATTAATCCAAATTAAAAATTAAAAACAATTTTTGCACTAGGACAATTTAAAGGATTTTTAATTTGTTTTACCTAAAACTGTAACGTGATATTGAACACAAGTACAGGATCCCGTCGCTGCTTCCAATTATGTTGGAAAATGGGTTATTGGTAGGGCAGGTAGGTACCTACACCTAGCAACAAGCCACTAACCTCCACATAGGTACAGTTAGGTCTCAGTAAATTAATCCCAGCTCAACCCTTGGTAGCTTGGCAACGAGCGTCAAGGCTTAACTTAGGAGACAAAGTGTAAAGCATTCAAATATCACAAAACAGTAATTAAATAAAACACAGGAAACAGTTTAAAAATCCAAAACCAATTTATAAAAATAGTTTATATTGTTATCTTTAAAATGACACAAAAACGATTAAAATCGGTTCAGGGGAACCGGAGATATGAATTTTTAAAGAATTATTACTTTTCTAGCGCTTAGAAACAAAAAGCGCCAATCGGGTCATCTGGTTGCACCTCGACCGGGACAAAGTCAAACTTTCAGGCCGACCGCGATGGAGCCCTGCTCGGCTACAGGTCGCAGGAGGCCTCGGTTAAAAAGTTACCTTCTGACTTAGTCTTTATTTTGAAGTTTTTCTTCACCGGGACGAACCTGCCAGTTGAATCCGACCTCCTGGAGCCCTTGTCCTGATACGCGATGTGGGTTTCCTCGGTGGAGATTTTTACCTTCGGACTTAGTCGTTTTTTCGAGATGAAAATCCTTCGACCGGGGTAAACCTGGATCTTGATCCGACGTCCATGGAGCCCTTCTCGGATACGATGGCTGGGAGGTCCCGGTCAACTTTTTACGTTCGGACTTAGTCTCTTTTTTGGATGTTTTTCTTTACCGGGACGAACCACGAAGTCAGGCCGGGTCGCGGTTGAGGCAAGCCGGCTAGAATTTCCGCGGCGGGTCGGTCCCTCTCTGGAGCTTTTTTCCAAAAATTCTCAAATCTTTTCCAAACTTCTGGGGCTTCACCCAGATGTTCTTTTAAGGTTCTTTTGGGGTCCACAGCTCACCCCAAGGGTCCAGAAGTTCTGTGATGGTCCTTGGGGGGTGCGGACTTCAACTCCCAGAATGCACCTGGCGCAAACTCCTTTTTGGCCACTGGACAGTGGTCAGCTGGTCGCTTTCTTCAGGAGTTGGTTGAGGGGACTCTGGTTTAGCAATTTTTCACCTGTAGCAAACAGGGAGTCCCTCCTTGAACCAGTTGAAGCCAGGCAAAGTCCTTCTTGTGGTGAAGCCCAAGTGTGCAGCTGGTGCAGTCCTTCTGAGTGCAGGGTCCAGGTGTAGGCCAGGGGTCCAGCAGGGCAGTCCTTCTTCTCCTTAAGTTCTTTCTTCTTGAAATTTGGTGGGGATCTGAGGTGTGGGTGCAGGTCTGCCAGTTTTATCCTTGCTCCTGGGTGAAAAGCAGGGGGGCCCTGGTTCTCCAATCAGGGACAGGGTCGTCCCCCTGTGATGACCACTTCCTGGGAAGTGTGGCAAAAATCCATTCCAGAAGGCAACAGTCTCTAAAAATCCAACATGGATGAATCTGATTTTTGGAGGTTACATCTGGCTGAGCCCACCCACTGGTGTGGCTAAAAATCATAAACACACCCCTCTCCTGCCCTCTCCTAATCTAATCAAGGGGGCACCTAATTGTCTGGGGTTGCAGGATGTGGGGGTGTTGCTGGGTGCTGCAAATGTCCTTCTCTGCCTTTGAAGACCAGTTTGGCAGCCCTCCCCCTTCCTGCCTCACCATCTGCTGAGGGGAGATTCTCTCCCCCAAGCACATTCCTTTGTGTGAAGCCTGGCCACTTCACACCTCATCAAGGCAGCCTGGCAGAAGCTGCTGCAGGCTGGCCAATCAGAGCACAGCAGCAAAAACAATGCAGAGCTGAAATTGGCAACTTTTTAAGTAAAGTCTAAACTTTTTACCTGAACAAGTTATATTAAATCCAACAACTGGAAGTTGTGGGATTTATTACAACAATTAATTTGATACCAAATTCTTGGTATGTAACATTTAAGGAGACTTTAAAATTTAAAATAAAGTCTGCCCATTCTAGCCTATGAAGGCCATTTACTTCAATGAGGGAAAAACGAATTTGGCTGTTTTACCTCACCAGGGCTTATAAATCTATTTTTATAAAGTCCCTGCTTATAGTTACATGGCACCCAGCCCTAGGGGCACATAGGGCACACCTTAGGGGTGACTTATATGTAAAAATAAGGTAGTTTAAGACTTTGGAAGTACCTTTAATTCCAAAGTCGAATTTGCATATAACTTTAATTTAAAAGCAGCCAGCAAGGCAGGCTTGCTTTTAAAATGACACTGGGCACCTCAGCAGTGCACCTAGGTGTGCACCACCTATGCTGTGGTCCCTAAACCTACATGCCCTACCATATACTAGGGACTTATAGGTAGGTTAACTTAGCCAATTATAATTAGCCTAATTTGCATATCCATTTTACACAGAGCACAGGCCCTGGGACTGGTTAGCAGTACCCAGGGCACCATCAAAGTCAGGAAAACACCAGCAAAAAGAGGAAAATGGAGGCAAAAAGTTATGGGGCCTCTGCAATCAGCCCTGTTTTCTCACAGGGGAGGACTCGTGGGGGGTAGTGGGGGGTGGGGAGACCCCTATCAGTGCCAGGGAAGGAATTCCCTGGCCCCGATAGTGCCTACCGCCATGGTTCGCATGGCGGTTCCCGTCCACCAGAAACCGCGGCGGTAAGCAGGGTCATGATACCGTTGGCGGTCTTGGGACGACCGCCGGGCCGGAGTGCGCAAACTCCAGCCCGGCGGTCATGACCGCCGTGGCGGTCGGAGTGGGGAAGTGGCAGTCAATCGCAGCGGTGACCGCCGCGGTCAGAATGCCATTTTTTTGACCGCTGGTCTGTTCGCGGTCCGACCGCCGCCTCTCCGCCAACCGCCAAGGTCAGAATGAGGGCCTTAGTCTCTTTTTTGGATGTTTTTCTTTACCGGGACGAACCACGAAGTCAGGCCGGGTCGCGGTTGAGGCAAGCCGGCTAGAATTTCGGCGGCGGGTCGGTCCCTCTCTGGAGCTTTTTTCCAAAAATTCTCAAATCTTTTCCAAACTTCTGGGGCTTCACCCAGATGTTATTTTAAGGTTCTTTTGGGGTCCACAGCTCACCCCAAGGGTCCAGAAGCTCTGTGATGGTCCTTGGGGGGTGCGGACTTCAACTCCCAGAATGCACCTGGCGCAAACTCCTTTTTGGCCACTGGACAGTGGTCAGCTGGTCGCTTTCTTCAGGGGTTGGTGCAGGGGACTCTGGTTTAGCAATTTTTCACCTGTAGCAAACAGGGAGTCCCTCCTTGAACCACTTGAAGCCAGGCAAAGTCCTTCTTGTGGTGAAGCCCAAGTGTGCAGCTGGTGCAGTCCTTCTGAGTGCAGGGTCCAGGTGCAGGCCAGGGGTCCAGCAGGGCAGTCCTTCTTCTTCTTTAGTTCCTTTCTTGTTGAATTCTGGAGGGGATCTGAGGTGTGGGTGCAGGTCTGCCAGTTTTATCCTTGCTCCTGGGTGAAAAGCAGGGGGGCCCTGGTTCTCCAATCAGGGACAGGGTCGTCCCCCTGTGATGACCACTTCCTGGGAAGTGTGGCAAAAATCCATCCCAGAAGGCAACAGTCTCTAAAAATCCAACATGGATGAATCTGATTTTTGGAGGTTACATCTGGCTGAGCCCACCCACTGGTGTGGCTAAAAATCATAAACACACCCCTCTCCTGCCCTCTCCTAATCTAATCAAGGGGGCACCTAGCTGTCTGGGGTTGCAGGATGTGGGGGTGTTGCTGGGTGCTGCAAATGTCCTTCTCTGCCTTTGAAGACCAGTTTGGCAGCCCTCCCCCTTCCTGCCTCACCATCTGCTGAGGGGAGATTCTCTCCCCCAAGCACATTCCTTTGTGTGAAGTCTGGCCACTTCACACCTCATCAAGGCAGCCTGGCAGAAGCTGCTGCAGGCCGGCCAATCAGAGCACAGCAGCAAAAACAATGCAGAGCTGAAATTGGCAACTTTTTAGGTAAAGTCTAAACTTTTTACCTGGACAAGTTATATTAAATCCAACAACTGGAAGTTGTGGGATTTATTACAACAATCAATTTGATACCAAATTCTTGGTATGTAACATTTAAGGAGACTTTAAAATTTAAAATAAAGTCTGCCCATTCTAGCCTATGAAGGCCATTTACTTCAATGAGGGAAAAACGAAGTTGGCTGTTTTTTCCTCACCAGGGCTTATAAATCTATTTTTATAAAGTCCCTGCTTATAGTTACATGGCACCCAGCCCTAGGGGCACATAGGGCACACCTTAGGGGTGACATATGTAAAAATAAGGTAGTTTAAGACTTTGGAAGTACCTTTAATTCCAAAGTCGAATTTGCATATAACTAATTTAAAAGCAGCCAGCAAGGCAGGCCTGCTTTTAAAATGACAATGGGCACCTCAGCAGTGCACCTAGGTGTGCACCACCTATGCTGTGGTCCCTAAACCTACATGCCCTACCATATACTAGGGACTTATAGGTAGGTTCACTTAGCCAATTATAATTAGCCTAATTTGCATATTGATTTTACACAGAGCACAGGCCCTGGGACTGGTTAGCAGTACCCAGGGCACCATCAGAGTCAGGAAAACACCAGCATAAAGTGGAAAATGGGGGCAAAAAGTTAGGGGGCCTCTGCAATCAGCCCTGTTTTCCCACAGTCACAAATCAACCTACCTCACGAGGTAGGTCGCAGTTTGCTAACCAATAGGAATGATAGCCATCTGAGGGATGGTGACCTGCTGGGGTCAGTAGACCACCATGTTTGTAATTTGTGTTTTTTTTAAATGTGGCTTATTTTACTTAAAGTAAAACGGGGTGCATTTTGAACATAGAAAACAAAACGTTCAAGTTTGTCATTGGAAGAATTGTTCTAAACAAACCACTTACAAATACTGAATCGCTAAACCAAATTGGAATTCTTTAACAAGTTCCTCCCTCCCCCAGCAGTTAACACCACCAACAATAGCACATCACCCACAACTTCAATTGGCAATACTCATCCTCTGTTGTGCAGAAATTCTCCCCACTGTAGTTTAGATTTTGTACACTGCCTACTGATAAATGCTTATTGTTTGTCAATACACAAGTAGTACATATTCCACCTATTGATAAACACACAGCCAGACTTCTTTTTCATTAGAGAATCTTGGCTGGGAGAAGACGTGGCACCGGCATTACATGAATCTGCTCCACCTGGATATAAAACTGTTACACAAAATCCCATAGTCAAAGGAGGAGGTGACTTAGGCGTCAAAAGAGACAACAAATCTCACCAAAGCTGAGGATGTTTCTTTACAAGGTTGTTAAACCCTCCTTGTCAGATGAAACCCTGCACCAACATTTTTATGTTTCCTTTCCATATTCCACAGACCACTACCTAGTGATGGTACACTCCCAAATACATGGCTAGACACAATCTCTAACCTTATAATATACTCAAGCCCATTCTTCCTTGGTGACCTCAACGTGTGGTTTGATAAACCTAATATGCCCCAACCCAGAACTATCCTCATTGACCTAGACCCACACAACCTACAGCAACGCCTTCTTAAATCCACACACATCTCTGGTCACACATTAAATATCATTTTTGCTAACCCATACCTAGTAACACTCTGAAGATTCACTCCTGTTATGCTGTCAGACTACTTCCACATTGCCTCCTAAGTCAAGACACCAAAACTCACCTCAGCTAAAGCCTTCCTATACCAGCCACATACCATAGGAAAGCACCCTCTTTCTTGGCATGGTTACCCCCATTCATTGCCTGATGTCAGTGTGTTTGACTGTGCTCACTGGGATCCTGCTAACCAGGACCCCAGTGATTATACTCTCTCTCCTCTAAATGTGGTCACTGCATACTGGTAACCCAGTATTTCACCCAAAATTGGAATACTGGTACCCCCTTTTAAGTCCCTAGAATATGGTGCCTAGGTACCCAGGGCATTGCGGTTCCAGGGGATCCCTATGGGCTGCAGCATTTCTTTTGCCACCGATAGGGAGCCCATTGCCATTGCAGCCTGCGTGAAAAATTGCATGCATCCTTTAACTTCCATTTAGACGGCACCAGGTCACTTATAAGTCACCCCTATAGCAGGCCCTTCAGCCCTGAGGGCAGGGTTCAGAGTACCTATGTGAGAGGGCACCCCTGCACTAGCAGAGGTGCTCCCATGACCTCCAGGACCATTTTTCCAGAAATCGAGAGTGCGGGTGCCATTTTACGAGTGTACTGGACATAGGTTACTACCTATGTCCAGCTACATAATGGTAACTCCGAACATAGGCATGTTTGGTATCCAACATGTTGGAATCATACCCCAATGCTTTTGCAAGCATTGGGTGTATGATTCCATGCACTCTGAGGGCTCCTTAGAGGACCACTGGTATTGCTATTACAGCCTTCTGAGGTTTTCCAGGCAGCCCTAGCTGCTGCCAGCTCTCAGACAGGTTTCTGACCTCCTGTTGCTTATGCAGCTCAAGCCCCGAAGGAAGAACAAAGGATTTCCTTTGGGAGAGGGGTGTTACACCGTCTCCCTTTGGAAATAGGTATTACAGGCTTGGAAGGGGTAGCCTCCCAAAGCCTCTGGAAATGCTTTGAAGGGCACAGATGGTGCCCTCCTTGCATAATCCAGTCTACACCGATTCAGGGGCCCCCAGTTCCTGCTTTTGCACGAAACTGGACAAGGGAAAGGGGAGTGACCACTCCCCTGTCCATAGCCACACCTGGGGTGGTGCTCAGAGCTCCTCCAGAGGGTCCCTGGGTTTTGCCATCCTGGATTCCAAGTTGGCAGGGCACACTGGGAGCATCTGAGTGGCCACTGCCAGCAGGTGATGTCAGAGCCCTCCCCATGATAGGAGCTTACCTGTTAGTTGACCAATCCCACTTTCAAGGCTATTTAGGGTCTCTCTCTTGGGTAGTTCTTCAGATTCGGATTGCAAGACTCCAGCAGGAATTTTCTGCATCCTTTACTTAACCTTCTTACTGAAGAAACTGCATCCGGACCCTCCACAAACCCTACAACTGCAACAAAGAATCAAAGACGACTTCTGCAACATTGTACCTTCAGCTCCTGCCAGCAACTGCAACTGTTTCCCAGTCGTGCATGCTCAGAGGACAGAGGTGCATATTTATACTCTGTTTGCGCCGGATTTGCGTTGTTTTTTTTTACACACATTCGGTGCAAACACTGCCCCATATTTATACTTTGACGTCTGACGCAGCGGGCGTCAACGTTCCACCAGGTGTGCCATTTTTTAGAAGGGGGAACCAGCCTTGCGTTAATGATATGCAAGGTAGGCGTTCTCTTCTAAAAAATGACTCCCAGGCCTGTGCGCCATATTTAAACTCCCGTGCAAAAATGACGCATGGGAGTGGGCGGGACAAAAAAAATGGCGTCCAGCTGCGTTTGCGTCATTTTTTAACGCCTGCTCAAGGCAGGCGTTAAGGGACCTGTGGGCTCGGAAGGAGCCCAGAGGTGCCCTCCCATGCCCCCAGGGACACCCCCTGTCATCCTTGCCCACCCCAGGAGGACGCCCAAGGATGGAGGGACCCACCCCAGGGACATTAAGGTAAGTGCAGGTAATTATATTTTTCCGTAATTTTTTTGTGGCATAGGGGGGCCTGATTTGTGCCCCCCTACATGCCACTATGCCCAATGACCATGCCCAGGGGAAATAAGTCCCCTGGGCATGGCCATTGGGCAAGGGGGCATGACTCCTGTCTGTGCTAAGACAGGAGTCATTTCAATGGGGGTTGGGAGTCAAAAAAAATGGCGCAAATCAGGTTGAGGCAGATTTTTTGCCTCAGACCGACTTGCCCCATTTTTTGACGCCCAAGCTCCATTTTCCCCTACGCCGGCGCTGCCTGGTGTGAGTCATTTGTTTTGACGCACACCAGTCCGCAGCGCCGGCTAACGTCATTTAATAAATAAGGCGCCCGCATGGCGCTTTGGAATGGCGTTAGCCGGCGTTACATTTTTTGACGCACAACTGTGTAGGCGCAGTTGTGCGTCAAAAAGTATAAATATGGCCCAGACTGTCTTCAGCCTGCACCAGAAGAATTAAGGAATTTCCCTTGAAGTGAAGGAGTCACTCCCCTGCTGCAGCAGGCACCTCTCTGCAATGACGACTGGTTGTGTGGGACCCCTCTCCTGACGAGCTGCTTGGATCCTGCATCTAGGGTGGTGGACTGAATTGGTCCCGACAGTCCTGACATCCAAGTGTCCAACTATGGTTTAGGTAAGAGCTTGCCTCCCCACGCAAGGCAGTACCCCCATGCACTGCTTGTTTTGCAGTTGCCAAGGCTTGTTGGCATCCTTCCATGAACTTCTTCATGCACCGTGCAGCTCCGGCCCCCAGCACTCTTTCCTGCGACGCACAGCTTCCTGCGTGGTTCTCTGGCAGCGTGGGACCCTTAGTTGTAGTGCTGCGTGGGCTTCCTTTCGCTCCTCCTTTATCCCCTCCTCGGTAGAGTCCACCAAGTCCCTCCTGCTCCTGGGCAGCACCATTTTCCGCTAACCGAGAGCTTTGCATGTGCTAAGGCTTGTTGGTGTAATCTAGCACCGCAAACCAGACTGCAATCATCCTTCCGGTGTGGGTCATCATCTGCACCAACCAGGGACCTGAATCCGTGTTCCTGGGTGCAGTACTGACTGTTGTCTTTCAACGGTAGTTCTTCTTTTGCACCTTCATCTAGGGTAGCAGGGGCTCCTGTTCTCCCTGGACTCTTCAGTGCTTCTCGGACTTGGCCCCCTTCTTCCAGAGGTCTTCAGGTCCAGGAATATAGCGTCGGTGTCTTGCAGTCTCTTCTGGTTCTTGCATAATCTTCTTTCCCGTGTTCTTGTGTGTTCTAGGAAAGTTACTGTGATTTACTCCTGCTTTCCTGGGCTCTGGGGTAAGTTGTATTACTTACCTTTGGCGTTTTTTAATACTCCCAGTGCCTCTCTACACACTACACTTGCCTAGGTGGGAAACCGACTTTTGCATTCTACTTTCTTAGTATATGGTTTGTTTTTCCCGAGGCCCATTTCTAACTAATGTGATTGTCACTATTTGCACTTTTTTCTTACTCTTTTCACAGCTATTTCTGCGTACTAGTATATATAATTTGTGTATTACTTACCTCCTAAGGGAGTATAGTCTCTATGGTATTTTTGGCATTTCTGTAAAGTACCTTTATTTTTGTAACACTGAATATTTTCTTTCATGTGTGTGAGTACTGTGTGACTATAGTGGTATTGCATGATCTTTGCATGTCTCCTAGTTAGGCCATGGCTGCTCATCTAAACTACCCCTAGAGAGCCTGGCTTCTAGACACTGTCTACATTTCACTTATAAGGGATCACTGGACCTGGTATAAGGTGTAAGTACCTTTGGTACTCACTACAAACCAGGCCAGCCTCCTACACATACTGACTATGGAAGAAGCTGAATTTGGATGAACTAGAAAATCTGCATACCTCCAATAAAGATCTGCTCACCAGCAATTCTGTACAAACCCTCTATGGATGATTCCAGAGAGCTTTTGCTCACTTAATAGACAGCCCTTGTTTGAATGCAAGATTATAAAAGATCAAACAAAATACTATCTTTCAATGTAACTGGCTCAAACCATACAACCCTGAAGTTAAAATATGTCTACACAGACACAACAGAATATAAAGGTCTGCAATCAAAAAAGCAAAAGAAAAACTATACTATTCAAACTAAATCCACAAAGTATTGTTAACCAATAAAGATTTCTATAAAATACTTACAGAATTCCATAAGCCATAATGCACAGATTCTACCAATCCCATTTCTCAAGATTTCTGTGACAAGCTTGATAACCATTACACATCTAAGGCAAATATGTTGGATACCTCCTTACGCAACAAAAAAAGCAGCAGCCACAACCCGTTTCAAAATACCCTCCAGCTAAAGGCAAACACAGCAACTGTGCCCCTTCAAAGAACTATTACCAACTGAACTTCTAGATCTTGAGAAAGTAAGCAAACCAGGCAACTGTCCTCTGATATTTGTCCACTGAAAATCTTTAAAAACATCCTATTAAAAGTTTTAGCAGCCATCCCAGTAAGAACTCTAATCAACAACCCCTTAAAAGCAGGAGCTGTCCCAGACGACCTTAAAAAGGCATACATATGCCCCCTTTTTTACAAACCTAACCTGGACAATCAAGAACCCAACAACTACATACGCATAGCAAACAGACCATTCCTGGGAAAACCCATAGAATGAGCAGCTTTTTCCAGAATGTCACAAATCATTGAAGACAATTCCATACTTTCCGACTTCCAAACAGGATTCATTCTAGGAAGTGGCTCTGAATCAGCATTAATCTCTATTGGTAATGACTTTAAAACCACAGTGAACAGGAACTGAGTTGCTGCCCTTTTTCTCTTGGACCTTTTAGCAACTTTGACGCAGTGGATCATTCTACACTCATCAAAGGTATTAATGAAGTTGAAATAGAGGGCACAGCTATCATTTGGATCACATTCTACCTACACAACAGAACAAATACTATACATACCCCAAATTCCCTTCTAAACCATACAACATTAAAGCAGGAGTCCCTCAAGGCTCAAGTATCTCACCCATGCTTTTAAACATCTACATGAGATCTTTACCAGACCCGATTAAGGGGTTTAAAATCACCTGCTATAACTACACTGATGAAATGCAGAAACTCCTCCAGTTGGAAAGCCCAAAGGACACTAATACATCAAAACTCTTCGACTGCCTCCAAGCTGTTGACCAACGGATGATATGGAGCCATCTCAAATTGATTGTCTCTATAACTGACATGCTCACCTGTGTGACAGGAAAACCTACAACCTTCTTTCCATCAGGCCTGATGATCTAGGACCATCTACCAAAATATCTGATGAGGTAAAAAACCTTAGAATAACCATGGACGCGAAACTGTCTATGAGTGCATCTTCCTGTGCCCAGAATTTCCGCTCAAGGTTCACACTACCATCTACTTTACCACACATGTTTTTAAACTGTGATTCCAGAGACATCAAATTTGGGGGTCCTGTCTCTTCACAGATGGTAATTGCACTTATAAAATGTAATAAGGCAATCTCAATGTTATCCCATAGGAGTGATAGGCCTCGCAGTACTGAAAAATACATTTAAGAGTATTTAACTACCTGAACATGTAAAATTTAAACATGTCCTACTTTTTAAAAACATTGCATCCTGACCATGGATTGCCCGGAGCCTACCCTAGGGGTGACTTATATGTAATAAAAATAAAACAAAAAAGGAAGGTTTCAGCCTGGCAAGTAGGTTAACTTGCCAGGTTGACAAGGAAGTTTAGTACTGAACACACAGGCTCTGCAGTGGCAGGCTACAGACATGTTTAAAGTGCTACTTAAGTGGGTGGCACAATCAGTGCTGCAGGCTCACTAGTAGCATTGGATTTCTAGGCCCTGGGCACATGTAGAGCACTTTACTAGGGACTTATAAGTGAATAAAATATATTGATTGTGGATGGACTAATGTTACCATGTTTTTAGTAAAAAAGCACATGCACTGGTTAGCAAAAACAGTAAAATATCATGAGGTCAACAACAAAAAGTCATGGGAAACCACTCCAAGGATCCCAGGTCTAACCGTTACCAGGTTCCTATAGAGACAAGCCCCAAAAGCATTTTTTTACCGTTAAAGGGTACATCTGTTTCACTGAGAAAAACTGAAGTATTATTAAAATGCTATTTTTGGTTTGTTGCTTTAGAATAAACAACATAATCCATTAATCTACAGTTTTTAATATTTATTTAAAAAATCCAGTTCGGAGGGCGTGGTCTGGCCGCCGGAGAGAATGGCCACCTGACGGAGAGACTCTGCGTGCCAGGCTGGATCGGGGCCTCGGCGGGGGCACCATTCTCCGCTTTTTAACCTCCCCCACGGCTTCACGGACCCGCAGGAGGCATAGATCCCAGGAACCGCAAAGACTCGCAACTCGGAACAGCCGTCATTGCCGTTTCCGACACTTGACTACGAGAGGGCTGAATAAGTGCAGAATAGGACCGGGGGTGCGCAGCACCTCTCCCCGGCGAACGAACCTGCCAGCACCCGTGACGCGCTCTATGAACAGAGCTCACAAGTAAGGAGTGGGGGGGTGCCCCCCCCCCACGTGCAGCATATCAATAGCCCACCCAGCCAAATACCGCAGCTCGATAACGGAGCCACAATGGAGCCCTGCAACACAAGGCCCTTGATCTGTTGAGGTATGGTGGGACTCCTCAAAGGAACATTGACTCTGGCACCCCAACTCTGACTGTGTAACGTGAGGCTTACCAGGAACATCTCTGGCATGTAAGCAGGAGAGGGCAGCACAGTTATATTCAGAGCCTTCTTCTTGGCATAAACTGGCATCATCTCCAGAATACCTGACAGGGAGATCCTCGTTAGGGCGACAAGGCTGATTATTTCTATGGAGCAGTGCAAAAGGAGGGGTCTCTTGCCTGTCTACAGCGGCGCTGCAACTAAGGTCAGAGTTAACCTGCCCCCCCCGGATCCCTCACTACGGCCACCGTTCTTCTACCTCCTATTCCTCCACTTCCACATCAGGTGGGCAGTCTGAGGTGGACCTAGGCCTGTCACGAACTGTTCCCAGCAGCCCCGGAGACGGGGTCTATGAACACCCAGATCGTCTGGACGAGAAGGAGGGAATGCCACCCAAAGGACGCGTAGTTAAACGGCCTTCTCATCCTCCTCCAGACCCAACCTGCTGGATTGACCCTCTACAACGGTTGCAGTCCCGGTAGCCTGCCTGACTACACTACGGGCTACGAGAAGCGAGAATGAGGCCCAACACACACATTCCTGCCAGGTACTTTATTGCTGGGGCCTTTGTACCTTTGGGAAAATACCAAAAGGGAAGTCTTCAGGTAAACACTCCCGCCATCTGCTGTTCTCTGAGGCCATTGCACAACCAAAAACCATGGCGGCGCAGATGGCCCCTTCCTGCCCCGCGCCCTCGCCAGCTGACCTCCCTACGTTGGAGGTGACAGACCGCAAATTGCAAGAGATTGCCGCGGTGGGACGCTGCCTGGAGGCAATGGATTAAAAAATAACAGACCTAACTGTGGCCTCCTCCTCCATTCGGGCTGACATTGCTGGCTTCCGGGAGACAGCAAATGACTTGGACCAACGTCTCATGGCGGTGGAGGGCCAGGTGGCGGCACTGCCCGACCAGGAGGTGGAGTTGCGGTCCCTTCGGGCAAAGGTTACTGATTTGAAGGATAGGAGTCGCACGGACAGCGTATGCTTTTTCAATATCCCGGAACACAAGGAGGGATCTGACATCAAAACTTTTCTCAAAACCCTCCTGTCTGACCTTACCGGTATGGAGTTCTCACCACCATTGGAGTTCCAAAGAGTTCAAAGGAGTGGCCCTTTACACAAAGCGACCTCCGACAAGCCACGTCCTATCATTGCATGTTTTTGCGCCATGAGCAGGCCTGCCAGATGATTTCAGCAGCAAAACACAAGGTCCGTTATCCCGAGAGGGTCACAAGATAAGAGTGGCAGCGGATTTCTCCACACTGACAAATGAAAAACTAAAGGCATTCTTGGCTTTCCGCCCGCAAATTAGGAACCTGGATATTAAATATGGCCTTTTTGAACCAGCCCGTATGTGGATTACATATAACGGCAAATCCAGAGACTTTACCGAACCTGAAGACCTCAGCTCCTCCCTGAACAGTCTTGACTCCCACCCCATGGACACTGCCTCCGCGCAACTGGACTCTGACTCCCTCTCAACCGGGGACGCCTTCACTGCTCCATCCCTGTTGTCTGAACCTCAGTGCCCAAACTCACAAGAGAGAGGCAGAATGTACGAACGGTCACCTAAATCTCAGGACAGTCTTGACTATGTCCTTAAAGCAGTGATTGACCACACTCAGGACCAGGGCAGAGACAAGTCCCATTTTCCCTTGAAACCAACAATCGACGAACATCCATGACACTGACCCTCTGTGTGCCGGAGGACTTCTTGATCTGAACCCAGCACCAGGTTCTTCCACCTTCGGACAGCTAAGTGGCAAATTCAACTATTCTAATTGATGCCTTCCTCTCTGGTGGGAGGGGGTTTGGGAGGGATTTGGGCTGATGCAAAATCTTACCATCCGTGATAGGTTTGAGATGACCTTCGCCTGCTTTAATGCCAACACTTTGCTGTTTTGGGGTTAGGATTACGATTGGAAATGTGGAAGCCACAGAGGTGGCAAACGTCCTGTTAAATTACTGTCACATATTTTCTCTGATACAGTTGCTATAAGAGACATTTATTTAATGTTATTGTATTATGTATGACATTGCTCATCTCATGCGAATTGTATGGCTGCCCTTTGGATGTGGGTTGTAACCCTGCCGACAGAGATCATTAGTTCCCTCCCTCCTGCACTCCCCCATCTGAGTTTTCTAATCTATCTCCCTGTAGAATGGTGGTAACAGGACGTCTCCTCCTCCCCCGTGACGAGTCTTCCCCATGTCCCCTCAGCATTCTTCAAATCCCGGCTAAGGGAAAGGCTAGCCCTACCCCAGTAAATTACTTACTCACCCTTCCCAAAATAGAGGGATGTTCAGTGCGCTTGCATAGCGGGATTTTGGCACTCACATCAAGCTATACGGGGGCTTTCCTGCCCTCCATAAATGTCCCCTAGATGGACTTACACGGTTACTCCCCTACTCCTAGCCCCTGATAATAGCGGTGGTACATTTGCCAACTTCTGAAGCAGGCTCCCTTGGTGCTGTTAGCCCCAGATGGAGATAAAGGCTGCACAGCCCTCACCCTTTCTTTGTCTGCAGCAGGGCACCACCTTATGAATACCCACATGGGTGACCAATCAGATTACAACCCCTACTGCCACATTTCTTCATACAATGTCCCGCTATACTCCATATTTCACATTTCCTATCTCCTAATTAATACTTCATATCTCATGATTCATCGTGTGCCGCCTTCCCAAACTTCATCCCTCATACTCCGGGCCTTATAGGTTCTGAATCGCAGTTTAGTAGGACTCTCAGTATTGAGATACACTCCGCTACTGTCTTCATCCCTCTCCGCTTTCCCTATAATCACTTACATCTTTTCCTTTTTCTTAACTCTTTACACCCTCTGAGCTTATTAGATTGTCTGTTCTTTCCCGTTCGTCTGGGGGCTGCTTATCTCTCTCTATTTCTTTCCTTCCTGCTCCCCATGCATTTTCCCTATCTCCCTGTCTTACTTTTTTGCCTGCTTGACTCTCTTTTCTCCTGTGACCGAGGGCTTTATTTACACCTTCCCCTTTTCTTTATTTGTTTTCCCCCAACTCACGCCTGCTCAGAGCTTTGTTACTCCTAACACCTCTTTTCCTTTTCTCTATCATCGAACACTGAACCCTTTGCTTCCCTTTGACTAGGCTCCCACTATGTCCACTAATGGGGTCAACGACCCCACTCACGGTTATGTCTTGGAATGTACAAAACATGACCCACTACATCAAGCGAAGGTCCTATCTTATCTCCGCTCCAAACACACCGACATTGCCCTACTACATGAAACACACCTCTCCCCATCAGAATCCGAAAAACTCCTTAGAGATTGGGTGGGCATGGTGCTTTTCAGCGGAACACCATCCGTACACAGTGGAATGCAGATCTCAGGGAGGAGGTGCGGCGTGGCGATACTTATTCGTCGTTCCTTACAGTTCCGGCTAATTAAGACATGGTGCAACCCTGAAGGGTGATACGTCCACGCCAAGCTCACCGTAGGCTCTTCTTCAATTTGTATAGGTTCCATATATGCTCCCACGGGCTCCAAATGCTGCTTCTTCCTCTCGCTCAATCGTCAATTAACACAGATTGGCGCCTCCCAATATACACTAGGAGGGGACTAGAACATTGTTCAGGACGCCATCCTGGATCACTCAAGTGGTCTTGATGCAGGCAATAATGCAGACCGGGCCCTCCTACATGACGTCCTATCGGATCATGGTCTGCTGGATTACTGGCGTCTTTCCCACCCCTCTGACTGTGAATACACTTTTGTTTCCTCGGTCCATGGGACTCAATCACGGCTAGACTACTTTTTGATTAATCATCGGATATTGCAGTCGATCCGAATGTCGGAAATTCTTCCCGCCGCACTGTCTGATCATTCCATGGTTTTATTAACCCTAGAGCTCGGGTTAGTCTCACCCGGCCGTAAGCCCTGGCGCCTTTCAAATCCCGAAGGGAAAGGAACAACTTAAATCACATGTGGCCACATACCTTCAGGATAATAAGGGCTCGGTTTCCTCGCCCCAGCTTCTCTAGGCGGCGGCGAAGGCAACGATTAGAGGACAGCTAATGAGAGATGCGGCCATTTCCATTGCTCAAAGGAGAGATCAACAGAGCAAACTAGAAGACTGTATTGTCCAGGCTACCCGGGAGTACACCCGAACGCCCACCCGTTCAGTTGTCGCCACCTAGAACGAGCCAAAATGGAGCTCAACTCCCTTTATACCTCGCGGGTGGAATTTGCTTTACAACGGTTGAAAGGTCACCACTATGAACACGGAGAAAAGGCAGGCCGCCTACTGGCTGCCCAGCTCCGTCAAAGGGAGGAAGCACTGGCCATACCAGCAATACATAATCAGGACAACATGTTTATTATGCACCCTCAGGCAACTGCAAATTAATTCGGCCGTTATTACTAAGCCCTGTATACCCCAGAAACAATAGAGGACACTTATCGCTTGGATGCCTTCCTTGGGAGAGAAAACATACCCTGCCTCTTGGCTGAAGGCAGAGCGCTCCTAGAGGGCGACATCAGCAAGGAGGAGATCCAGCAGGCGATAGCCAATTTACCATACCATAAGGCACCTGGGGAGGATGGGTTCACGTCTGAATTTTATAAATGGACGGGAGCTGACACTGCGGATACCTTATATGAGGCATTCCGAGCGGCTGACCAGACGGGTTCCTTACACCCTCTCTCCAACAAAGCCTCCATCACAGTCTTACCCAAGCCAGGTAAGGACCCTCTTCTGTGTGGAAGCTACCGCCACATATCGCTCCTCAATGGGGATATAAAGATATTGGCAGGGATATTGGCATCTCGTCTCAAGAAGATCATTCCCTCCCTAGTTCACCACACACAGGTGGGTTTCGTGCCTGGCCGCTCATCAAGAAATCACCTCCGCACACTCCTTTCATGCTGTCTGGACGGCGCGAGACTGGCAGGAGGAAGCCCTTGCTCTCTCACTAGACGCCGAGAAGGCATTTGATTGAATAGATTGGTGGCACCTCTTTGAAATCCTAAAACGTTTTGGCCTAGGGACTAGTTTTATCAATAGAGTGCGCTTATTATGCGACTCCCCGACGGCCCAGGTAAATTGAGGAGGATTCCTCTCAGACACCTTCTCAATCCACAGAAGGACACAACAGGGTTGCCCGCTATCCCCCTTATTGTTCCTATTGGCCGTGGAACCCTTAGCAGCGGTTATTCGCAGCTCCAACCTTATATCTGGAATTTCGGTCCCAGGCGGAAGTTCTGTCATCTACCTATATGCGGAAAATATTCTACTTACTCTCACCGACCAGCACAATTCTCTCCTGGCCCTTAGAGATATTTTAATGTAATTTGAACATCTTTCGGGCTATCGGATAAATTGGGATAAGAGTGAAGCACTACCATTATCTCCTGTAACAGTGAGCACTTCAGTGCAGGGACTCCCGGTCAAATAGAAACACTCACGTCTTCGCTACCTGGGCATTGACATTAACAAAGGTTTGGATAAAATGGCGAGAGACAATTTGGACCCATTGCTTAGCAATATGAAAAGGGATTTTGAGAATTGGAATCATTTAGGCCTCTCTATTTGGGGCAGAGTGCAGGCGGTACGAATGGTGACCGTACCAAGATTTTATATGTCTTGGGCATGCTCCCCTTGCCACTACCCTTATCTCTACTCCGAGAGCTAGACCACTGCATCTGAGCTTTCGCCTGGGGGTCCATACATCCACGTCTACCTAGATCTGCACTACTAGCCTGGCGTGAGTTTGGGGGTCTGAGTCTTCCCTCAGTCGAACACTACGTCTCTGCATTGCATCTCTCACAATTAATCTTTTTACTCCCGGGAGTACTGGATCCGCCACTCTGGGTGGAAGTAGAACGGACACTTACGGGCGCCTCATCAGGCCTCCAGATGCTGTATGATGCAGGTCCGGTATATCAGCGAACCACCAATCCCATGGTTGGAGCTATGCGGAAAGCATGGCGGCAAGCGCATCGATCCTTAAAAGTGGACCCCCATTTGCATGATAGAGCCCCAATATGGGGCAATAAAAGTTTTCAGATTGGGGGGAAGACTATCTTTTGGAGAGAGTGGAGCTTGAGAGGTCTCACAAGAGTAGATGAGCTCATATCAGGAGATAAATGGAAGTCGCTTGCAGAGCTCAAAGAAGAATTTGATTTTCCTGAGCATTATTCATGGCGTTTCCTTCAGCTCCGACATTGTCTAGTGAGAGGTCTAGGGAACACCCCCCGGCGACTTATACACTCCCCAGTACTCCAATACCTGGAAACCTGGGGTCAATTGAAGGGGGCACTTTCCGGACTGCAAGCATTATTAAATCAGCATCTTTTCTCACTCCCCCTCCTTAATTCCCTCAAGAATAAGTGGCAGGCGCGCCTACAGACTGACTACAACCTAGAAGATTGGGCAGACTTAATTGAGGCTAGAGACTGGGGTGCTCGAGAGGCCCGCTTCAAATTTTGTCTTTTTAAAACCTTACATGATTGGCATTGGACCCCGGAGAAACTGCGCACTGCAGGATTACTGTCTCATGCCTCTTGCTGGAGATTCCTGCACGCTCATTGTGATTTGCCCCATATTTTACATGATTGCCCAGCCATTCAGCCTTTTTTGCGGTTGATGGGGAATACCCTTAGGGAAGTGTTACCCCTGCCGTCTCTTCTCACCCCTTCCCTTTTACTAATGCACGACACTGGAGGGCTCTATGAACTCTCCCGAACACAATGCCGTTTATTGCACACCGCACTGGCCACAGCAAAACTATGTATCCCCAGGCATTGGCGTGCAGCAGCCGTCCCTTCCCATGAAGAATGGATTACTGCAATGTACCAGGCAGCCTCCCACGACGACTTATATATGACCTGCAGGATAGAGCAGATGTGTTTTTACAAACATGGTCGCCCTTTCTCTCCGGGCCAGTGAGCTGAGTTCTTCCCATGAGAGGTTACAGCAAAACTACCCGGAAGGAGCCCGGCTTCTCTGATCCACTTGCCATTATTCATTGCTTAACTCCATCCCTTCCGATTGTTTAATGGCCTCCGTTGAATGCAAGCAAGCACTCTATCAAGGCTGTACCGATCCTCTGTTCCTATCTCTTTCCCTGCCCTTCCCCTCTCCCCTGTCTTTTCCATTTTCATTTTCATTATCTATCTCCTCCTTTTCATGTCCCCATCGTTTCGCCTATTTTAAGGCCTCAGTTCTGCCCCCTTTCCCTCTTTGAGTAGTTCTTTCCCCCTAGGTCACTACCGCTATCACTGCTACTACCATCACTCTTATCATTATTAATCTCTTTCTCATACGCATTTCCACTTTTGTCTCTGCTCCTTTTCTTTCTTCTTTCTTCTCATTCTTATTCACATTCTTTCTCCCGTTCTATTCTCCCCTATTTCTCCCCCTAGCATGCTTGTCTTTCCCAAACCTTTATCGCTTTCTTTTTTATTGCATAATCATAATGACACCCTTCTCTCTTTGCTAGTCTGGTTTGTATATTCCTCCTCCTCCGGATAACCTCCCCCCCTCGCTTATGATCATTTCATATTTGTTTCTTCTAGCATTCAGGGATGTCTAATCTCCTTACCTGCATTACTCTCTCTGGGGAGTTTTTACACTTCTGTGCCCCCTACTTTTACATCCAGGTCCCCTTTCAGGTCTCTCTCTCCCCCATTCCAAGGGCAGGATACTATCCTTTTTTACAACATACTGGGACGTTGTTCTTTATCCTCAGCTCATGCCTTCCAGCTGGCGGTCTCCCAGAGTTATCTTCTCTTCACCATTCATCATCTTCCTATAACATCCCATTATTGCCCGTCCCTCTTTCTTATCTAGTGAAGGGATACTTTGGGAAGGGTAAGTCTGTCCCTGTCCTTTATTGGGGTTAGGGGAAGAGCAGAGAGAGAATGTTGGAACGTTATTGTGTCCTTCTGCTGGAATTACGATACTGTACTAGAGTTACAACATCGAGCTGTTGTGTTCTTGCTATATGGTTTTATTATAATAGGATACTGTATTAGTGTATTCTTGTACTACTGTACTATGATTATTTTCTATTTCAATGCTATGATGCCAATAGCTATATGCCATGGACGTAGATATTCTCCTAATCTGTTTATTATCCTAGCATGTGTAATTATGACAGACTTTCAGATGTATACGATATGCAAGTCTTGAAGGAATATGGTCTGCATTTTTGTATATTGCCTTGGGTTATGAAAACAATAAAAAAGTACAACACAAAAACAAAACAAAAATCCAGTTCAATTATGAAGCTTGATTTTTGATAAATTTGCAGGAAAAGTTGCTTTTCTAAAGTTACTTTTTGCCAATTATCATCAGCCTGCCTGAGGCTGCCCTCCTTGGCAGTGCTCTTCCTTTGACAGTGTGAGAGCTTCTCCCAGAGCTATAACAATGGTATGTACCTTTTGGCTGGATCGTCTTGGTGTGAGGTATGTGACTCATCTTTCCTCAAGAAAGGCAGTTGGCAGGGTTCGGGAACTTTGTTAACATTAAAGGGACCACAGTGAACCCTGCCCATTCATAGATGAGTTCAAAGTGATACTTAGAGAATGAGAGGCCTTTTGATCCCAGGGTATACTGTAGCCATCCTGGCTCCACCCCAGTGGGAGCGTAGAAGCTAGTCTCAAAACCAGCTTGTGTCCTTTCCCTGTCCTCCTCCTGCTGAAGAAAGTTTCTGCCATTTTGGATTTCACTGGACTTGATGCACTGTGGCATAATTTACAGTTAGGCAAATAGGATGTGCTGAAATAAAGGGAGGGATTGCTCCTAGGCACTTTGTGCCTTTTGGTTAAGGAGTGTCTAAGAATCACCCCAACCCAACTCCTACCACACCCCAGCTCTGTAGAGCAAATCCAGACCTGCAGAGGGCAGACAAGGAAAAGACCTGCTGCCTGTGACATGTGTGGAGACTTTAAGGGCTGGAACTGATGCCGTCTGCACCCAGGACTAAGAAAGTGGACTCCAAGGGTCAGTTCACTGATCTACTGTGTGGCTTTAGGGATATCAAAAGCTATGAGTAGCAAGGAGTGAGCAGCTAACCAGTGCCAAGTAGAACCTGACTGGACTGTGCTAGTGGCCTCTGCTAGAGTTAGGCCTGGACTCTAAGTGCTGACCCTGTGCACCTGGAAGCCTCAGAAGTGTCCAAAAGGAACTGCTTTAAAAAAATAAAAAGTTGGGACTTAGAAAATGTTTAAACTCCTGAGGACTGGGACTAGGGGCCATATTTATGGAGCCCTTCCGCCATTCCAAAGCCAAGTTAGTGTCATTTTTTTTTACGGTAATGTGGCATTGGAAAGGGAAAAACGCTGCACCATATTTACATGCATGCATTGCGCCACTTTGTAACCCCTTGTGCCACATTATGCCAGTGCCAGGTATAATGTATGCAAGGGGGCGTTCCGGCGCTAGGAGGGGCACAAAATGGCGCAAAGGAATCCATGAGATTCCTGTGCACCATTTGTATCGGCATTTTTTAATGCCTGCTAAGTGCAGGCGTTAAAAAGAGGCTTCCATTGCTTACAATGGGCCTCTGGGTGCTTTGCAGGATTAGTATCATCATTTTTTACTCTAATCCTGCAAAGCGCAGGACTTGCGTCAAAAGATCTCATGCTAGTCACCCTAACCACTGCCATGGTGTGTGGTAATAGAAATACGGCGCTACTATGGTGGAGTTAGAGAGGCGCTAAGGGGCGCAAGAAAAGTGGCGCTGTCCTAGGTGCATAAATATGCACCTAAATATTCAAGGCTATCCTATTCAAGTTGCAACCTCTTTGAGCAAGAAAATCATGTTTGGTCCTGCTCAGAGCCTTCTACTGCCCAAAGAAGGCTTCAGTGGACCTTGTGGCTGAGGTATATGGCCCCAGTGCAAAATGACCAGCTCCAGCATCCCGACTTGTCCCACTGGATTTTTTTGAGCTCCAAAAAAAGAGACTAAGCTCCACTGAAGAAATATTGACCAAAGAACAATGTGATAAAGTATCTGGCCAATGAGAGGGCTTTGGACTGAGTGGAACTGGAATGTTCTTATTCTGAGCTTTTACTGCCAAATTTTGCCAGAAACAAACTGCTGAAGGAGTTCAAATTGCAGAAAAAAACTAGATAGAAGATAACTTCTTTTATTAGGCTGAACTGGCCTTGGGTGCATTGCAGTCTGCCTTAACTTGTGCCTAGGTTAAGGCCTACCGCACCCATAAATGCTAGGTTGCCTGTTAGTGTTATTTCATCAAAAAGCTCAAAAAAATTATTTCACATTTCCAGTTCCCCAGACCGGATTTTCCTTACTTTATGTCATTTTTCTTACTAAATGTTTCTTGGTTTTTAGAAATTGTCAGTGGATTTTTATCTCTGTTATGTTTTGACATGTTAATTATTTCGGTACCCTTAAACATAATGCACATCTTTCCTAAATTAAGCCAATCTGTTTTGTGTCGTAGCATATAAGCCAGATTAAAATTATTGAAACTTTAGGGCATATTTACAACCCCCTTGCGCCTCCTTTTTTTTTTACGCTAAGGTGGTGTTAGGAAGGCCTTTCGTCTGTGCTGCATTTTCAAAGTGGTGCAATGCTTGCATTCCGAGGCAGGGAGGCCTGATAAAATGGAGCAGTGAAATTTACAACATTTCACTGCACCATTTTATCGTTATTTTCAATGCCTGCTCAGAACAGGCCTTAAAATTACGCACTCATTTTAATCATTGGGCCTCCCTGTGCTTTTCTGCACTTGCGTCAACATTTTTGACAGTACTGCAGCAAAGCACCACATTAGCGTGAAAAATGTTGACGCTATTGTTCTAACGACCGCCCTGGTGCCCCTTATTGTTAAATACAACATATCCATGATGTTGATAGGTGAGGCAGGGGTGACATAAGAAAAGTGAAGCATCGGGACCGATGCTCCACTTTTTTGTAAATGTGCTCCTTTGTTTAACCTGACAAATTTGTGGACCTATTTCTTGTGGTGGACACACATCCGCCCCAATTAATAAACCCTTTCTTACATTCCTCACTGGAATAATGTAGTGTAAGATTGCTGGAGTTTATAATCCTAATGGATGACTCCTGCTGTAAACAAGTGTAATAAAGTTTATAAACCTAAAAGATGACTCTCAGTGACAAAGAAAGTGTGAAATAGAGATTGTAATCTTAACAGAAACCTGCGGTTAAAAATAACAAATGCTCCAATTTATGTCCTTTGTAGGTGAGGTGTGAGGGTACTTCTCACGGCTATCTTTTTTTACTTCCTAGGATAGCTGGACACAAGGATTCAAACATCAAACAGCAAGTCAGGGCTGGAGTAACTATGTATCATAATTGTCTAGCAAGGAAACTATGGACTATACAAGGAACTATACTCTAGACATGGAAGTTGGCCACTACTATGGGTAAGGTGTAGGGGTGTCCTGTGCCTTTAATCAGATGTTTTTTATATAGCAAGTCCCTCTGAGACTCAAGGCATCTGTCCAGACAGTGCCCACACTTGTGACGCCCTCCAGTTCATGAGTTTCTGAAAAGTGCATTTCACATTACCAGCACAGGAATGTAAGCTCATTCCAGGCTGCATCCCATCAGCAAGGAATCATACAAGCATTGTGCCTCTTTGTGACCCCTTGCGCCACATTGTGCCTGTGCCATTTACAACATTTCACTGCCCCATTTTTTCCATCATTTTTAACGCCTACTCAAAACAGGGATTAAAATGATGCACCCATTGAAATCAATGGGCCTCCCTGTGCTTTGCTGCACTAGCGTCAATATTTCTTACGCTAGTGCAGCAAAGCACCACAATAGCACCATTGCTGCTAATGTGCTAGCGACCACATGGTGTGCCGCATTATAAATACGTTACAACAATGGTTTCGTTAGGTAGCGATAGAGGCATGCTATAAAAGTGGCACATCTGGACCAATGCGCCAATATGCCCCTTAGTGTGTAATAGTAAAATCAATTTGAATGCTGAGTGCGGTTCTAGTGTACCTGTAGTTTGTTTAACTCTTCTGAAACTTTGTATGCATTGTGGGGAGGTCTCAGGGCCACTCATTGAGCTTATTGTGTAGAAGAAAAGTTAGCAGTATTGACAAATTGTGAAGCAATCGGTATATTAGTACAAATCAAGGGCCAGCTAGATCAATTATATCCATTTTGAAAACACCTGAGAATTTGTCTTTGTGTTTGCACAATATTAGATCTGTTTTTGACTATTGTGGACGACATTTCAACCCTGTTTCGGGGTCTATGTGGTTCATCTTTAATAGATGTCTAAATGAGTTCCATGTGAACAACTGTTAGAAGTTTGTGCTTTACAACCATGTTTACATGGACACATGGGTCGCTCTTGTTTGTAATTATTTGCAAAATCATAGGGCAAGCCAAGCCTGGCTTGGCTGTCAGAGTCCATGCATGAGCCAAGCCGGGTAAATGTTTCCCATGTATGTATATTATAACAATGTTTTTAAAAAAATAGTTTTTAACATGCAGAAGCGTTTCACCTTAATACATCAGGATGCATTGCTGCGTAGACAGACTTCTATTAAACGTATTTAAACATGAACATACGTGCATTAGTGACTCATCCATGCCCCCCCAATGACAATGTCATTAGTGAACCAAGAGGCAGGTCAGTAGTCACGAAAGCCCTAAACGTGGTCTGAGTTCTTATTATAGATGAAGCAAAATATAGTCAGTTAAAGCAAACATGAGAGCTCCAAACCTGAGCTGTGATGTGTGATAACAAAACAAACGGAGGATCTGTGAAATAAAATGTTTGCCTAGGATCACACAATTTGGAAGAGCAGGGAAACCAGTATTGATTCCAGGTTACCTAGATTTACATAGGAAATTCAGCCATAGGGGGGGGGGGGGGGGGGGGGGGGGGGGGGGGTGTGTGTGTGTGTGTGTGTGTGTGTGTGTGTGTGTGTGTGTGTGTGTGTGTGTGTGTGTGTGTGTGTGTGTGTGTGTGTGTGTGTGTGTGTGTGTGTGTGTGTGTGTGTGTGTGTGTGTGTGTGTGTGTGTGTGTGTGTGTGTGTGTGTGTGTGTGTGTGTGTGTGTGTGTGTGTGTGTGTGTGTGTGTGTGTGTGTGTGTGTGTGTGTGTGTGTGTGTGTGTGTGTGTATATGTATGTATAAACCCCTCCTCCTTCTCTCTCATCTTTTCTGGTTACATCAAAGGTCACTGTTAGTCTTTGATTCTTGGCCATGAGGGCAGCCGACAGACACAGCAGGCATAGCATACCCAACTACCAAGCCTACAATGCTTCTATTTGGGGCCCCCCACATCGAAGCTACGCCCCTAAATCTAACCCTACAATACAACAGAGTGTTTGCATTGCAGTCTGACCTCAGCTGTTCCATGATGCTGTTTGAGGTGTCATTTTTGTCACCTCTGAAAAGCACCAGAATAAGGCATATAAAGATCCTCTTGTTCTACGTTATTTTCTAAGTAATAGACGGTTTTAGCTTGCACTCGCAATCAATCAATCGATCAATCAAGGAATTTGTAAAGCGCACTACTCACCCATGAGGGTCTCAAGGCACTACTCACACATGTGAGAATTATAATATTTTGACCCCTCTTAGAGTAAAAGATTCACTCTTTAAACCGAAGAAGCACACGATTACAATAATCCACTTTTCATTATTAGTAACGTGGAATGCTGAAGATGTAATCTGCCTTCCTCACAGTTTGAAGATTTGAGCTGGAGTCCAGTGCAGAACTCAGGACCAGCCAGAGCTTGCATGTTGAGATCGGAAGATCCCACTGAAAGATGTCCCTTCAGATCACATCGCTTAAAGTGCCACGTATTGGTTCACGTGCAAATTCTTGTAAAATATACCTCACTCTCTCATTTATATGAAAAAAACACTTCCGGGCAGGGGGACACTGCTGGGTCATTCAGCCTTAGATCAGTTCTATTTGTGCCCTCATGTGTTCACTTGCTGTCATTCATGAATATCAATCCTCCCATAATGCACTTATCATGCTCTAGTTCCATCACCCAGCACATTTTGTAAATATGTTATCTATTTATGGACAGGAGGTAGGTT
The DNA here is from genome assembly GCF_031143425.1 of Pleurodeles waltl. NCBI lineage: Eukaryota > Metazoa > Chordata > Amphibia > Caudata > Salamandridae > Pleurodeles > Pleurodeles waltl. Next base: position 22,318,588 of record NC_090446.1, read on the forward strand.
GAGTCAGCTTAGAACTGGGACCCAGATATTACATTCTTTCGCTCCTCCTCTACCAGTGCTTAATTTGTGCCGGAGGTTGCAGTTAAACCTTTGTTGCTGTGGGTGGGGAGCATTTATGTTTCCTATTCAGACTTTCATAGAGAGCAAGAGAGATAATAATAATGAGGGGGAAGAAAGGGGAAGCAAAAGAACGGAAAACAGTGACAAAGGTTTTGGTGTTTGGTTGCCAGTATAATGCCTGGAAACCTGAGACTAGCACACCTTTCCAAGCCTGGTACTGCCAATGTCTTTTTTAATTCTAATAAGTAGTACATTTCTAATGAAGGAGTGCAGATGTACTACTTTTTGGGAAACCAATTATAACTTCAAAAAATGAACAGGTTAAAAGCTCATAGTGAAATGAGAGTGAGGAGAAAAAATGACACAAACATGGCAAACACATCTCAGGGTCCCGAGACCCAGCTATCAAGCCAAAAATGCATTTTGGGGCGTGTCACACCTAGCCTAAAGCCAGGCCCCTGCCCATCTGACCTGGGATTGGTACTTCTCCCTGGAACTCAAGGATATGATCACGTACAACACAATGGATTGAAGTCCCTAACCTGGGATCACTTTATTTAAATGTACTTTCACTGCACTCACTCTTCTTCGTCTCTGCTACGAGAAGCCTTGATGTTAGAATTGTGAAATCGGTGTGTGTAGTCGCAAGTAAAGGTGGATGCGTCACCAAATCAGTAAGGCAGGCAAGTCTGAGCCCAGGCTCTGGCTTGGCTCTGGGAGTGCATACACGAGCCACGCTTTGAAAGGTTTTGGCATGTGTATTATGCTACGAATGTAAAAATATGACAAAGTCTCTTTAAAATTCAAAAAAGTGTATTTCTTTAAAAGGCAGAAGCATTTCAACTTAGTACATCAGATTATATCACAGCATAGACATTTACTAAACTGATTGCTAAACATGAACTTGAAAATATTAATGGCTCTCCCCCCAACAACAATGCCATTAGTGAACTGAGAGGCAAGACAGTGGTCATGTAAATCCTAAACGTGGCCTAGATTCTTATTAAAGATGCAGAGACATTATAGTGTAGTAAATCAAAGGCAAGAAGTTCTTGTGCAGCGCACATCCTGAACTCAAATATTTAAGTGTGGTCATGTATTATAATAAAGAAAAAGGAGGCTTTGTGGAATATAATGTTTGCTTAGGATCACAAATTTGGTCAAGTAGGGAAGCCAGCATTGATGTCAGGTTATCTGGTTTCACATTTGACATTCCGCCACCAGACGTTACCTCTGTCTCTCTCCAGTTTTACATCAAAGATCACTGTTTTGTCTTTTATTCTTGATGTATGCTGAAAAACTGACAGAGACATAGCAGACCTGACTCAGGGTACCCAGTCAAAACTACCAAACCAGGAATGCATTCATCTGTGGTGTGTCACAACCCCTAACACTTTCCCCCATCCAAGCTTCTCCCCTGCCTGTTGTGTATATCTAGCAGGGAGGGCAAGGCATTTTAAGCACCAGGCTGACAGAATTTGTCATGCTCAATATCTTATTTATTTATTTTATTGTTGATATTGATAGATAGTGCAGTGTCCTGTCATAAAAGGACGCTGAAGAGACTCACTGAAAAAAGCAAAAGAAATTAAGCTAAGTAGGGAGTAGCCATGTCTTTGAAGATTTATGCAATGGGATCATCTAGTGTGGGCACCAAGGTGTGGGGGCAGGCCTCAACTTGGCGTAAAGAAATCAAGAGCCCTTGCTAAAAACTACATGGAGGGGACCCATTCAGGAGCTTTCAGGCAGGGGCCCTCCTCCTGTGCACAGTGCTGGCTGTGCTGAGGGGGGCACCTAGAGCTCAGGGTTCCCCCATACTGTGGTGGAGGTGGGGGCTACTATTACACTACTGGCCTCACAAGTTTGGCAACACAGGGGAACCGAATATGCCTGTCAGAAGATGATCAGAACGATCAGAGGTAGAGGTGAGGGTAAAGCTTACTTTGAAGGTAACAAGAATGAGTTCTGTAAAAAGTGTATTTTACAGGGCACAAAAATTTTAAGATACTTCTTTTGCATTTTTGCTTATTAGCAGGCAGAGAATGCACAGGAAGCAGATGTATTGCAGAGTACTTTTCATGTGAGGGTGAAGCTTGCTAAAAAGCAAGAAGCTATAAGTAGGGCAGGTGGAAGACAGTGAGGAAGGGAGGTTTTCTGTGGTCAGCTTAGACCAGTGCCTTTGAGCTATGAGGTGGAGTTGCTTAAAAGGCTTGTGTTTAGATACATTCTGTAAAAACACAGCAACAGAGTGATTAAATAATTGACCAAGTCAAGGGACAGAGGTACCAAAGGATAATTGGCTTTGGGTGAGAAAACAAAGTCCAGTGAGTTACCATGTTGGTGGGTACGACCACTAACCAATTGAATTTTGCAAGGATTCGCAGTTATTGTGGAAACTATGAGGCATATTTATGAGCCCCTTGCGCCACTGTTGCGTTACTTTTCATGACCCAACAGTGGTGCAAATCTTGAACTCATATCTATGATGCAATGCACTTCGTGTGGCTTTGAATAGCATTGTAACTATGTAGTAAGGCAAGACAGCAGAAATGGCTGTGTTGCCTTGCTCTGCGCAATGGAGTTCCATGGGCATTGTGGTGGGTGTTCATATTCTGCAACACACATAGAATAAGGAAAAATGCCCCAGAATGGTTTTTGTGTAGGAAGGTCTCTCTTCCTGAACAAAAACAATCTTGCCTACAATGCAGACACTCTTGCACCATGGAGCAAGGGTGACTGCATAAGTGCTAGGACAGGAATGTGCCATATTGCATAAATACAGTGCATTCCTTCCTGCACTTTCCCTTTTGTGCCGGGCAGTGCAGCAAGCTGACTTGCACTGCCCTGTGTCAAAATCCCATAAATATAGGCCTAAGTGCAATCTAGAGTGCTACGCCCACAATACGTAGCTATTAATTTATATGGTATTCTCACTCTGTAATGCATTCATCTCTACCCATCCCTGTGCACTTGCACAGATGCATCTGGGAACAATATACATAATTCAGTCATCCATATTTCATAAATATGAGCAAACAGAAGCTCCTTTCATCAAGGATCACATCAAGCAAATGTTCTGAATAAGAAGGTAAAAAATGTGGGGCAAGTAACTCACCAAGCTCCATCTGTAGGTACCAGTCTGGGGTCAGACTAGAGGTTCACAGCTGATCTCAAGAAGGGAATAATGATGCAAATGTGGAGGATGAACCTGCTGAACACATTCAGCACACACAAAACCGGATAAATAATGGTGCATGGAGGGAAACATGGCATCCAAGCCATGGAAAGATGACTGGTCAGGAGTGAAGACATTCACACTTCAGAGCATCTTCATCCCCTATGTGCTTATTGCTTTACTTGCTACCACTCTTATATCATGCCAACTGCTGAGATCTATTGGATGGCTTTCCCTAAAGACAAATTCCCAAAAGCTAAATATTTAGGAGAGAGAATACAATAACTCAGCTGCAGCTTTTTAATGTGTAATGCCTTTTGGCAGACATGTCTTATTAGAGACTTCCAATCAGCCATTAGTGTCTCCCCTGTTACTTTGTGACTGGAACAGATTAAACATCCTTGGTGGATTTAATGGAAATAAATGTAGTAAGAAAGTAACATGACTACATTCTTAGAAAGTCCAATTCATGATTTGATTTTAATCTTTGTTGATCAATTATATTTTCCTGAATCCAAGCATGGTCGCTAATGTACCAGCAGGTTTTGGAGATTGGGGCGGGCGGCGTGGAGGAGGTGGGTAGCACGGGGGATTGCTTTTGTGTGTGTATGTGTGTGCATGTGTAAATAAAAAGTGAGAAATATATTATTTGGAAAATACTAATAAAAGTAATTTAAAGATTAAAATAAAAAACTAAAACTTGTATTTATTATTCTTTAGTAGTTAAAATATTTTTTTGTGTAACCTTTAATAAATGGTAATACATATTAAATTACAATCAATAGTTTAAATATTTTAATGATGTTGTTTTTTTTTTTAAATTGTTCCTTAGATATATGATTTTCATATATAAATATATTGTACATAATTACCTATTTAATGCACGTTTACGTTAACATATTGTAGCATTTTATTTTACTAATTTTAGATTTAAAGTAAATATCAAAAAATATTTTACATTAACATTTTATAATAAAACATATATAAATGATAGTAGATTTTCCTATACTGAAGAAAACTGCTGAAACCACTGCATAAGTGTCAAATATTAGGAACAATATTGAACTATTTTTTGTTTCTATTGACATTTCAAGGAAAGCAGAGCAGTGCCAAATATATCCTTCATGGGTACATAGAAGTACAAAAGGGCAGTAATGCAATGTATGAGCACAATATGTAATATTCGTGCAGGATATCTAACATGGGGTATAACCACCCCAACCGTTAGTGAACAACTGGAAGGTGAGGGGTGTGTAATCTGAGCAGGCAAAAGAAAAAGGAAAAGGAGAAAAAAAGGAGACACACAGGAAGAAGAGGGAAGGAGGGAAAGAGCAGGAGCCGGTGGGCAAACTGAACATATAATGAACAGAGTGGAGGGATGGGAGGATTGAGGAGGAGGCCGAGGAACCCATGGGAAATATAAAGGGGAAGGTCATGGAGGAGAGGAGTCCCAGAGATGACAGATCAGAAGGGATGGGCAGGCATTTCTGTACTCTGCTTCAATGTTCCCGCTGGAAGGGGGACCAAACAAAAAGAAACACGTACCATGTACAGGTAGGCCTGGGCAGAACTCGCTTAGTTGCGCTCGATGGTATTCCACTGAGTTATATAAAACCCAGAGAGATTCCATGGAGTTTCATGAGTGGGCAGAATTCAGGCATGTTGCACTGCTCGTGCTGATTTTTTATTCCAGAAGCTTGTTTTAAAATCAGGAAAATGGCACCACACACCATGCCAAAGGTCACTGCTTCTTTCTGCCGCTTGAATAGATTTTTTACTTGAGGGGCAGCTTTCTCAATGCAAACTGGTGCGCCCTGACGCAACTGCTCATGTTTAGAAATCTTGTCGGGTGGTGGACTAGCACCTATAATCGTGCTAGGGGGTACCAATTCTCACTTTGTGCTCACCAACTTATTGTTGGCAACGCATGTACATGAGCAAGAACAATGCAGCGGTTAGCAGAATTTTGCCAGAACTCCGCTCCAAAGGGAATGTGGAGTGGGCCAAACTCTGCCAACTCTGCTGGCAGAGCAGAGTTTTGCATCCACCCTTAGTATTGAGCCACTCCTCATGCTTTCTTAACTGCGGGGAGTGCCGATGGAGGAGGATGCACATCTTATCTACCTCAAGGGCAGTGGTGAGTAAGGGGCAAGCATGGCATGCTACCTGGGGTATATCTGCCAGATCGTGCAGTAGGTCAAGTGGGCCCGGCAGCGGGGTGGGCACATCCATGGACTCTGACAGCATGGCCCCCAACACAGTCCAGAAGAGATGGATGTTGCGGCATTCCAATAGGGTATGGACAATCAGAAGGGACAGATGTCAGGGCATTCCAATAGTATATGGACAATGTCACAAGACACAGGATCACACTACCAGCAAGAGGAGTGGGGCAATAGTCTAGGAAACTGGAGCCAAACCGGCGTACAATGCCACCCCTGAAAGAACTTGAAGAGGCAGAACTGCCGCTGCGCCTCTCGTACACCCCAGCCCAGGTTCTGTTGTAGTTCTAGACAATCCTCCTCACACCTGACCTGAAGACAGGCCTGGCAGGTTGCCCTGAGGCTGGCCACCAGCAGCTGATAGTAGAGGTGATGAATCAGAAGGCCATATATTGCAGACCTCATGCCCTTAAACACCCCCCATGTCTTAAGACATGCAAATACTGTGGAGGGGGGGCTAGTCTAAGGCTGTGGGCCCAATCTGCTGATAAGGCAATGATGCAGTCATGTATAGCACCATTGTTGGGAAAGAGGCAGGCCAAATTCTTCCCACAATGTCGCAAAGGACTTAAGCTCCCCTGGGTGCTCAGATGTGTTTGCATGTGGATCCTTGCAGCTTGCTAGAGGACTCAATTAAGCATGGCTCCACCATTGCGGGTGCCTTGCTTGTTCCAGATATGCGACAGGTCATCAATATAAGTGTCCACCCTGAGAAGCTTATGAGCTAGTGCTCATGCACAGTACATGGCCTGCAGTTTGAGGTTTGGAAGCTGTTACCTGAGGATCTGGGCACATACAGGGGGTGCAGACCCGGTGGGCCATTATTAAGCTGTTTTTTAATTAAGACCAACAGCCGGGGGTTCTATACCAGGGATGCATATACTCCAATTGCTCCAGGTGAAGACCGATACAATAATGCTCCAAGGAAGGGAGACCTTGGCCCCCCGCAGACCTATTGGCAATAAGTTTCCTGACAGCCAGACAAGGTCTCTTTGATCCCCATATGAAAGCTTTAATATCCCTGTCAACCTGTCTAAGTAAAGAGGGGGGAACCGGCAGGGGTAACATGTCCAGCACATTGGTGAACCATGAGAGAGTCAACAGTTTCCCTGCCTGCATTCTAACCCTCAGTGACATGTTCAAATAGGACCATTTCTCAAAGTCCAGCCACATGTGTACCATAAGCGGATTCAAGTTGTCTTCTACCATGTGCTCAAGTTCCCTATTGACTGAAACACTTGAGACAGGTATTCCTCAATTGGAATGGATTCCTAGCAATGGCAGTGCAGGTTGTAATCACTCTTTCCTCAGTTGACCCTATAGCCAGGTATGGCCATGAACGCACCAATAACCTCCAAAACCACAGGGATGGAACTGGGCATGGCTGAAGGGGTGAGCAAGATGCCATCTGAATATAGATACAGCTTCAAGGGACCCCCTGGCATGGGAATGCCAAAGATCTGGTCTGACTAGTGCAGGGCTGCCGTCAGTGGCTCAATGGTGAGGAGAAACAGCAGGGGCAGAATGGGCATCCCTGGTGTGCACACCTAAGGCTGGGAAGGGATCCCAGAGAAAGCCCACACAGTACATTTGTGCCAGGGGGGACCCAGCGGACCCTGAATATAAAGTCTGATCCTAGATTGAGGGAAGAGGGCCCCCACTAGCCAATCGCAAGGGGAGGGGATGGCATGCAAGTGAAGGAGGCGAGGTAGGAAAGCTTCGGCCCAAGATAAGGAAGAGTAGCAAAGCAAGAAATGGAGGAAGGGAGAGAGGAAAAGAAAGAAAAGTAAAGGGAGGGACAGCAGCAAACCAGACACCAAAAAAAGCAAAAATCACACCATTAACAACCAATGACACTTGTAATATTGCAAGGCAACGCACCCTGGAACTATAGGCAGAGGGTCTAAACCTGAGGGGTCGCTGTGCCCAGGGTACGAGAGACGGGGGAGAGGACAAGAGAGGGAGTGACCTATATAGCTCCCAGGGAGGGCACCAGGTAGGGAGAGAGCCAGGACAACCGGCAGGGAAAGAAGATGGAAAGGAGCGGCATGGCCCACTTAGTAGACTTTGAGCATGGCCTTGGAAGATGGGAGTCAAGCAGCGGGTAGCAGCCAATACTGCAGTTGTGGCAGAATAGGGATAGGGCAGAGGAGGGTGACAACAATATGATGAAGGGAGAAAAAAGAGGTACAGGAAGAAAGGACATGTCAGACCACCCCCCCAGTTCCATTGGTAGAGGGGCTAGGCAGGCACAGGGCACTGCAACATTGCACCAAGCATGCCTATGACTGGGGAGGTTATGGGATGGGAGAGTGTGAGAGCGAAGGGGGGGCTGCAGTAGCAGATGTAATAGTGAGGCTGCAGGCCACCAGCAAGGGGGATAATTTGCACCACAGGTGTGCAAGTCTTGCAACAGGACATTAACCCACAACTATAACAAGGGATACACAGGCCATCCTCAGCCTATAGGCCGAAGGATACAAAGGTGGTCATTACAACCCTGGCAGTTGGTGTTAAAGCAGTGGTAAGACCGCCAACAGGCCGTCGGTAACATTTTTGCAATTACGACCGTGGCGGAAACCACTAACAAAGACAGCCACTTTAACACTTCGACCGCCACGGCGGTACAAACAAACAGAGCGGCAGTCACCGCCAACAGACAGGCGGAGGACAATGTACTGCCCACAGTATCACAACCTACCAATTCGCCACCTTTTCGGGGGTGGATTCACCGCGGATACAAAACACGGTGGAAACAGGATTCCGAAGGGAAAACGCTCACCTCTACACACCCCACGAGGAACTAGGACACCATGGATCCGGAACTCCAAATTCTCCCTGCGATAGTCTTCCTGCTCCTCAGCCAGGAGCACGAATGCTACCGGCGAAGACCACGGTGAGTACTGCACCTACAACACAGGGGAGGGGGGAGGGAAAAAACAGTGACACATACTCACAACACACAACAACCCCACCCCCACCCTCACCCACGACAACACACACTAATAGATATTGATACATCACAGTTACACCCCCCAACCCCACCGGAAGAATGCAAAGACAAAAGAAAATGAGTGTACCCATTGTAATATATTAAAAGAAAGTAGGCAAAAATATATATATATATATACACCATTAAAAAAATATACACCAAGCATAGTAGTCCAGGTAGTGCTCCAATTAAGTCCGTGGAACACTGGGCCCACATGGTATGGGCGAGGCCCACACAAGATCCCCGACCATGACGGAGAGAACACTGCAGGGGCATCGGAGAGCAACAAAACAGGCACCTCAAAGGGAGGGAAAGGGAGGGCACCTCAGCCGGTTGAGTGCACGACGCCAAATCCACGTGAGGGCCACATGCCCACTGTTCAATCCTGGGTAGTGCAAAGCCACAGTCTCTCAAGTCTCTACAGTGGGTGGGTTGCCCACTGTTCAATCTTGGGGAGTGCAAAGCCACAGTCTCTCAAGTCTCTACAGTGGGTGGGTTGCCCACTGTTCACTCCTGGGGAGTGCAAAGCCACAGTCTCTCAAGTCTCTACAATGGGTGGGTTGCCCACTGTTCAATCCTGGGGAATGCAAAGCCACAGTCTCTCAAGTGGATAACGGTCTCCACTTATTCTGGAGGGGGCATTGTGCCCAGAGTGCTTCATCCTGCTAAGGACAGAGGTAGTGGATGGATCCCTCCACTGGTTCTGGAGGGGACTTTGGCCCTCATTACGACCCTGGCGGTATAGAACCGCCAGGGCCGCGGCACACGGGAGCACCGCCGACAGGCTGGCGGTGCCCCGCAGGGCATTCTGACCGCGGCAGTAACGCCGCGGTCAGAACAGGAAAACTGGCGGTCTCCCGCCAGTTTCCCGTGGCCCGTTTGAATCCTCCAAGGCGGCGCAGCTCGCTGTGCCGCCGAGGGGCCCCACGACAAGCCATACCGCCATCCTGTTCCTGGCGGTTCGGCCGCCAGGAACAGGATGGCGGTATGGCTTGTCGTGGGGCCCCTGGGGGCCCCTGCAGTGCCCATGCCAATGGCATGGGCACTGCAGGGGCCCCCGTAAGAGGGCCCCACTTTGTATTTCACTGTCTGCATTGCAGACAGTGAAATACGCGACGGGTGCCACTGCACCCGTCGCACCTTCCCACTCCGCCGGCTCGATTCCGAGCCGGCGTCCTCGTGGGAAGGTTGTTTCCCGCTGGGCTGGCGGGCGGCCTTAAGGCGGCCGTCCGCCCGCCCAGCAGGAAACTCAGAATGCCGGCCGCGGTCTTCAGACCGCAGTGCGGTATTCCTGCGGCGCAACTTTGGCGGGCGGCCTCCGCCACCCGTCAAAGTTGTAATGAGGGCCTTTGTGCCCAGAGTGCTTCATCCTGCTAAGGACAGAGGTAGTGGATGTATCTCTCCACGGGTTCTGGAGGGGGCTTTGTGCCCAGAGTGCTTCATCCTGCTAAGGACAGAGGTAGTGGATGGATCTCTTCACTGGTTCTGGAGGGGGCATGGTGCCCAGAGTGCTTCATCCTGCTAAGGACAGAGGTAGTGGATGGATCTCTCTACTGGTTCTGGAGGGGGCTTTGTGCCCAGAGTGCTTCATCCTGCTAAGGACAGAAGTAGTGGATGGATCTCTCCACTGCTTCTGGAGGGGGCATGGTGCCCAGAGTGCTTCATTCTGCCCATGACGGACTCAGTAGCGTCTGTGACCTTGGCGCTCATGGGCCAGCGTTGCTTGAGGTGGCAGTGCCCTGTTCAGCGGTGCTTGAGACGGCGGTGCCCTGTTCGGCGATGCTTGAGACGGCGGTGTCCTGTTCGGCGTTGCTTGAGATGGCGGTGCCCTGTTCAGCAGTGCTTGACACAGCGGAGCCCTGTTCAGCGGGGCTTGAGGCGGCGGTGCCCTGTTCAGCGGTGCTTGAGGTGGCGGTGCCCTGTTCAGCATTGCTTGAGACGCCGGTGCCCTGTTCAGCAGTGTTTGAGACGGCGGTGCCCTGTTCAGTGGTGCTTGAGATGGCGGTGCCCTGTTCAGCGGTGCTTGAGATGGCGGTGCCCTGTTCTGCCGTGCTTGGAGCGGTGGGCTCCTTTGCAGTGACTTCGCAGCTGGCGGTCCTTCATGGCCCAGCGGGGCTTGTGCTGGCGGTCCTCTCTAGCCTAGCGGGGCTTGTGCTGGCGGTCCTCTCTAGCCCAGCGGGGCTTGTGCTGGCGGTCCTTCATGGCCCAGCGGGGCTTGTGCTGGCGGTCCTTCATGGCCCAGCGGGGCTTGTGCTGGCGGTCCTCTCTGTCCCAGCGGGGATGACGGCTGTGGCCTCCTGAGCAGCGGGGATGATGGCGGTGGCCTCCTGGGCAGCTGGGCTGGTGCTGGCGGTGGCTTCCTGGGCAGCACGGCTGGTGGTGGTGGCCTCCTGGGCAGCTGGGCTGGTGCTGGCGGTGGCCTCCTGGGCAGCTGGGCTGGTGCTTACAGCGGCCTCCTGGGCAGCTGGGCTGGTGCTTGCGGCGGCCTCCTGGGCAGCTGGGCTGGTGCTTGCGGCGGCCTCCTGGGCAGCTGGGCTGGTGCTGGTGGTGGCCTCCTGAGCAGCTGGGCTGGTGCTGGCGGTGGCCTCCTGGGCAGCAGGGCTGGTGGCGGTGGCCTCCTGGGCAGCTGGGCTGGTGGACTCCTGGGCAGCTGGGCTGGTGGACTCCTGGGCAGCTGGGCTGGTGGACTCCTGGGCAGCTGGGCTGGTGGCGGTGGCCTCCTGGGCAGCTGGGCTGGTGCTGGCGGTGGCCTCCTGGGCAGCTGGGCTGGTGCTGGCGGTGGCCTCCTGGGCAGCTGGGCTGGTGCTTGCGGTGGCCTCCTGGGCAGCTGGGCTGGTGCTGGCAGTAGCCTCCTGGGCAGCTGGGCTGGTGCTGGCAGTAGCCTCCTGGGCAGCGGGGATGATGGCGGTCTTCTTTGCTGTGCTGCTCTTCCCAGACTTGCTGACTTTCTTGTGCCTCTTCCGCACCTTGGAAGGTGTCACAGCTGACTCCACACTCCCACCTGTACCCCTGAGAGGGGCTTTGGTGGCTGGAGTCTTCCCCCTCTCCCGCCGGGCACTGGCCAACTTCTGATGCTTGACAGGTGGGGGACTGTCTGTGCTGTGGCTCTGTGCCACACTGGCTGCCCTGGTGGCCAGTGCACTCCAGATTCCAGTGACTACAGGCACCACTGGTCCCGGAGATGTTGTGGCTGAGGTGCTAGTTCGAGGCCGAGGAGACGGACGGGGTGGGGGAGGTGTGGGAAAGAGGTCAAGGTTGGACAGGAAAAGTTTTTGGGAGACACTGGGACGGGTAGCTGGAGGGGGTTTGGGAGTGGAGGAAGAGGTTGTGGTTGTAGGAGGTGTTCGTTTGCTGACTTTGGGTGAAGGTGCATGCGCTGGAGGCTGTCGTGAGGTGGATGGCTGTTGGTTGGGTGTGTGACTGCGTTTGTGTATCTTGGGAGGGTGCGTCACAGACACACTGGGAGAGGACACAGGGGACGTGTGAATGGTAGTGGGGGTGGTGACTGCACGTGAGTGGGGTGTGGTGGTGGGTGTGCTGGTGATGGTAGTAGTGGCTGTACAGGTAGTGCATGCAGGTGTGAGTGTAGACAAGACTGGGAGGGAGGAGGGAGATGACGAGGAGGGGGACACAGTGGAGGCAGTGGGTGTTGGTGTGTCTGCATGTGTCTGATGCCTGCTTGAGTGCCTGTGGGATGTGTGGTGCTTATGTTTGCCTGAGCTTCCCTTGTGTGTTGACGTGTGTGCATGCTGGTCTGATGGTGTGCTTGGGATAGGCTGGGGTACAGGGGATTGGGTCTGGGTGGAGGAAGTTGGAGGAGGGAGGCTAGATACAGGGACAATGGCTGCCATCAGTGCTGAGGCCAGAGTCTGAAAAGCTTGCTGAAGGGCCGCCTGACCAGAATGAATGCCCTCCAGGAATGCATTTGTTTGTTGCAACTGCCTTTCTACACCCTGGATGGCATTCAAAATGGTAGACTGCCCAACAGTGAGGGACCTGAGGAGGTCAATGGCCTCCTAACTGAGGGCAGCAGGGGTGACTGGGGCAGGGCCTGAGGTGCCTGTGGTGAAGGTGATGCCCACCCTCCCGGGTGAGCGGGCACGGGGCAAAGGCTGAGGGGCTGCTGGGAGGGCGGTGCTGGAAGGGGGGGTGGCGGCTGTACCTGTAGATGGGGGGGGCCACAGATGTTGCCGCCACCACAAGGGAGCTTCCATCAGAGGACGATTACGTGTCACTGGTCTCAGCTCCTGTCCCCGCCGTGAAGCTCCCCTCGCCCGGCGTCCAATCGGTGAAGTCCGATTCAGTAGTGTGGCCCTCCATGGCCATGTGGGATGCAGCCCCCTCGTGCTCCGGTGTCACTGCTCCTCCGCCTGATGATGCGAATGCACACAAGAACAGGGAGACCACAAAAAGGGGGGGGATGACAGAAGAAAGACATGTTGAGTGCATGCATTACTGCTACCGTTGGCAGACACGACAGATACAGAAGCCCCCTGCACTACGCCGTGCTCTTCGGCTTCAACGTTCAATTCCTGGGAAATGGCCTACTAGGCCATGGATGACATCTGCACACATGGATGACACAGGGGCATGACTAGGTGTACTTGGCACTCTACAGGGGTGGGGTGGGGTACCACATGGCCTGCTTACGGAGGGACTTGCCTACGGAACTCGCCCTGGCATAGGGAAACCCACAGCCCGCCTCCCCACCCAGACACCTCCACTGCGCGCAAAATCAGCAGATTGAGAGTGTACTCACGCCCTTGTGGCTGCTGTGATGCCCTCAAGCGCCCATCCAACTCCAGGTACGCCACCGCCAGGATCCTAAACATCAGGGGAGTCATGGTGCGACGGGCACCCCTCCCACATTGGGAAGCCATCCCCAGCTGAGCCTCCGCCGTCTTCTTGCTCCAGCAGCGAATGTCATCCCATCTTTTCCGGCAGTGGGTGCTCCATCTGTGGTAGACCACCAGGGTCCAGACGTCCTTGGCGATGGCACGCCAAATGTATTTTCTCTGGTGGGCGCTGACCTACATGATTTGTACAGGGTGAAGAGAAACGTATTACCATCTGCACCGTCACAGTCATTGGCCCCCATCCCTCCCCTTGCCATGTGGCACATGCACTTACCGTCGTTTCATGCACACCGCGCTCTCCCACCTTCCTTCTTACATCCACCCCTCTCCACACAGGCATAGCCCATACAGCATGGTCCCAGTGTACTTACCTGTTTGTCTGGAGGACCGTAGAGTAGCTTGTACTGGGGGAGGACCCCATCCACAAGTTTCTCCAACTCCTCCGATGTGAAGGCAGGGGCCCTTTCCCCAGACACTCGAGCCATTGTCTCTTCCAGACCGAGGTCACAGCAGCACTTGCAGTGTAGGTCCTCTCCTGTCGAAGATCAGGTATCGAGTGATTGAAGTGATAGAAAATGGCGGTCATGTCTGCAGCGGTGCTTACCGTCACCGCCGGCGTACATCGTCATTGGCTCCTGGGACCCATATGGTCCAATGTTAACCAATGCAGCATTGCGTCGCGGTCTTCGATCGCCTACCGCGACGTTGTACAACGCCAGCGCAGTTACCTCACATCCCATTGTCCCACTTTTGAGGTCAGACAGCCGCCATTTCAGGGGCCCACATGGCTTCATTTTCAACTGCGTCACACATACCTAGGCCTAGACTCAACACACATACAGGCCACTTTTTAGATTATGATTGGTGTTCTGTGTAAGCTGTGGGTACGTACCTCTGAGTTCGTTGACTCTGTGCTCGCTGTTGTCCTTCATAGGCACCATCCGCTGGGACATGTGAGGAGATGGCAGCATCCTCCGGTGTACCGACTGTTCGTGGACCTGTCGACAATGGAGGAAAGCCATGTGATCATCACATACAGGCTTGACCGTACCACAATCTAGGAACTGTGTACTCAGTTGGAGCCAGACCTGATGTCAGCTATCCGCCATCCCACAGGAATTCCCCTTGAAGTGCAGGTGCTGTCAGTGCTCCATTTCCTTGCAAGTGGGTCATTTCAAACAACAGTGGCCATGGCATCAGGGACGTCCCAGCCTATGTTTTCCAACGTGTTGTCCAGAGTGTTGTCTGCCCTACTGAAACACATGCGGAGCTACATCGTTTTCCCTCAGGTGGAGGATTTGCCTACAGTGAAAGGTGACTTCTATGCCCTGGGACATATCCCTAACATCATAGGTGCCATTGATGGGACACATGTGGCTTTGCCCCCCCCCCCCACAGGAGTGAACAGGTGTACAGAAACCGGAAGAGTTATCATTCAATGAATGTACAGATGGTATGTTTGGCCGACCAGTACATCTCCCATGTGAATGCCAAGTTCCCTGGCTCAGTGCATGATGCCTACATCCTGCGGAATAGCAGCATCCCTTATGTGATGGGTCAACTCCAGAGGCACTGTGTGTGGCTATTAGGTGAGCACCTGGAAGCAAGAAAGGGGGAATGGTTGTCTGGGTCTGGGGTTATCCCTACAGGTTAGTGTGTGTCTAACAGTTGTCCTTCGCCATTTGCAGTTGGCTCTGGTTACCCCAACCTGTCATGGCTACTGAACCCAGTGAGGAATCCCAGGACAAGGGCAGAGGAACGCTACAATGAGGCCTATGGGCGAACTAGGAGGGTGATCGAGCTGACCTTCGGCCTCCTGAAGGCCAGGTTCCGGTGCCTCCATATGACAGGTGGATCCCTATTCTACTCACCAAAGAAGGTGTGCCAGATCATCGTGGCCTGCTGTATGCTTCACAACTTGGCTTTGCAACGACAGGTGCCTTTTCTGCAGGAGGATGGTCCAGATGGCGGTGTTGTGGCAGCTGTGGAGCCTGTGGACAGTGAAGATGAGGAAGCAGAAGAAGAAGACATTGACAACAGGGACTCAGTAATCCAGCAATATTTCCAGTGAAACACAGGTAAGAATACAAACCTGCCTACTACATTTATTTTAACACTACTACCTCTCTACTGTCTGTCATTTTCACCCAGTGTATGGTCACTGAGTTGTCACTTTCCCTTACGATTTCACAGATATGGGTCCTACAGTGTGACATCTGCTTTGTTTCCTCGTGGACTAGAGCTGTGTGACATAGGTATGTTGACATTAAATTTGAAAGAGCATTTTGACAATGTAATTTCTAATACTCCAGATTGTTTTGTGCTTTAAGGGTGTTTATTTTAGTGTTCAAAATTGGAGGGGGTAGCAAAATGGTGAGGGGTGATGGCGGAGGAATGTCCATGGCAGAGTCCAGTCTATCAGTCTCACAGGTGCATTGCCCAAATGGGCATAGGAAGTGGAGCTCGGGCAGTTTAAGGATAGACAGGGTGACAAAGTGGGAAAGTAGGATGACAATCAGGGTGGTCTCATTTCTTGGCGGGGGTCTTGGCATCATTCTCTGTCTTTGTCCTGGATCTCAGGGACCGTTTGCGAGGTGGTTCTCTCTCTGCATGGGGTGGTGGTCCTGTGGCGGTGCCTCCTGTCCACTAGCGCCGGCGGAGGTGGTGGGCAGTTCATCATCCAGACTAGTGTCAGGGGCCCCTTGTAGTGCCACAGTGTCCCTCCTGTTGTTGAGTACTTCCTTCAGCACCCCTACGATGGTGCCCAGGGTGGAATTGATGGTTCTGAGTTCCTCCCTGAAGCCCAAATACTGTTCCTCCTGCAGGCGCTGGGTCTCCTGAAACTTTCCAGTACCGTAGCCATCGTCTCCTGGGATTGGTGGTATTCTCCCATGATGTTGGAGAGGGCCTCATGGAGAGTGGGTTCCCTGGGCCTGTCCGCCCCCTGTCACACAGCAGCCCTCCCAGTTCCCCAGTGTTGCTGGGCCTCTGTCCCCTGAACCGTGTGCCCACTACCACTGCCCCCAGGTCCCTGTTGTTGTTGGGGTGGTGGGTTAGCCTGGGTTCCCTGTACTGGTGGACACACTGCTGATTGACGTGTCCTGGGGACGGAGGTATGGGCCCGCTGGGTGGGTGCTGTGCTGGTGTTTCCAGAGGGGGGAAGCTCTGTGGTGGCCTGTGACTGGGTGAGGGGAACCAACTGTCCTGAGGTCCCCGATGGGCCGGGCTGGTCATCTAGATCCAGTTGGACAGAGGTGCTGTCATCACTGTGGGCCTCTTCTGTTGGTGGTGTGGACTTGTGTGGACCCTCCTGTCCGGTGACATTGGGTAGGGGTCCTGCAGGTATATAAAAGGATGTTTATTACATCTGTGTGTGCCATGGTGTGCAATGGGTGGGTGACTGTGTACCCCAGTGCTTGCATTCCTGTGTGGGACCTTGTGTGATGATGGTTTAGGGGTGTGTATGGGTATGTGCAGTGGTCATGCTTTAGTGATGGGTGTTCATGCTTTGTTGTTGCATGCAGGGCTTGGGGTTAGGATGTGTGGTTTGTGATGTTGGGACATTTGTGAGGAGTTAGAGTGATGGGGTGAGGGTGAGGGTGGGGGTATGTGCTGGCATGCACATAGGGTGGGGGATGTAATAGCTAAGATTTGACTTACGAGAGTCCATTCCTCCACCTACTCCTGCGAGGCCCTCAGGATGCAGAATCGCCAAGACCTGCTCCTCCCATGTTGTTAGTTGTGGGGGAGGAGGTGGGGGTCCGCCGCCAGTCCGCTGAACCACCAGGTGGTGTCTTGAGATCATGGAACGTACCTTCCCCCGTAGGTCGTTCCACCTCTTTCTGATGTCCTCCCGATTTCTTGTATGCTGTCCCACTGCGTTGACCCTGTCCACTATTCTTCGCCATAGCTCCATCTTCCTTGCAACTGAGGTGTGCTGCACCTGTGATCCGAATAGCTGTGGCTC
Organism: Pleurodeles waltl; assembly: GCF_031143425.1. Taxonomy (NCBI): domain Eukaryota; kingdom Metazoa; phylum Chordata; class Amphibia; order Caudata; family Salamandridae; genus Pleurodeles; species Pleurodeles waltl. Next base: position 22,335,860 of record NC_090446.1, read on the forward strand.
TACCGGGACGATTTCCTCCACCATGACCTTGAGCTCCTCCTCCGAGAACCTGGGGTGTCTTTGCCGTGCCATGGGGTGGTGTAGGTGATGTGTGGGGTGGTGTGTGGGGTAATGAGTGTGCTGATATGTAGTGGTGTGTAGTGTGGTGTAGTGTGAGGTGCGTGGAAGTTCTGTGGGTGATGGTGTTGTGTGCCTGTGGATGCTAGTATTGTTGATGATGGTGTCTCTCTCTGGCCTTCGTTCGTGATTTTTGATCGTCGGGGTTTGTGGGTGATGTGGGTGTGTGTTTTATATTGTATTGGGTGTGTGGGTGTGGTGTGTGTATGTGTATCAGGTGTGTGTATTTGTAACTGTCCGATGTGGTAGTGTTTTGTAAGAGTGTGTGTATTTGGAGCGCAGCGGTGTGTACCGCCAATGGAATACCGCGGTTGAAAGACCACCACGTGGATTCGTGTGCCGTGATAGTGTGGGCGTATTTCTGTTGGCGTGACGGCGGAGGATTTGTTATCGCCAGTTTATCACTGACCTTTGGTGTGGCGGACTTGTGTGGATGTCTGAATTTTGGCAGATTCCGTGCTGTGGGTAATAATAGCTGTGGCGGTTTTCCACGGCCACAGCGGTATGTTGGTGGTCTTCTGCACGGCAGTATGCGGCTTTTACCGCCAATGTTGTAATGACCGCCAGAGTGTCCAAAGTGCAGCAGCCGGTAGTGCATCTCTCAGTTGGCTGGCACCCAGTGGAGAAATCATCCATGATTTGGATCTTGTGGCCCTCGAAGTCATAAGGCCCATGTGCTCTCACCATCATGAGGATCTTCCGGCCTGTTTGTGCTGAAGGAAGCATGCTATAATGAGCCTTATGCCTAAAGTCACTGCAGGCCTATGCAGCCATATTCTGTGGGCCCTTTGCACTTTCAGCAGGGCCGAGAAAGTAATTCCTGTATGGCGGGCAAGAAATCCCAGAGAAAGACCCTAATTTTGGTGCTCAACGCCTTCTCCGGGGCACCAAAGAATTGAATCTTGTCCCTATCGCTCCGGTCCACCAAGTTGGCGACCTTATCACACAGGGATCAGAGCTCCAGGTCTCCGTCTGGAAGGAGCTTGACTATGGATTCCAGGGAGGATGGGTGCCAGTCCAGCCCCTCCAGTTTGTCATTAAACCCAGCAAGATCAGAGCGGATCGATTTGATCTCCATCGTCAGGTCATTCACCTTCATGTCCATGGCCAACCTTTGCCCCACTGCTGTTATCTCTTTCATGATGAGGTGCATTGTGGCCTCCATAGGGCCAGACAGTGGGGGCAACGACTTGGACTTCGAGACCACCTCCATGAAAAGCAGTTGTCTCATTGGTTTTCCTGAGGCCTTTGTGGACAGAGTGGGCACCCTTGTCTTGCAGCTGCAGGTAAACGATCTGGTAACATTTGCATCTTCTGCGTGGGACGCAGAGGTGGTGGAGGAGAGTGAACAACAGCTTCAAAGGGAGGGCAGTAAACGTCAAATGGGGATGACTGGTCCCAGGGCAGCACTGGCATGATGATACAAAACAGGGGCACTGAAACTGGGCCGCGTTGTAGGCACCTGTACTGTCACTTGGTGCGGAGGCTCCAAAGGAGGGGAAAGAAAACAGACCTACCTGTGGTCACTCTGGGGCCCTGCACCCCGACGGTCAATGATCCGCCCTCACACGACTCCCAGCAGCAAATGTCTTGGCGTAGGGATACACTGTGCTGATAGAGAGCCAGTCTCTGGCTGGGGCATGGGACTCTGACGGGTAATGTATCAGTCCCAAAGTGGAGGGTGAGACCCAGGGCCCCTAAGCATGTGCTTGTGCAACTGGCAAAAGGAGGGCAGGGCCTGGCAAATGAATGGAGAGACAAAGGGAGAAAGAGAAAGGGAAAATACAGGGGATGATGTGGCAGAGATCCAAAGTCCCTCACCAATCTCAAAACTTGGTAAGAGTCATCCCCCAAAGCATATTCAGCATGGCCCAAATGGTCCCTGAATCTACCTCTAGTGAGCTTTTGGCTCTTCCTCAGGGTCCTCAGCCACCCTCAATAGCGCAGACAATGCAGGACCTTGACTCCATTTGTGGCAGCTGGTAGCACCTAGGCCACTTTTATTGCCAGAGTACAGTATCCTAGGAAGTCTCCCCAGGCACTTCCAGGCTCTGCACTTTCCGCCTCACGATTTAAGTGCCTCAGCCTACGGGAGCGGTGTAGTCAGTCTTGGAATGGCACAGCACGTTACACCACACAGCTCAAAATCAGGGCAGCACGGTCACTGAGCAGGAAGGCCACGCACCCTACATTTGTAGCGATCATGCCCGGCTGGGCCACCCTACATGTGCTGTGCCGTACTTAGGAGAGAGGGGGATGTGGTGTGTCTCTGGTTTCGCCTTCTCGGTTGGGACAGCCATGTACCTCCTGGGCCAAGAGGGTCACTGGCTGCCAAGGGGCTGTCTTCCCCCACGCACCGTGCCATAATAGGTAAAGAGGGCGCAGGTGTTGTGTGTGAGCCCCTGCGCTGTGAGGAAAGCAGATACTTCAATGGGGGGGTCATCAGCACAGCAGCCCGCACCCCTGCGTCATGGTTTCCCATGCTCAAAGTCACCCCACAGTCTCCCCTAAGATGCCAGAAGCTTCCACTAGTGATGTGGAAGTCAAGAGTCAGTAGATGTGGGCACTCTGTTCCCTGGGGCCTCTAGGCACAATGGAGCTCCAAAATCAGGCAGCCATCATACTCAGCAGACAGGATCCCCCCCCAGCAATTTTACTCTTGTAGATAATGTTACTGGAGTCTCCACCAGGGGTTGGAGAATTGTAGGTCATCGCCAATGAGTAACTTTTCACTCAGAAATGGTGCATAGTTCAAAGGTGTAAAGTTACTCCTATGTTCAGGAGTAAATTTAGACATGGGTAAATCTACACAAGTAAAAATACATTTATGAATTGGGCCAATATTTTGTAAGTGTATGCATGGTTGAGATACCTATCTGTTAAAAACAGGTGTGCATGTTGTCATGATTCAGCCTCAAATGTTCTTGCAGTGTTAGAGGTGCATCCTGCCTAGGTGCTAGAGATGTTTTAAGGAATGGGCAAAGAGGGCTCTGGCCCAGAGCCCAGCTTTTCAGGGGGACCTTGATAGTTCCAGCTCTGTTCTGCCAAGAGTCTTGCGCTGATGACCTTGAATTATTCTTAAACAGATTGTTTTAAATCCTGTTTTCCTTTAGTTTATTTTTAATGTGAGTGATGTGTGAGAGTCCATCACAGACATTTGCAGAGAAATGTTGTGTTTATATTTTATGCAAAATACATAAAAAATGTATCTTATAGATTAAAACAGGACTCTACATATGAGAAATGGGACAGTGCCACATAGACTATTTGTAATAATATTAGTGAGCTGCTGTTGTAGTTCAATACTGAAAAAACACATCACTAATCCTGAATATCAGATTTAAATCCAGTTACAATTTGGACAAGTGTGCGTCTGCACAAAAATTGCCTGGCCAAAAAGAGTTTGAAAGAAGTGAAATGTAATCATAAATTCAGATCTGTTCCGGACAGGGATCCCCATATTACATTTGTCCCAGGGCCCCAAAAATGCTTGAGATGACCCTGCTCAGTGCTCACACATGTGTGCTGTGGGTGGGGGTGCCATGCACGTTGCTTGTGCTGGTAAGGGTGTCCTGGCTCAAGACTGTCATCAATAATACACATCAAGCATGAAAGCGAAAACAGTGCATCTCTATGCAAAATCATACAACTGCTCTTTCAATGAAAGGCTTCTGGAGTGGGAAAACGCATGTATCCTGACTGACCTTTGCAACCCAACATGATCAACACAGAACAAGCACACAAAAATCCACAAGTTGTAGGCAAATCATCTCAATGGTCACACAACTCTAAGCTTAACAGAGTTACACAATACTTTGTTAACATAACATAAAATACGGGATTCTTACATGCTCACCTTACATGCTCGCAAGCAAAAAAATAATCAGCCCGTACAAAATCTCTAACAAGAAGCTGTTCCACCAAAATTGGTTAAGTCTATCATGGCCCAATAACGGGAGCAACAAGAATTACTTTCCACCAAGTCAAATACACTATCTCCTGGTTGTATGACAAAACATTGGGAACAAAATATTGCAATATATAAATACTACAGAAAAAATATTGGGAACACAAATATTGGTCAGACCAGGCGTTAAAATGACAATCAGGCACAGGTATATAAGGGAAAATCAAACAAGGCACTCCATAAGACATACAACAAACCAGACACATGGGGCAAACAATACATACACCACACTCCGCACAAATGATCAGGATGACCGCTGAGCAACACATATGCAACATGCATCACTCCACAAATCCAAAGCATATCACTATCACTTAGGGTCCCATGTACAAGCCCCTAGCGCCACTGGAGTGTCACTTTTAATGATGCACCAGTGGAGCAATGCCTGCTCCACATTCACAAGGCAGTGTTAAGACAATTTTTGCATCTCAACTCTGCAATCTTATTACAGCCCCTTCACACACATCACTTAGTGTGGAAGGGGCATGCAATGGGTGTTGCTGTGGGCGTGTTACCATAACATGCATTGCATATTGGTGCTGCACCACATCTATGACAATCTGTAAACCTGAGGCAGCTCCAAAAAATAACACCACAATAGGGGTGGTATTACCATGGTGCAATGAGGAGAAAGACTTGAATCCCTCATGGTGTGTGCTAATCCTATGTGTGCTGCAGTTTTCAGCACACATCGAGGAAATCACCATCATTGACTGGTTATGTGCAGGAAGGAACACCTTCCTGCACATAATCAAGCACCCCTGCAGTGCAGGCATCTTTGTACAACGGTGCAATGGTGCCTACATTGGAGCTTGGCAGCTGTCTTAGTGTCAGCACATCATGTGAGGACAGAAATGCACCACACCTAGTAGTCGTGGCACATTGCTGGCCTTTGTCGGTTGTGCTGGGAGGTGCAGCAAGGCAATTCCTGCCTTGTCCTGTGCCACAGGGGCTTGTAAATTAACCACATACATGGCAACACATCCCAAACTACAATGCCACACTTTGCATGATATCTACACACACATACATGCATGCAAGCCAGGAAATATGGATAACAGCAAGGTAGGTGTACTGTGTCCACAGGGGGTGTTCACATTCATCACACAGGGCACAACACTAGTCTCATGGCACACACCACACAAACTAGAGTCAAACTCACACAACATGGCTCATTGGCAGGTCATATGTTACAAGACAAGAGTACAATAATATGCAACCAACATTGCACACACATTGCATGAGTGAATTGTCAAGCCACAAGAATCACACAATCACCATGATCCTGAGGCTGTACCCTCGACTGGAAGGTGCATAATAAAGACACCAATACAATCATTTATGCAAACAATAACCCACACAACGCCAGATGAAAGTCTGTATCTCCACTTCATAGACAAATACTGTTCAAGGCCAGTTTTAAAGAAACACAAGGGCAAGTCTAACACTGTCTCTCCTCTTCCATTACAGCAGACCAAGGATAGCTGATAACACCATATGGGGATGCACAGAGTGAGGCTAAGAAGGCATACAATGAGGCACACAAAAGGACCAGGAACGTTGTTGAGAACACCTTCGGCTTCCTGAAGTCTTGTTTCCGAAGACTTGATGCATCAGGTGGGAGATTTCTATATTTACCACCCCTTGGGTGCAAAATAATCCTAGTGTGTGCAATATTGCATAACATTTGTGTTCAGACAAATGTCTCCTGGAACAAACAGGTAGAGGACCGAAGGGAGAAGGCTGAGGAGAATGATGCTCCACCACAGGATGGGGAACCACAAAATACTGCTGCTGGGGCATGCAGATTGGCATATATTATGCAAAACCTCTTTGCATAAACATTGTACCTGATTCCTCACTGTGCACTAATTTGTAAATAAATCACTTGGCCACACATTTGTCTTGGAGTGTTTGTCACATTCAAATGCAACATCAACTCACTCACATGTCAGAAAGCAAGACTAGGCGACAGCAGTTGAAAGTCAAGTGGTACCACACTCAGGAAGACCAAACAACTATACATAATGCACTGATTAGGGAATGTGCAGGAGTAATGTATGCATTGCCAGTTCAACATACATCTTACATGCATATGACACAAGTCTGGTTGAAATTTAACAGCAGCCAAATTCATCCATGTGATGAATGCTGTCCATATATCAGACCTAGGTAGGACAAGAGCAGGCAGAACCTACAAGAGTAGGTCAGTGCTAGCTATGTGATAACTCAATGTCTGAATGTCACAATTACAGGTGATAACTTACAACATACCCCTCAGTGGCACTCACATGTATGACAAATAGTGAGTAACATACAGAGACACTGCACCTGTATGTCTCGGCCTGTCTCACTTAAATCAGTTGTCATCTTGCATGCATGTCAAACAATGTTGCAGCATGTCTCAAACCATTGGCAAACTGCATGTGTCACTCAGGACACAGACCTATTGCAACATGCATATTGTACTCATATCTGTCAGAACTAATCACACAATCTACCTACACATATTATGCACCTGGCAAAGGATGTTGGCTGCAGCTGTGAGTGAGTGCTCATATGAAATGCACACATGTTGAAGGACAGCGGAGACACTTGTCTACTTAACTGGCACAGCCACTTTGTTGAGGTGACTCACAGACTACACAGGTGATGTGGCTGGAGTCCAGAGATGTGTTGGTGCCAGTCACTCATCCTGGATACAGTGAATATGCTACAGAAAATATGGCTTAGCTTGAAGAAGAATCAATGTCCATTATGAAATATCACATGGACAAAAAACTGTGACGTGCATGAAGGACTGGAAAATGAGGATGAGAAAGATGAGGAGCAAGTACAAATTGGCCAAACATTGCCAGAAATGTGGCACTTGAAGCCTACACAACACAATCTGGCTTCAACATGTGGGAATAGCTACACAATGTAAAACATTAACTTTACAAGACAACACTGCAGCTATGTAAGGCCACACACATAAGCACACACATTGTACAGGCTACTTAGCATCCCAGTCACACTGTTGGCAAGTACCCATGTGGGCTTGCCAAGCACAAAAAAGAATGAGTGATGCATGTGGGAACTGACACAATCTGTACCCTAGGTCTGCAGACATGTCCCTGTCCCACTATCTACCAATGAAGTACTAATGCATAAAAGACAGAAATATCATCCCAAATCATAGAATCATGTAAGTCACCAATAGATAATAGGGCCGGTCTGACATAAATAACATGTAAGTCCCTAGTATATAATAGGGCAAGGCTGGCATAACTAACCTGTATGTTCCTAGTACATAATCAGGCAAGGCTGATATAAATAACCTCTAAATCCCTAGTAGATAATAGGGCAGGGGAGCATAGTTGTACAATTGGATTCCTGCACTTGACTGTGCACTGATGTGTAGCCTGCCATCCCTGTCTGATGGTAGCCCTGCCATGCAAACTGTGGGCTGAAAGGGAAGTCTGTCAAAACTACATGGAGAGGAATTGTACAATCAAAGTTTATGTTCAAGAAACATTGTCACAAAATGCAACATCAATGTCCCCCCTATGTGCACCAGGGTTTCTGTAGTCCGTAACGTTGAGCATGGACAAATGTGAAGATGCATCATAGGGCTTTGTGTTTGTGGAAACAACCTCTTAACACTTTGACACAGTGGAGATATATCACAAGAGGGTAATATGAGCACCTGGGGCAGCTATCCCAAGCTGTGTGGCCACACAAACTTTTGAAATGTGCCATCTGTGTAGTGTGATCCCAATAATGCATGCACCACCACATGTGTACACTCACTGTACACATATTGTACACATGGGAAGACAGGAACGGGGTAAATAGTGAAGCTTCTTTGGTGCTGGCGGCTTGTAAATGAGACCCAAGGTATTACAACACATACCTGTACCACACATTGCAACCCTACCACCACCCCCGTCCAGTGTTTAATTTGTAAATAAAAACATGTTATTGCCGTAAGCTCTCATCTGAAACTCGCGGCTGCTGCAATTAATTGTGCGAGCCCTGAAGCCTAAGGCAGTGTAATCCTGAAGCCATCCCAGGCCTCTTTAATTCATTTACAGCCACAGCCTGCCTGTTCAGCTCACTCTTGCATCTTTCTGCTTTCTACCTTTGTGACACTTTTTCATTATTCTCTTCCTCCATCTTTTCCATATGTGTCTTTTGCTCTGAGTAAATGCTTGTGGCATGAAAATAAGTGCTGACCCTCAACAATAAGTGCTGGTGCTCCGTACAGGAAACCACTGGCTCAAATTAAGCCCTGCCCCCATCCTTACATGATAGACTGCTGTGTGCACTTTGGGAACCAGCACATATTGTTTGACATGTGCACAGTCCTACATGTGGGTGTACGGGCCACATTCCATGGCTAGTCCATGGTGTCACTGGGGGTAATATAAGGAATGAATTGAGGTCTCAACCCATAGTTGGTACATGAGGCAACCCTCTGAAGTTGTGGTTTCCATGTATCATAGGAATTGTGGCCTATGCATTATCTGATCCTTGTAAGGCATGTACCATCACCAGTGTATACTTACTACACATACAGTGGGCATATGTAAAGAAAGGAGTATGCCGAACAGAAATATTCACAGGTAACAGAACAATCCACATGACTGTTAAAAATGTTTAAATGTTTTCCACATGACACCATACATCTTCACACATATTACAGTCATTGCATCGTAAAAATCGATGCATTGTCCCAATGCGTGCTTTTTAAACCCATTGCGTCTGCCAAAAATGATGCATACCATGTGATGACTCTGAATGGCCTCATGTTGCATTGTCATACAACATGAAAAAAATTACACATTGGTGTGTAGCGTCAAAAAACCTGACACATTTGCAAAATGGTCTGCATCTACACAGGAAGTGAGGTTGTGGATCTGCAATGCTGCACACCAGGAACTGCAAAGTTATTTTCACTTTCTCTTACAGTCACTGGGACCAATTCACAAAGGTAAACTTAGACATTTGGTCTAAACTTAGACCAAATATCTAAGTTTACGACTGTGGGAATTCACAAAGGGCATCTACGAGTAATATCTTTACATCTGCACTTGGGGCAGATCTCTGCACTAGGCAGCTTATTCAGCACCAGCGCTACATAAAACACATGGTTGCACAGTATTTTTTTCCGTACGGCTCAACCCTGCATTTTGAAAATGACACAGCTCAGTGCTGCAAAATTGCTTGTGGCACCGCACTGCACCATTTCCTTGTAAATAGGCCGCTCAGTGCGTTGTCTTCACAAAATGCATGAAGTTCAAATAGTTACTGGCTCTAACACAGATTCAACACAAATGATGTATTGAGTGAATTTATTTACATGTGCAAAGTTTATATTTGTAGTTCTGTACATTGACAGAAGAATGACCCCATTACAGATCCAAAGCCATTGGACGTCCAGACAGAGTCCAAGGGTGGGGTACCATGTCATGAGACGTGTAGGAGAGGAGTGTATTATTGAGGAGGTGATCACATTGCTATTATGTACGATTGCAAACATTGACAGTGCATATGTGTGATCAGTCAACAATGGGAGAGTGAAGAAGGGACGTAGATAGTTCTTGAGACACTGGCACATACTTAAGCACAGAGCAAAGAAGAAACTGTCCATGTGCCACAGGCTAAAGCTACCAGGCAGTTTTGCGGCTTAAAAATGTTTCTTCCACATCTCCATCCTCTGATGTGTGTGGTACCTCCAATGCTAAGAGTGGCGCTGGTGTTGAAGTGGAGGGTGGCACACACACATCGGGCTGAATATGTGGAATCCAAGGTCCTGGCAGCTGTCATCTGTGGAAAGATGAAAGGAATCACCTCAGCAAGGAGGAACTGCTGGCTTCGTAACACAGCAGCAACATCACAGAGGTAAGCAGCCAGGTTCTCAATGAGGGAGTCCTGCTCCACTCCATGGACTCCAAGACAGTTTGGATAGCCCCCAGCCTTTGGGCAAACTCGCTGGTGCCACTTTGACAGGGCATTTGTTTGTGCCTCTGTCTCATGACACCAGTGATTTTGGCCAGGGACTGCTGCATTCCACAAAGTGGGGAGTAGACGCCCCTGATGGCAGCAGAGTTGTTGTTATTGGGACTGAGGCACCAATGGACTCCTGTTTGGCTGCACGCCATGGTCTCCATCCCCACTTGCACCAGCTGTGCCAGCTGCCTCTGAACTCCTACTGATGTAATTTGGAAAATGAAGTCTGAGTCCTGGGAGTCCATGGCTCTGTGTGAACCTACAGGTGTTACGTACTGCGCTGGACTTCACATCTCTGGATACCGGGTTGGTGAATACACCAAGTCTTCTACAGGTTCTGGATACTCCCAGATAAGGGCGACCCCTTCTAGTAGCCACGGTGCGCTTGACAGGCTACGCCAAAGCAGACCGTACCCTCCAGAAGGAGTCCCAGAGGGAAAAAAACCCAACACTGGGGAAAAAACCTCAAACAGGAACTCCTGAAGAAAAACAAGAAAAAACAGGACTAGACAACAGGAAACAACAATAGGTAAAAATCTCCCAAGGCAAAAAGCAGGAACAAAGAACAGGCAAAAATCTCCCAAGGCAAAAAGCAGGAACAAAGAACAGGAGCGAACAGCACGACCGAAAGGAAGTGTTTGCAACGCAAGGTGGAACAAGACTGATTGACTTATATACTGAGAAAAGGGAAGTGACATCACAGGAAAAGTAAAGAACACCATCTTGAATTGGGAAGAGCCCAAAGACCAGTATAGGAAAAAGAAAGTAGTATAAAAGAAAAACAGAGCATGCTGTGACAAAAACACGAAGAAGACAAGATGGACACAACATGGACAGAGACAGGTAAAAAGACCAGACAAACCCACCAACAACAAAAAGAAGAAAAAAAAGGCTACAGGTAAGTGTAGCGTGCCCGGGAGCTAAATATATGCTTCCCAGAATGTGTAGTCAAAAAACGCGGGGAACGGCGCTCTGAGAATCGGTAGCGTGTTCCATCCGCGAGGACAGAAAGAGATGCCGCGTCTGAGCGCAGCGTTACAACAGGTGGTGTGTGTTCTCTGTTGGGTGGGTCATCTGGAGACTCCCTAATGCTCTGTGTCCTCCCTGCAACCGAAGATGGTGTCTGGATGGCACCCAGGATATGCTTGAGAGTGCCAGGATTGACGTTTGGCAACTAATCATCAACATCATTGGAGAAGTCCTGGACAGGTAGCGGGGCAGGAGGTATGTCATCATTCTCTACAATAAGATAGAGATATGTCAAAGTTGATCTGTACTGGCTGTTGACATGAGTCATCAGGTTGTTAATCATGGTGCTGTATTTACATAGTCCAGAGCCACACATCAAGTCTCTCATTTAAGGATCTCTGGTTGCACATTGCACCACCAGTGCATTTGTTTTTCTAACCTTCCATTGGCACAGTATGGCAGTCATCATTTACAAGTCCAGTCTAAGCCACTCTGCATGGCTTTTCATGGGCTTCTGCATATGGCCCCTTTCATGCATTACACTGTGTGGCAGTTGCATGCCATGAGTGTTGCTTGGGGTGTTCCCACACAACACACATGTAACCCACAACACTTCTGATGCCTTCACAGATTACACAGTTGGGATTGTGGCATTTTAATTTGCCATATTAGGGGTGATGTTGAAGTGACAGGATGATGAGTGGCACCTTTGTTTGTCCCATATCATGTTTCTATGTGCATCACACATAATAGAACAATTACAGCACTTGTCCCTGCTGTTATGCAGGAAGGTGTCTCTTCATGCACAACAGCAATCATCCCAACAACACAGGCACCATTGCAGGATAGTGTGGCTACGTATGCAAAGGCACATGGCAGCAAAATGTGCAGCAGTGCAGATGGTAATGGTGGTAATGCCCCATATGTTCTGTGTACTTTGCATTAGCGCCCTTTCCCAGTGGTGCAGGAAGGCATATCCCAGCCCTTGGTGCCCCCCATTCACAACAGGCCTGGTACATGATGCCTAATGGGAGTTAGATATGGACAGATGGTACAGTTGCCACAGCAAAGGGAGTGGTGTGAGGGTTGTGAAGTGGTCTGTCTATATAGTGGGGGGGTCAGTGCACATTACATGTGTTTTGTGTTTTACCATTACGGTGTCCCATGCAACACTTCTACATGCATACAGTGCCTCCTATGTGCCTCTTCCTCATAACAAATGTCTTTGTGTGGCAATAACATTTTTGGCGCATAAGTCCTCGCGCAGTTGTGGATCACTTTTTGTAAATATGTCCCTTTGTATGTAATAAAATTACAAGATAAAAAAAATCCTTCAAAAAATAAAAATTGTTTAAACAAATTGTAAAAATAATTTAGGTTTAAAGTATCAATAATACCTTATGGAACAAATAAATAAACATGTATTTCACAAAAAAATGCAAATTATTTAAAAAACAAATAATAATTTTCCAAAAATAACTAAAATATGAATTTAAAAAATACAAATTATTTAATTTTGATAAATTATTTAAAACAATATTTAGAAAACAATATAGCAATAAAGTAAGTATTGACAATTGTATGCAAGCAGGTCTAGGGAAAGTGCTGGACTTTGAAGAGGGTAGATTTACTGTTCCTACTGCCAACTTACAAACAGTAGGGAAAGTGTTAGTCTTTGGAGGGGTGAGATTTACTTACTATTCCTACTTGAAAGTAAAGCAAATGTAAGGAAAGTTTCGACTTTGGGTGTGTCACATTTACTATTCCCACTCTAACATAGGCATACGTAGCGAGGGTGATAGACCGTGGAGGGGTCGCATTTACTATCCTCACTCTAACATAAGCAAATGTAGCGAGGGTGATAGACCGTGAGGAGGTCGCTTTTACTATTTCCACTCCAATCTGAGCAACAATAGGGATAGTGTTGGACTTTGTGATTGTCACATTTACTATCCCCACTAACATAAGCAGAGGTAGGGAGGGTGATAGACTGTGGAGGGGTCAGATTTACTATCCTCACTCTAACATAAGCAAAGATAGGGAGGGTGATAGGCTGTAGAGGGGTCAGATTTACTATTCCCACTCTCACATAAACAACAGTAGGGAAGGTGTTGAACTTTGAAGGGATGGTGTTTACTAACCCTGCTGCAAACTAAGAACACATGAGGAAAGAGTTGCATTTAGAAAGAGCTAGACTTACTATTGTGTTCACAAAAGGTCTGGAAGAGATCTTCAGATGTGGTTGGCCAGACCGGATCCTGTCCCACCACTTCTCTGCACAAGGATTAACCCTTGGGGTTCTCCCATGGGTGGTGCCATCACCCCCACCTCTACAGAGGGTATGTTTGTGTGGCAGAGTTTTGGGAAAGGGCAGAACCGGTTGCAAGGAGGCAGGCCGAATATATGGGGAGATGAGCGTGTTTAGGGGCGTTCCTTAAACCGCGTAAATATTTAAACCCAGAAGTTGAGTAAGGGATGAAACAGGATTAGGGTTACTGGGGGAACATGTAGAAATCAGAGGGTGTACGATTGGGTAGGCCCCCCAAGTCCAGGGAATTGGAGGTGGGTTGATAAGATGCCCAAGAAAAATGCAAAATAAGGAGCACAAAGTGTCCTGAAAAACACATGACAACATTTCGCAAAAGTGTGCATTTGTCGGGGAAATACGGCTGTCAAAGTGGCTAAACCGGGCCGTCGGCATTTATGACTATAAGGGGCACAATCACGGCAGGTTAACTGAACTGCGGATCCTTTGCAACGAGTCACATTTTCAAGGCAATTTTTATGGCGGATCTTCAATTACATCGCATGCATTTAAATTGTAATGTGCGAAGTTGAAAAAGATCTGCAGTAAAGGTAAAGCACCAGTAGATGGCAGTGCTGACTGTCCTTCTGTGTTGAAAGCTGCACACATTCAGCAGAATTCCTTTCAAATAGATGCATGTTCTACGGTTCCAGATCCGAAAGTGGGACATTGACTAAATTACCTGTCCATTTGAATTATGTTTTAGAATTTTAAATATTAGCTTATCATATAATTAACAATAATATAACAGATTAGAAATTATAGGGGCAAAGGCCACTATGTAATTTAATTATATTTGATCTTTTGAAATAAAATTAACTAAATTCTAATAGAGAACATTTTATATCAGTTAATCAAGTATCTAAAAAGTGATGAGTATGTTATAAAACGCGAGGGGGAAAGAGTGGCAAGTAACTTCAATCAATCAATCAATCAATCAATCAATATTTGTAAAGGACAGCTACTCACCTGTGAGGGCCTCAAAGCGCTAGAAGTGAGGGGAGGGGCCTCACCTGCGCTGGAAATATTTCTCCCTGTTAGGCCACCTCACGAGGCATAAGGCTTGGCACATCCCCAGGTTTAAATGGTTTTGTAAATCTGGGGAACTGTCAAAATCCATGGGTGTTGTGTGGGAACACCCAGTAAGCCCATGGAACGCCTCCCGAGCGCAGAGTAAGGCAACGCAGCCCTGCCTTGCCTAGCTCCATATCTACGAGGCCATATAAAGGCACTCATAATGGCTTTGCGTGGCCTCATAGATATGATTCTGTAGTCTACGCTGCACAGCGACGCACGGGGCTCATAAATATGCATTGTAGAGACCACACAATCTCACACCTACTATTTGAGGGTGTGCACACAACAAAATCTCATCTCACTGCTTGGTGGAACTGCACCGATCGCAAGACCACACTACAATGCTTTTGTGGATGCACCAAACAGAAAACCTCACTGCACTGCTTGTATGGATCCAAACACCACAAGATCTCACTTGTCTGCTAGTGATACTGCACATATCACAAACTCTCACCCACTGCAGGTGAGCACAGATCTCATTCCACTGCTTGCAGGATTTCTCAGATCATAAGATCAGTCCACAGACCAGAAGATCCGTGCACAGACCAGAAGGTCAGTTCACAGACTAGAAGATCAGTGTACAGACTAGAAGATCAGTCCACAGACAAGAAGACGAGTGCACAGACCAGAAAATCAGTCCACAGGCCAGGTGAACAGTCTACAGACCAGAAGTTCAGTTCACAGGCTAGAATATCAGTTCAAGAACTAGAAGGTCAATGCACAGACTAGAAGATTAGTGCACAGACCAGAAGATCACTGTGTAGACCAGAAGGTCAGTGCACAGACCAGAGCTTCAGTGCACAGCCCAGGTTATCACAGACCAGACGATCAGTGCACAGGCCAGAACATCAGTGCACAGGCCAGAAGATCAGTGCACAGACCTGGCCTGACTAGCTCTGACAAAGATTGCTTCCATTCCTGCCTTCGACCATTGTAAAAGTACAGCAAATTATTGTTTTTATTTTTACATTTTTTATTTACAGCGCAGATAAGCAATCTACGACGCGGATGTAAAAAATTTAACATTTCCATACTACATCAGTATATAGATGGTGCTATTCAAGTTCTCATTTACCTGAGTCCTGCCCGATGGATACCTTTAACATAATGCCAACTTCTGACCACAATTTGCAGATTCCGATATATTTAGCTTTAATAAGAGACATTAGGGCCCATATTTATACTCTTTTAGCGCCGCACTTGCGTTGTTTTTTGACACAAAATTGGTGCATACTTACAAAATATAATGGCCCATATTTATACTTTATTAGCGCCGCATTTGCGCCACTTTTGCATAAAAAAATTACGTAAATGCGGCACTAAAAAAGTATAAATATGGGCCATTATATTTTGTAAGTATGCACTGATTTTGCGTCAAAAAAATGACGCAAAGGCTGCGCTGAAAAAATATAAATATGGACCTAGGACTCTTAAGCAAAGGCAAAGATAAGAATCAAGACACACAAGGCTCCCTTTGACATCCACACCTACACATTCTATTTCCAGATTCATCTTTTTCAATCACACACATCCCTGAGAGCAGTTCAGACGAGAGGATCTCTCCCAGCCCAGGGAGTAAGAGGCCTGGACATCCTTGGAGAGAGGTAACCGAGCTAACAAAAATTCACATCAGGCAACAAATGTTATGAACAAATATGACCAACATTCTAAAATGATAAAAAAAAAGTCAGCAGTTCTCTGTGTTTCAATAAGTACACATGATTATATTTCTGAATTAAGTGACGTTTACTAAAGGTTGTGTTTGTTTATGAGAAAGAAACAAGAATACATCAAGCCCTAAGGAGGTTGCCCCATTCATGCCCTCTGTGGTTAACACAGTGACACATGAACATGTTATCCTATCCATATATGTCAGGATTGTGTAGAGTGCGAGTCCTGTACTAAATTCCTTCAATGTGTTCTCATAATGGGTAGTTAAGGAAAATTATAGGTAGTGAAGTAAAGCGATGGGCCGCGGGTCACAAATGTCGGTCAAGGGATAAGTCTGGATTTTAGTCCAGGAAGACACATTGTGCAGTTCAGAGACCTTGGGGCTACACACTTCGGGGGTCATTCTGACCCCGGCGGTCTCCAGGGTCGGCGGGAGCATCGCCGACAGGCCGGCGGTGCCCCGCAGGGCATTCTGACCGCGGCGGTTCGGCCGCGGTCAGATGCGGAAAACCGGCGGTCTCCCGCCGGTTTTCCGCTGCCCTTGTGAATCCTCCCTGGCGGCGGAGCGCGCTCCGCCGCCATGGGGATTCTGACACCCCCTACCGTCATCCTGTTCCTGGCGGGTCTCCAGCCAGGAACAGGATGGCGGTAGGGGGTGCCGCGGGGCCCCTGGGGGCCCCTGCAGTGCCCATGCCAATGGCATGGGCACTGCAGGGGCCCCCGTAAGAGGGCCCCACTTTGTATTTCAGTGTCTGCTTTGCAGACACTGAAATACGCGACGGGTGCCACTGCACCCGTCGCACCTTCCCACTCCGCCGGCTCAATTCTGAGCCGGCGTCCTCGTGGGAAAGATGATTTGCCCTGGGCTGGCGGGCGGCCTTTTGGCGGTCGCCCGCCAGCCTAGGGCAAATCCCAAAATACCCTCAGCGGTCTTTCGACCGCGGAGCGGTATTTTGGTGGGGGAAGTCTGGCGGGCGGCCTCTGCCGCCCGCCAGACTTAGAATGACCCCCTTCATTTTTCTATTTAACATGAAACGTCAGTCCTTTGTGTTGGGTTATTCAATTAGTATTATTCAATCAAAGTTAAAGATTTCAGTGAATATACTTATCACATCTTAAGCCAATGGGGCACCATACCCATGTATGTGCAAGTGCCTAGTCATCACACTGAAATGTGTGATTTTCTGTTTGGAATGGTTCCACAGGCACTACGGGGCATATTTACATGGAATTGGCACAGCGCTGCTCTAAATTTGCCAGCGCCACCCTGCATCAGTTCTGAAACACAGGGATCCCCCATATTTACAAAAATACGGCACAGTCCTGTGTTTTACCTAGTGTTGGCTCTAAATTTAGCTGCCAATGCAGGCTTCCTTGCACCATAGTACAAGGCTGTCTGCGGTGAAGGGAACAATTGTTTATGTGCAGAAAGGTCTCCCTTCCTGCTCAAAAACCATCCACAATGGCAATTTGGCACTTCTGTGTGCTGCAGTACGCACCACACATAGATGTAGCAAATCCTTATTATTGAATGGTTGTTTATGTCCAAGAAGGTACACCTACCTTCACATAAACAATCATTCATGGCATTTTGCTCTTTCTATGTGTGCTGCAGAATGCAGCACACATAGAAAAAGCAAAAATTAGGAGAAATAAAAGTATTTCTCCTTGTTGTGACATTCTAACAACACTCCTGGGGTGGTGATAGGTTTTGACGCTGCCTCAGATTAACGAATCCTTGAAAATCTGGGGCAGCATCAAAAGCAATGGGTGTTTTGGTGGAACGCTGACAGCATCACCCATTGCATGCCCCTCTGCTGCTGAAAACTGTGTCGGAGGGGCCCATATTTACAAGGTGGTGTTCAGCCACAAACAATGGCTTAGCGCTACTTTTTAAATATGGTGCAGTGCACAGCGCTACCCCGACATCACAAAAAGTGGCACTCCCGGGGCGTGAGGGGCTTGTGAATATGCCCCACAATATAAAACACAAAGACAAGAGCATGCCTGTCTGAAATTATCCTACATGATTTTGACTTGGTGTGGTAAACATCACAGACTTTTCTGTACAACTTGTATCAGGGCCTAAAAGAATTAATGGGTCACCAAGGCATCCTTGAAATTGGCCAGAATGTTACTTGAATAACCACGAAGGCCAGTCAAGGATGGTGCAATATCTAGTTAAATGAATCAGGAAGCAGGAATATGGAAATTACTTCTTATTCTCTGGATGAGAATCATCAAGAGAATGCTACAGGCAGGGCCATGGCATCGGAGGGATGTTTGAGGCGTTACACCACCCTAATAAATGCATTTTGTGATAAATAGTTGGGTACCGGTGCTTTCAGTTAGGTATGGTGAGGTGTCTCTAGGATTTCACCAAGAATATTTACACACACAGACAAAAACGTGGACACACACTCACCCTCTCTGTGTTTGGAAAGACTTTACCCATGTTGGTTATTTCAACCAATAATGTGATTTCTGTCACTTAGCACCCCTAACAATCAGTATTCCTCTCTTTTTACACTGTCCTTTGAGCCCCTCTCAGTCACCCTGCTTATCCTACAATTTATTTAAACATGATATGCCAGCTGGATTATTGGGAAATCTGAAGTTCATACCCCCCAGTCTTACTGACCAAGCTACGCCCCGGGCTGAAGGCACTATGGTAGAAGAAAGCATTTCAACTCAGTTCCAAGATAGTTCTCTCTACACTTCAGGGGTCGGAATAGTCCAGCACTTTCACATTGAGACCATTTAAAAAGTGCCAAATAAACACAATAAATAAGCGCAAGTAACTGTTTCCAGAGGGACTAAAGCCTCAGTGGGGCATAGGTCTCCACAACTCCACACTTAACTGAAGAGAGAGTATTATGCAAGGAGACTGTCCAGAGATGAAGGTGAAGCTTACCAAGCATAGAGTCCTGTCAGTTTCTAGCCCTCACTTGCTTCCTCAGTGATCCTTCGTCCAAGCAGACCCCGCTCTTTTCCAGGAGCATTCAGGAGGTATGTCTCAACAGACTGGACAAGAGAGAGAAGGCATAAAATGCTGACCTCAAGCGGATGCACACAGTTTATGAAAAAGTGGTGGGGTGAAAATGAAAATTGCTTACCTAAACAGATCCAGGTGAAGCAAACAAGGCACTAAAGAGAGGCCATTTATGCACAGACATCAAAAGTGTGATAGGTATAACCATGGACTTAAACCCCTTCCACACCATAGACATATTGGTTGCATCCGGTGGCGCAGCGCTGAGGCACCATGGACGTAACCATCACGTCCTGGGACCGTCCTAAAGGGGGAGCGCTGTGGGCCTCCCATCCACCTCCCCTGGGCAGGGATGGAACGGGAAACGCTTCCCTTTCCACCCTGCATCCCCCAGTGACGTCTGATGACGTCAGCACGTGATATCCCGCTGACCTCATCAGAGGTCATCCCCATTGCACTGGAAGTTTAGCTTCCAGCGTGATAGGAAGAGGAATGCTTGAATTTCTTTTCCGATCAGGGGGTGGGGGCAGGCAGAGAGACACGAAAGAAAAGGAAAAGCTTTTCCTTTCCTTTCCTTTCATGTTTTTCTGAGCATTCCTGTAGGCCGATCACATAGCGATCGGGCTTCAGGAATGCCCACTAGACACTAGGGATTATTGTAAACAATGAAGGGGAGCAGCCCCTTGGGCAAGGACAGCTCCCAAGGGGTGTGTTTTTTTATTAGGCATTTTCTACCCCCCCCGGGGGCAGATCGGTCTATTTAAATTAGCCCACCGTGCCTCAGGGGGAGCGATCCCTTAGGCAAGGGTTACTGCCCTGGGGGGGGGAATTGTTTTTAGGCCATTTCTGCCCCTCTTGGGGGCAGATCGGCTTATTTGTATTAGGTCAAACTGCCCCCAAGGGGGGCAGAAACCACTAGACACTAGGGATTTTGTATTTTTACATCAATTTCATGCAAGGGGAGCGACCCCTTAGGCAAGGGTCGCTCCCACAGGGACACATTTATTTTAGGTCATTTCTGCCTCCCTTGGGAGCAGATCGGCCTATTGTAATTAGGCCTATCGGCCCCCAAGTGGGGCAAAAACCATTAGGCAACAGGGACTATTTAGCTTTTTTTATTTTTTACAGGAGGGGAGCGACCCCCTTAGGCAAGGTTCGCTCTCCTGGGGGGCAAATTTACTTTAGGCCATTTCTGCCGCCCTTGGGGGCAGATCAGCCTATCTCTATTAGGCCTATCTGCCCCCGGGGGGGGGGGAAACCACTTAGACACCAGGGATTGGTTTGTGTGTGTTGTGTTTGGGGGGCAGCCCCCTGGGCAAGGGTCGCTCCCCATGGGGGCACATTACTGTTGGCCATTCCTGCCCCCCTTGGGGGAAGATCGGCCTATTTTTGTAAGGCCCACCTGCCTCCAAGGGGGGCAGAAAGGCCACCAGACACCAGGGAAGATTTTTTTTCAAAAAAGAGAGTGGGGTATGGCCATAGCCCCACCCCAAATAAATGGGGACAAAGTTGTTCTGCCCACTGTTAGGCAGATGGGGCAAATTACCTACGATCTACTCCCCCAGGGGGGCAGAAAGCCTACTAGAAGCCAGGGAATTAAAAAAAAAATAGTGGGGTGGTGGCTACCAACCAGATTGGGCATTATGCCCCCACCCCAACTAAAGAGGGTAACAGTCTTTCAGCTCTTCCCCTGTACACAAAAATATCTTATGCCCATGGCAAGCAAGAGGACATTCGATTATTTTGGGTTTTGGGTTTACATTTGGGCCATTTGGGCAATGCCCCAATGGGACAATAATTTAACGACACCCTTTGCATCAGACAGTAGTTCTGTGTATGATGTCCTGTGCTGTTTTGAAATCCATCCATTCATAACCAGCCACTGAGTGCTTTCCTGTCCTATGCCTTCCATTCTTGAAGTTTGACAACACCATCACGGAAATGTAAAAAAAATGTATTGTGTACACTCTCTGTCCTCATTCCTTTCATGTGCATTTGTTTTTTAAATGCTTTACCAAATGTTTTACAATAAAATTATTTGTGTCCATTATGTTTTCAAAAATGCTGGCAACCATAACCAACCAACTGTCATGAGTACATTTAAAGAAAAAAAAAAAAAAAAACACGACTGCATCACAAATTGACTGCAAAATTGATATCCTTTCTGATGGCTAGTTTTAGAGTCTTCTTAACTTCTTAGGGGCCTGTTTACAACCCCTAGCGCCACCTTGTGCAACCCTAACGTAATTTCTTTTGCGTTAAGGCAGCATTAAGGAAGCCTTACTCCAGCGCTGTATTTACAAAGTGGTGCAATGCTTGCATTGCGCCACTTTGTAATCCCTTGTGCGACATTATGCCTGCACTCATCATAATGTATTCAAGGGCAGCGTTACACCGCAGGGAGACCCAAAACAACAGCGCAGTGAAACTTACAACATTTCACTGCACCATTTTTTTCCGTATTTTTTTACACCTGCTCAAAGCAGGCGTTAAAATGACGCACCTATTTTAATCAACATTTTTTACACTAGTGGAGCGCAGCACAATGATAGCATCAAATATTGTCCTAGAGACCGCCATGGTGCAATGTATTGTAAAAACCGCACAACCATGGTGTTATTAGGTTGGGCAGGGGCGACACAAGAAAGGTGGCACATCGGGACCGATGTGCCATTTTCTTGTAAATATACCCCTTGGGGGCATATTTACAAGCCCCTGGCGCCGCCTTGTGCAGCCATAGCGTATTTGTTTTTTACCGTAAGGTGGCCTTAAGGAGGCATTTTTGCTACACCATGGTTCAATTGTATGCTTTTGGGCGCAAAAATGCCCTAACGCAGTTTTGCGTCAAAAGTTTACTGCCAGCTTGTGTCATTCTCAAGCGCAAGCCGGGCGCTAAATTAATAGAATGGCGGAAGCCGGCGCTAAGCCTGGGCTAGCATTTAAAAAAATAATGATAGCCAAGAGTGGGTGGCGGTAGAGGCAAAGGAGGTTGTGCGTCAAGAAATGGCACTAGGCTGGTTAGAGGCAAAAAATGCTGCTAACCAGCCTAGCATCATTTTTTGATGCACACCCACCCAAAACATGACTCCCGTCTTAGGAAAGACAGGAGTCATGCCCATCACCCCAATGGCCAGCACAGGGGACCAGTGTCCCCCGGCATGGCCATTGCACCTCGTGCTATGCAGGGGGGTCCATGTTAGGGCCCCCAATGACAAAAATTAAAATATATATATATACTTACCTATACCTACCTAGGATGTGAGCCCCCATCCTCTGGTGTCCTCTGGTGTGGGTTGGGGCATTCATGGGGTTTGGGGTGGGCAACTGTGGGCCCATTTCGTGGTGTTTTACCATAGAAATGGGTCCAATGGTACCTTAATGCCTGGTCAGTCCCAGGCATTAAATAATGATGCTAAGCACGCTTAGCTTCATTATTTGGGTCCACCTCCCACCCGTGTGTCATATTAACACAGGCATAAATATGGCGCTAAGAAGTTTGCAGCATTTGTTGGACGGGAAAGCCTACCTTGCATCTCATTGATGCAATGTGGGTTCATGCATCCAGAAAATGTCACAAACTAAAATATTTTGACACTAGATGGGTCTATGAGGTACCACTGGCCACTTCCAACTGATCTCTATACATGATGTCTTGCCTGTCCAAAAGCAACACATATTTGTTCTTACTGTGAAGTTTGAGGTTACTAAGGGCCTGATTTAGAGTAAGGCGGAGGGATTACTTCCTCACAATCATGATGGATATCCCATCTGCTGCATTACGATCCCATTATATCCTATGGGAATTGTATTACGGCAGACTGGATATCCATTACATTTGTGATGGAGTAACTCGTCCTATAAACTCCAAAACAGACCCTAAGTTTTCTTTGCAAATTTAACTAAAACTTCCTTATTTCTAGAGCAAAAAAGGAACAATTCACTAAAATTGAAAATATCTGCATGTAAATAATTATCTATAATATTTCAGACCATGGTTCCCCTTTAGGACTAGCAGAAACCTTACAGATACATATGAATGCCTCAGAACTAGGCATTAACTATACCTATGTTCAGTTACATAAAGGTAACTCCGACTATGGTCATGTTTGGTATCAAACATAGTGCAATCATACTCCAATGCTTTTGCAAGCATTAGTTGTATGATCCCATGCACTCTGGGGGCTCCTTAGCGAACCCCCAGTATTGCCATTCCAGCCTTCTGAGTGTTTCCAGGCAGCCCCATCTGCTGCCACTTCACCGACAGGTTTCGGCCATCCTGTTGCTTGATCTGATCAAGCCCAGGAAGGCAGAACAAATGATTTCCTTTGGGAGAGGAGTGATGCATGCTCTCCCTTTGGAAATAGGTGTTACAGGCCTGGGAGAGGTAGCTTCCCCAAGCCACTGGCCATGCTCTGAAGGGCACATTTGGTGCCCTCATTGCATAAGCCAGTCTACACAGGTTCAGGGACCCCCAGTCCCTGCTCTGGAGCGAAACTGGACAAAGTAAATGGGAGTGACCTCTCCCCTGGCAACCATCACCCCATAGGTGGTGCTCAAAGCTCCTCCAGAGGGTCCCTGGGTTTTGCCATCTTGGAAACAAGGTTGGCAGGAAACTCTGGGAGCATCTGAGTGGCCAGTGCAGGCAGGTGACATCAGAATCCCCTCCTGATAGGTGGTCACTCAGCAAGGTGACCAATCTTCCTCTCAGGGCTATTTAGGGTCTCTCTCCTGGGTGCTTCCTCAGATTCAGATTGCAAGACTCCAGCAGGAATCCTCTGCATCCTCCACTGTGACTTTTCACCGAAGAACCTGCAACTGGACCCTCCAGAACTCTAGAAGCTGCAACAAAGAAGCAAGACACATTCAGCAACATTGTATCTCTTGCTCCTGCCAGCAACTGCAACTGTTTCAGGTTGTGCATTTTCTTACAACAGCCCGTCTTCAGCCTGCACCAGAAGAGAGATGTTATCTCCCTTGGGGTGAAGGGATCACTCCCTTGCTTCTGCAGGAACCATCTGCAACGATGACTGGTGGCATGGGTCCCCTCTCTTGCTGACCTGTGTGGATCCTCCATCAAGGGTGGTAGACTGAAGTGGTCAGGACGGTCCTCTCTTCCAACTGTTCAGCGTTGGTGAAGGTAAGAGCTTGCCTCTCCACACAAGACAGTATCCCTGTGAACTGCATGTTTTGCAGCTCCCACGACTTGTTGGCCTTCTTTCATCAAGTAATTCATGCATCTTGTAGCCCCAGCCCCCAGCACACTATCCTGCCATGCACAGCTTCCAGAGTGGTTCTCTGGGGATGTGAGAGCCTTTGTCGTAGTGCTGCATGGACCTCTTTTGCACCTTCCGTGTCCCCATGCTGTGGGACTCCTGTGCACTCTAGATGGTCTTCTGTGGGCTCTCTGAGTTGCTGAGAGCCACCTTGGACTCCCTCTCCTGGTTAGAATCCATCTGACCCTTCCTGGTCCCAGGCAGCGCCATTTTCCGATAACCATGAGCTTTGCGGGTGCCAAGGCTTGTTGGCAGACTTCAGCGATGCAAACCACACTGTAATCTTCCATCCGGCGTGGGACATCATCTGCACCAACCAGGATCCCAACTCTGTCTTCTTGGGTGCAATCATGACTGTTCTTCTTCACCGATGGTTCCTCTTTTGCATCTTCATACAGATTAACAGGAGCTTCTGTTCTTCCTGGACTTTTCTGTGCTTCTTTGACTTGGTCCTCTTCTTCCACAGGTCTTCTTGTCCAGGAATCCACAGTTGGTGTCTTGCAGTCTCTTCTGTTTTTTTTTGCATAATTCTTCTTCTCATTTTTGTGGGCGTTCTGGGAAAGTTAATGTGTTTTACTCCTCCTACCATGGGCACTAGGGGGGTTCTAGTACTTACCTTTGTGGTTTTCTAGTACTCTCAGTGCACCTCTACACACCACACTTGCCTAGGTGGGGACTGACATTCGCATTCCACTTTCTTAGTATATGGTTTGTGCTCCTCCAGGCCCATTTCTAACCATTGTGATTTTCACCAATTGCACTGTTTTCTAACTATTTTAATGCCTATTTCTGCATACTAGGGTATATAATTTGTGTATTACCTACCCCCTAAGGGATTATAGTCTCGTTGGTATTTTTGGTAATTGTGTCACCAAAATAGAGTACTTTTATTGTTGTAACACTGAGTATTTTCTTTCATGTGTGTTAGTACTGTGTGACTACAGTGGTATTGCATGAGCTTTGCATGTCTCTTCGATAAGCCTTGGCTGCTCATCCACAGCTACCTCTAGAGAGCCTGGCTTCTAGACACTGACTACACTACACTAATAAGGGATACCTGAATCTGGTATAAGGTGTAAGTACCATAGGTATCCACCACACACCAGGCCAGCCTCCTACATTGTGTAACAATAGTGTTTGTTAGATGAGGATACAAGAAACCCTCTGAAGACAACTCCATATCTCACTTCCTCTTTACCCCTCTTCATTTCAAAGACCCTCTGGAGAGAATCCATCCACTTTTTACAACCAGAGCTACCTAATGGAAATTGTATTGGGCTTCTGCACGTAGGGGAGGTGGCCTACAACTGAAGACCAAAGCCTTTTGAAGCCAAGAACATCCATACATTCCTTAGTTGCCTTTACTGCTACAAAATGATAAACATCTGTGCTATTATGTCAAGCTTTGGATAAAGTCTGGAACATTTGGGATAAAACACTGATTTATTTTATGCAAGGATTGTTAAAAAGGTTAAGACATTCCGCATTGTACAGAACACTTTCTATGAAGTTAGAAAAAACTAGAATCATGGAGAGTTAACCTATATTCAGAATGTTAAATATTTGTGTTATACTTTAGTACCTTCAGATGCCAGAATTAAAGCAGTAGAACAACAATGGTTAAATTATCAAGGACATAAGTAAATCATGTGTATTTAAAGGAATTACTTATCTTCCTATTTATTAATCAGGACTATTTTCAAACCCATCCATTTCTTCAATTAAGCAGAACTTTGAAGAGCTCACTGGAATTTCTGTGTCTGTCAATACATCGATGATTACTTTTAAGGAGAGGCATATAATAGATGATGATAGATAGAAAAAATATATAAAAAGTTTTGTTCAGATTGAATGATTGTTTATTACTTATTCAGAATGGACCAAGAAAGGCTTTAGAAAAGAGTCTTAGGGCCTGATTTAGATGTTGGCGGTGAGGAATACCATGTCACAAGTGTGATGGATATCCTTTCTGCAGTATTGTGATTGCATTCTACCATACGAGGAACGTAATACGGCGGACAGGATATCCATTCCCTCCGCCGACATCTAAATCAGGCCCTAAATATTTTAAATATACACAATTAGACCGTTAAGTCAAAAGACTATACATAACAAGAGCGTTCATTTTCTCAATATTATAGTTAATTTTGAAAACAAGCCCTGGACTAGACTTTGTTCACAAAGGATCACATATCTTATTAACCATGATACACACAAAAATATTCCACTCAGAGGGGGTCATTATGACCCTGGCGGTGTTTTGACCTCCACTGTTAAAGTAGCGGTATTACCGCCAACAGTCTGGTGGTGATTTCTGCCAAATTATGACTTTGGCAGTGATCTCTCCCATAGACAGCCAATGTACCACCCCAACCACCAGTGCAATAACACTACCGACCACGGCAGTAGCCACCTACAGCCAAGGATCTTCCCACCATATTATGACATTGGATACCGCCAGGATTTCAGGGCCTTTTGCAACACCACCAAAAGCCTGGCGGAAAGAAATTGTATAAAAGGAGACACTCACCTACAGTGACACAGAGGACTCCACAGCCACCATGGAACCAGAAGTCCAAGTCTTCCCAATGCTGTACCACGCCATGGTCGTCCTGGAGCACCAACGCAGATGAAGACAACATCAGTGAGGACCGCTGCCAAACACACAAGGGAGGAAGGGAGGGAAAGGAGAGTGACACACACATGCACAACAGACACCATACACACACCACACACCCAGAACCAGCTGCAGAGTTAATCAGCAGTAACTGAACCCAGGAGCAAAGAAGCCAGGACACATACCTCTTGTCCCGCCACTGTATTTAGGTGGCACCAGTGATCTCTTATTAAAAACTCAAAAACTATATACATAGAAATATACAGAAAGGGTCATTGGCCAGTCCAAAGTCATATATGGCCCACAGGGCAACGTCCAAGGCCCAACTTGACTCCTGACATCATCTGGACTCCACTGTTCAGGGGCATCATGTTGGAAATGGGCAGGCACCTCAGGGGAAGGGAGAGGTGGGTGTGGGGGCACCACAGCTGGAGGGGACTTCCTACCCACTGGTTCTTGAGGGGGCTTCCTGCCCACTGTCTCTGGAAGGGGGTTCCTGCCCACTAATTCTGGAGGGGCCTACATGCCCACTGGTTCTAGAGGGAGCTTCCTGCCCACAGTTTCTGAAGGAGGCTTCCTGCCCACAGTCCCTGAATGGGGTACATGCCCTCTGGTGGTGGAGGGGGCTCCTTGCCCTCTGCTGGTGGATGGGGCTCCTTGCCCTCTGCTGGTGGAGGGGGCTCCTTGGCCTTTGTCCTGGCAGTGGTCTCCTTGCCCCTAGGTTTAGACTTGGCAGTCTGTGTGTGAGGTGCCGGCACCTTAGGCCTCCATTTTGGGGGCAGAGTACTGTCCTTGGTGGGGTGGGGTTGGCATCCCATTCATGTGCCCCTTAATGGCAGTTGGAGATTTCTGGGTGGGAGCAGTGGCAGACTGTGTGTCTGATGTACTGGGATGGGTAAAGATTTAGTGGATGGGAATAAAATAAAAAAGCCACATTATACCTCGCATTCTGGGGGTTGGTGTCCAAAGATTCTAATTATAGAGCAACTTGCTGCAATCTATTTACAACCTCATAGTGCATTCCTCTACATGTAAGTATATTTCCTCCCACATAGACCGCATCCAGTGTCTCTTAAGTAAATCAATATATTCAACATTCATGGACCCGTTCATCAGAGTCATTCTCTGTCACAGGCCGCATTGACACCAAAGTAGCAATTGCAAAGGATATACTCCATATGCCTCTGGACAAATGCCCTCACAGTGTTTCGGTTGGATGGCAAATTGAGAGACTTTACCCAGACGGGCTTTTAGAGTCTCTCAGGGTTTGTACACAAATTGAATGATTCGTATCACACCCAATTCATCCATAATTAGTTGCTCACAGTGTTGGGCACCGCTGCCTAAAATTAAATCCACAACACAAATTGGTCTTGAGGCAGTGCGCACCTACAGCTAGTGCTGGCGTTTTGGTGTAGACTATCACCTCAACAATATATCAATGCCAAAAATTACCACAGCACTCCCAGGAATTGTAATATACATCCTTTATTGTTCATAAAGAGCACTTCATAAAAAGCACTCCGCAAATGCCACTGGCGCGAGTTATAGTTACAGTAGGGCGCAAGTTTTAGTTACTTGAAAGAACTATAACTATAACTGCTGGATTTCTATGTTTTTGTACGAGTAAATTCACAACCTAACTATAACGTCCCTGTAACTGTTGTTTTTCAGTGAATTTCTGTGTTTTTTACACATGTAGTAATTTTCATTTCTCTACGTGAATCCAACCACTCCCGTGCCATGCCTTTGGGGATGTGCTACGGCAGTTGGCCACAGGGCCTGGCCTGAAGCCAACCCCAAATAAGCCTTTGCGCATGCACGGGGAAGTTGGCCGCTACCTCTCTGGGTGTGAGAATAGATGTGACAGGCTATATGTGGGGGGTAAGAGTGGCTGTCAGAGTGTTTGTCTGGGTGTGACAGTGTGTATGCCAGTGTTTTCTGGGTACGTCAGTGTGTGTCAGTGGGTCTGTGAGTGGGTGGGTGACGTCTGAGTGGGTGTGTGCGTGGTTGCATAACTTTTTGAGTGGGTCATTAAATGGGTGCATTGGTGACTGAGTGGGTGCATAAGTGTCTGACTGACATTGTTTTTTGTTTGCCCTATGGGAGGGTGGTCCCCGGGGCACAGGGGGGCCTGTGGGCCCCCACAAATATCTATATATAAGCCTCAGGGAGTGGTTGTCCCTGGGGGGCCACGGGAGCCCACATATTTCTATATAAAAGCACTGGGGATGGTGGTCCCAGGGCATGGGGGGCTGTGGGCCCCCCTTATATATTCAAATAGAAGCATCAGGGGTGGAGGTGCCCAGGGTGCAGGGGGCCGTGGGCTCCCTGCATATATCTATATAGGTGCCCCAGGAATGGTGATCCCCAGGGAACAGGGGGCCCTAGGCCCCCAGCATATATCTAAATAGAAGTCCCAGGGTGGTGGTCCCAGGGTGCAATGGGCCATGCAGGGATATCTAATAGTAGCCCCAGAGGGTGTTGGTCCTCTGGGTGTTGGTGGGCTGCGGGCCCCCACATATAAAAAAAAATTAAAGCTCCTGGCAGGTGGTGGGGCTGGGAGGCTGTGGCCTCTCTGGATGTGAGAATAGGTGTGAGAAGGTGTACCTGGGGGGATAGTTGCTGTGACAGTGTCTGTCTGGGTGTGAGGGGGCGTACATCAATATTTTACTTGGTGTGTCAGTGTTTGCACGGATCCGTGAGTGGGTGCATGAGGGTGTCAGTGGCTGGATGCGTGAAAGTCTTAGTGGGTCTGTGAGTTGGTGCGTAGGTGTCTGCGTGTGTGTGTAAGTGGGGGAAAGAGATTGAAAGAGAGAGAGAGAATGAGAGAGGCGGGGAGTTTTTTAGGTTTTCATCTATGATATACTTGGAATGAGATATTTCTGCACAGTTTGAAAAGAAAAATGTATTTGTCCTTTAAAAAGAGTAAGATCACCTTCGAGCCTTAAACATTCGGACTTAAAAAAAAATAAAGGGTCGAAATGACAAGGGACACACCTGGACCCGAACCCTCAATGTGAAGGTCTGTGACCTTCTCACTTAAGCTATTCATTTTAAAAAAATATATTATTTTAGCCCTTGATTGGCTTTCTGGGACTGCGGGGGACCCTCAAGGCCTCCCCCGCGGTCCCTGGTGATTTCTTACATTTATGCTATTATATGCCTTTTCCAGGGTATCTGGGTCCACGGGCGCCTTAAGGCCTCCCCCATGGTCCCATTGTTCTGGCAACCAGGGAGCTGCTTTAAGTAGCAGCTCGGTGGTTGCTGGAACAGTGCTTTCATCTCTGTTCCCTAAACACATATCTACATGCACGGAACAGAGATGATAACTCTGCTTTCGGACAGAGGTGCCTGCTTGACAGGTCCTGCTATCTGACAGAGGACACTGTTTGCTGTGACTTGGCTGCAGCTGTCAAAGCTGCAGCCAATCCACAGAAAACAGCCATGTCCTGGAGGTCGGCACCCCGGGACATAGCCTGAGCGGGCCAAGGGGGGTGGTGGTCCCCAAGGCCATCACTGGCCCCCTCCAATGTAAAAGAAGCCCAAGGGAGGTGGTGGTCCTTGGGGTCCAAAACAGACTCCCTTCACTTTTTTATTATAGCCCCCAGGAGGTGGTGGCACCCAGGGCTGTGGAGGGGCCACACGGCCACCCCAAACAGAATATGATGAACGCTTTTGGGAGGTGGTGGTCCCAGAGGATGCAGGGGGAGGCTGACAGGTCTTCCCTATACAAATACAACATTTTTCCCCAGGGAAGTTGTGGTCCCTGCGGTGCAGTGTGTGTGTGCCCCTGCACATTTTTTAGGCCTCAGCCCTGGGGTGATGGGGGGGTCAGGTGTCCCCCTGTTACATATAAACAATGCCCACCGGACTTGGCCCACCCGGGGGTTTAAAAAAGGTGAAGCCTGGCAGCCCGTACTTTTTATTTTTTTTACAGATTCATGAACCCTTCGCGATACTGTAGCAACATTTTTAAAAAACTGCTTTTTTAGCCCCAGATGTAAGGGGTTAGGGTGTCTGTACCCTGGTCCCTTTTTTTATTTTTTTTATTCTTTGTTTGTGAAACTCAGCTGAAGATGAGTCCCAACATGATTGACAACACTTCTTTGTTGAAGTGTTGTCAGTCAATCAGATCTCAGGACGAGATTGGGAGGGGTCGCGAATCCTTCACGTCCCTATATATACAAATTTGGATTTCCTTTAATTTCTCGAAAACTACTGAACAGGTTTACACCAAATAACAAAAATGACTCATTCTGGACCTAAAGTTACCTTTCAGCCAAATTTGGTGTAATTCCAGCCAGTGATTTTGGAGCTATCGCTGTTCAAAATCCCTATGGAAAAATGAATGGGGAAAACGTGTTTTGGGCCACACCCTTTTTCTTGGACCCTGTTTGATGGATCACCCCAAAACTTTCCAGACAGCAACTGAAATGAGCGTTGTATTTTCTTGCTAGCTTCATCAAACGGTCCAAAGTTATTAGCAAAACAAAGAACCCTCTTTGTATAGAAACTTAGTCCTAACTACAGCTACCTCTCACAGAGAGGGACAGCAATGCCAGGTCCCGTAGGATATGGGGAGACGGCTGTTACTGCGGGCACCCAGAGGCTCCCTCCGTGGTCCCATTGCACGCTGAGTGACCTTGAGGGCACCCAGGAAAGATGACCAGACCAGGCCTCGGGATGGGGTCCCTAGGGCTAAGATCAGCCAGGGGAGGTGAGCTACATATTCCCCCTTATCCCCCCCAAAATAAGGGGCATATTTATACTCGGTTTGCACTGAATTAGTGTCACTTTTTTTTACTCTAATTTGGTGCAAAACTAACTCCATATTTATACTTTGGTGCTAGACCCCACTAGCGCCAAATTTATGGAGTTAAAGTCATTTTTTGAAAGTGGAGACCTACCTTGCCTTAACCCCTTCGCTGCCAGGCCTTTTTCCCCTCCTGTGCCAGGCCTTTTTTTGCCTATTTGGAATAGTTCTCGCTTAGTCTCTCATAACTTTTTGTACACATAAGCTACCCACACCAAATTTGCATCCTTTTTTTCCAACATCCTAGGGATTCTAGAGGTACCCAGACTTTGTGGGTTCCCTGAAGGAGGCCAAGAAATTAGCCAAAATACAGTGGATTTTTATTTTTTTTAAATGGGAAAAAGACGCTGCAGAAGAAGGCTTGTGGTTTTTTCCCTGAAAATGGCATCAACAAAGGGTTTGTAGTGCTAGAATCACCAGCTTCCCAGCTTTCAGGAACAGGCAGACTTGAATCAGAAAACCCAATTTTTCAACACAATTTTGGCATTTTACTGGGACATACCCAATTTTTACGATTTTTTTGCTTTCAGCCTTCTTCCAGTCAGTGACAGAAATGGGAACGAAACCAATGCTGGATCCCAGAAACCTAAACATTTCTGAAACGTAGACAAAATTCTGAATTCCACAAGGGGTAATTTCTGTAGATCCTACAAGGGTTTCCTACAGAAAATAACAACTGAAAAAAAAACGATTGAAATTGAGGTAAAAAAAAAGATTAATTTTTCTCTACGTTTTACTCTGTAACTTTTTCCCGCAATGTCAGATTTTTTAAAGCAATATACCGTTACATCTGCTGGACTCTTCTGGTTGCGGGGATATATAGGGTTTGTAGGTTCATCAAGAACCCTAGGTACCCCAGAGCCAATAAATGAGTTGCACCCTGCAGTGGGTTTTCATTCTATACCAGGTACACACCAATTCATTTGCTGAAATATAAAGAGTGAAAAATAGCTATCAGGAAAACCTTCATATTTCCAAAATGGGCACAAGATAAGGTGTTGAGGAGAAGTGGTTATTTGAACATCTCTGAATTCCATGGTGCCCATACTAGCATGTGAATTACAGGGCATTTCTCAAATAGACGTCTTTTTTACACACTCTCTTATATTTGGAAGGAAAAAATGTAGAGCAAGACAAGGGGCAATAACACTTGTTTTGCTATTCTATGGTCCCCCAAGTCTCCCGATAAAAATGATACCTCACTTGTGTGGGTAGGCCTAGCGCCCGCGACAGGAAATGCCTCAAAACACAACGTGGACACATCCCATTTTTTGACAGAAAACTAAGGTGTTTTTTGCAAAGTGCCTACCTGTAGATTTTGGCCTCTAGCTTAGCCGGCACCTAGGGAAACCTACCAAATCTGTGCATTGTTGAAAACTAGAGACCTAGGGGAATCCAAGATGGCGTGACTAGTGGGGCTCTGACCAGGTTTTGTTACCCAGAATCCTTTGCAAACCTCAAAATTTGGCTAAAAAACACATTTTCCTCGCATTTCGATGACAGAAAGTTCTGGAATCTGATAGGAGCCACAAATTTCCTTCTACCCAGCGTTCCCCCAAGTCTCCCAATAAAAATGGTACCTCACTTGTGTGGGTAGGCCTAGCACCCACGAAAGGAAATGGCTCCAAACACAATGTGGACACATCAAAATTATCAAATACAAAACTACCTGTTTTTGCAGGGGGGCGCCTGCGTTTTTGGTCCTGGGCTCCGCAGCCTTCTAGGGAAACCTACCAAACCCAGACATTTCTGAAAACTAGACACCCAAGGGAGTCCAGTGAGGTGTGACTTGCGTGGATCCCTCAATGTTTTCTTACCCAGAATCCTCAGCAAACCTCAAATTTAGCTAAAAAATCAAAAATGTTCCACATTTCTGTGTGGGATCAACACACTGGGACGCATTTCATACCACCCAATGTTCCCCTCAGTCTCCCGGTAAAAATGATACCTCATTTGTGTAGGTGGGCCAAGTGCTTGTGAAAGTGAAGAGCCAAAAACATTTAGATATTGAAGAAGAACAAAGGGGGTCCAAAAGGGCAGTTTGCAAAAAAACATTTTTAGGCTGACAAGTGCAGCAGAATTTTTATCGGTATAGATGAGACAATGCTGGGTGGTAGGAATTTTGTGGATTTCTGCAGATTCCGGAAGGTTCCATCACAGAAACGTGGGAAGAATGTGCGATTTCCAGCAAAGTTGGAGGTTTGCAGGGGATTGTGGGTACAAAAATGGTGCAGGGTTCATGTGAGACACACCAGTCTGGAATCACCCAGAAGTTTAGTTTTCAGATGTGTCTAGGTCTTGTGGATTTTTCTAAATCGCAGCGTCCCAAAGCCCATAAAGTGCAGCCATCAATATTCCAAGTGGGACGATTTTGAGAGTAAGCCAAGTTCTCATGGCTCAAATGTAAAACTAAAACCCCAAATAATCAAATTCCTTCTTTCTTGTTGTGGGATAAGATGTTTTGGAGTGCGGGGGAGAGCTGAAAGACTGTTACCCCCTTCAGTTGAGGTGGGGGCGTAACCAGGCCCATACTGGTTTGTAGCCACCACCTCAATATTTTTTGTTTTTTTTAAATTCCCTGGCATCTAGTAGACTTTCTGCCCCCCGGGGTGTGGATCAGGGGTAATTGTCCCATCTGCCCACTAGTGGGCAGATCAACTTTGGCCCCATTTATTTGGGGTGAGGGGGTGGCCATACCCCCACCCTCTTATTTTGGGAAATTCCCTGGCCTCTGGTGGGCTTTCTGCCCCCCCCCTCTTGGGGCAGATGGGCCTTCCAAAAATAGACCCATCTGCCCCCAATGGGGGGCAGATATGTCCAACAGTAATGTGCTCCCATGGGGAGTGACTCTTACCTAAGGGGCTGCCTCCCTAAAGAAAACACATGCATACACACACACCAATCCCTGGTGCCTGCCCCCATGGGGACAGATTGGCCTAAGAAAAATTGGCCGATCTGCCCCAAGGGTGGCAGAAATGGTCTAAATACAATTTGCCCCCGAGGGGAGCGACCCTTGCCTAATGAGTCGCTCCCCATCTCTAAAAAAACAAACAAACAAAAAAAATAAAAATAAAAATGTTGCCCTGGCGCCAAGAGGTTTCTGCCCCCCCCCCCGGATCAGATCGGCCTAATAACAATAGGCCGATCTGCCCCTGGGGGGGCAAAAATGGCCTAAAATAAATTTAACCCCCGCCGGGGAGCGACCATCGCCTACGGGGTCGCACCCCTTGCGTGACATTGGCGCCCAAAAAAAAAAAATCCCCGGTGCTTAGTTGTTTGTGCCTCCCTTGGGGGCAGATTGACCTAAAATCTGCTGATCTGCCCCCAACGGGGGCAGAAATGGTCTAAATACAATTTGCCCCCAGGGGAGTGACCCTTGCCTAATGGGTCGCTCCCCATCTCTAAAACAAACAAACAAACAAAAAAAAACACAAAAATTTTTTGCCCTGGCACCTAGAGGGGGGCAGATCGGCCTAATAACAATACAGAAATGGCCTAAAATTATTTTGTCCCCCGCCCCCCCCCCCCCGGGGAGCGACCCTTGTCTATGGGTGCGCTCCCCTTGCGTGACGTTGGCTCAAAAAAAAAGATCCCCGGTGCCTAGTGGTTTCTGCCCCCCTTGGGGGCAGATTGACCTAAAATCAGCCAATCTGCCCCCAAAGGGGGCAGAAATGGCCTAAATACAATTTGCCCCTCCAGGGGAGCGACCATCTGTAAAAACAACACACAAAAAAAAATCCCCAGTGCCTAGTGGTTTCTGCCCCCCTTGGGGGCAGATTGGCCTAATTAAAATAGGCTAATCTGACCCCCAGGGGGCAGAAATGGCCTAAAATAAATTTGCCCCCCAGGGGAACGGCCCTTGCCTAAGGGGTCGCTCCCCTTGCGTGAAATTCCCAGAAAAAAAAACTCCCTGGTATCTAGTGGTTTCTGTCCCCCTTGGGGGCAGATTGGCCTCATAAAAATAGGCCAATCTGCCCCCAAGAGGGGCAGAAATGACCTAAATATAATTTGCCCCCTAGGGGAGCGACCCACCTCAAAAATACAAACAAATACAAAAACAAAACAAACAAAAAAAAAATGATCCCTTGTGCCTAGAGGTTTGGGCCTTCCCCCCCCTCCCCCCCGGGGGGCAGATCGGCCTAATAATAGGCCGATCTGCCCCCAGGGGGGACAGAAGAGGCTTTAAAAAAAATGCCCCCCCTGGGAGCGACCCTTGCCCAAGGGGTCGCTCCCTTATGCTAATTACCAAAAGAAAATAAATCCCTGGTGTCTAGTGGGCGTTTCAAAAACCGGATTGCTTTACAAT
Organism: Pleurodeles waltl; assembly: GCF_031143425.1. NCBI lineage: Eukaryota > Metazoa > Chordata > Amphibia > Caudata > Salamandridae > Pleurodeles > Pleurodeles waltl. The sequence continues at coordinate 22,371,964 of NC_090446.1, forward strand.
CCAGCTTTTGAAACGCTCAGAGAGACTTCCAGGGTGTGGAAGGGGAAGGGATTCCCCTTCCATTCATGACCGGGGGTGTGGGTGGGAGGCCCATGGGGGGAGCGCTAGCTCTCCCCCCGGTTCCCGGGTGCAGGACGAGGTGATCTCATCCAAGGCACCTGGGAACCGGTACCTTGGACGAGATCACCTAGTCTAAGGCACAGAAGGGGTTAATGAGATGCAAGATAGGCGTTCCCGTGCAAAAAATGACTCTATGGCCTTAACGCCATATTTAGGGGCATATTTATATGATGTTTGCACCGAATAAGCGTAATTTTTTTTACTCTAGTTCGGTGCAAATCTAACTCCATATTTATACTTTGGTGCTAGACCCATCTAGCACCAAGGCCCTAATTTATACTTTTTTGCGCCGCATTAACGTAATTTTTTTTACGCAAAAGTGGCGCAAACACACAAAATATTGGCCCTTATTTATACTTTTGGCTGCAAAACTGCACTAACTCAGTTTTGCACCAAAAAGTTTAGCACCGGCTTGCACCATTTCTGTGCACCAGCCGGGCATCATATTTATGGAATGGTGCAAGCCGGTGCAAAGGGTAGGCTAGAGTAAAAAAAAAAAACTTTAGTCGGGTGAGGCTGGCAGTATAGAAGAAGAGGGTTTAGCACCAAAAAATGACTTTAGGCAGGTTAGAGTAAAAAAAAGAAAAAAGACTCTAACCAGATTAGCGTCATTTTATGGTGCTAAACCTACCATGTCACATGACTCCTGCCTTAGAAAAGGCAGGAGTCATGCCCACCACCCCAATGGCCAGTACAGAGGACAGTGGTTCCCTGGGCATGGCCTTTGCACTTTGTGCCATGTATGAGGGCCCATTTCAGGCCCCCCTATGGCACTTTCAAAAATAAAATGCAATCTTACCTGTACTTACCTGGGATGGGGTCCCCCATCCTCCGCAGTCCCTTTGGTGTGGGTGGGGGTGCCCCTGGGGCCTGGGAGGGCACCTGTGGGCTTATTCCATGGTGTTCTACCATGGAAATAGGCCCATAGGTCCCCTAATGCCTGCTCTGACCCAGGCTTTAAAAAATGGGGCAAAGCAAGCTTTGCCCCATTTTTTGACCCCTCCTCCCTCCCTTGCACCATTTTTGCATGGGAGTATAAATATAGCGTTAAGGCCACAGAGTCATTTTTTGCATGGGAACGCCTACCTTGCATTTCATTAAGGCAAGGTATGTTTCCACTTCCAAAAAATGACTTTAACTCCATAGATTTGGCGCTAGACGGTTCAAGCACCAAAGTATAAATATGGAGTTAGTTTTGCACTGAATTAGAGTAAAAACAAAATGACGCTAATTCAGTGCAAACAGAGTATAAATATGCCCCATAGCGTCAAAAAATTATGCTAATCTGGTTAGAGTCATTTATTTTGACTCAAACCGGCCTAACATCATTTTTTTTTAAAGCTAGCCTACCCTTTGCACCGGCTTGCACCATTCCATAAATTTGGTGCCCAGCTGGTGCTAAAAAATGGTGCAAGCCGGTGCAAAACTTTTTGGTGCAAAACTGCTTTAGTACAGTTTTGCACCAAAAAGTATAAATAAGCCCTAAATATTTTAAGGCCAGGCAACAGGGGATGGGGTTCCCAATGCCAAAATCGGCCAGGGCAGGGGGACCCTGCGGCCCCATCCCCAAAAATATAAAAAAAATGTGTAAGGCTGGGCCCCGGGAGATGGAAGCCCTGGGGCCAAAATTGGCTAGGGGAAGGGGTGGCTGCATGGCCCCCCTCCTCAAATTATTGAAGGCTGGGCCCCGGGGACGCGGTCCATGGGGACGAGATCAGCCCAGGTAGGGGGACATCGCAGCCCCCTCATGGAATTGTAGTGGGCCCTGAGGGATGGGGTCTCCCCCCCCCAAAATAAGCTGGGAGGCATGCATTCCCCCGCTTCCCAACACTGCACATTTACCCAATGAAGTAGTACTCACTAACTAACCAATTAAAAGTGTTCCAGTTGGGTAGACATTTTGTGTAAACTGTAGACTCTTGCTGAATAAAGGAGCAGGTGAGCTTCCGTTATGATCATGATGAACATTTCACATAAATTAAACCTCAGCATGAAGCACTTACAAATATAAATGTAGCAGGTACCCCTGTTAAAGCTCCACTTCTGGAAAGGACAAATGATCCTAACTCCTGGGCTTGGAGAAGGCAAAGCAAGTTTGTTTACTCTGTGATTCCATGTTGTAAAATGATTTGTAATCCTTCATGGAGGTGAATGCATCTTTCTTCTATTGGAGACCTCACACCTATTTTCACACCCACATAAACCCTCTCACACCCACTCTCACTCCCAGACAGACACTCTCATAGCCACTCTCACACTCAGAGACATGCTCTCACATCTATTCTCACACCCAGAGAGACAGGCCCTGTAGCCAACACCTGCTGCACATGGCAAAGGCCATGCACAATGTGGGGTTGGGCGGTTAGGGGGCTTGTCCACAGTGATTAGCCTCAGGCCAGGTCCTACAGGCAGCCCCTGCCATGCACAGACTTTGGCGTGCATCCTGTGGGTTTGGGTGATTTTAGGTGATTGGCAGCAGGACCTGGCCGTAGATCAGGCCTTCCGGCCAACCCCCGCCATGCACAGCCAAAGGCTGTCGGCAGCAGTGGTTAGATTAACGTAAAGTAATCAAAATTACTTTAAGGAAAAAAAAAATTAATTCACTACAAAAATCAAAGGTTACAGGGAGGTTATGGTAAGCAAATATAATTAAATATACCTTACAAATTTACTATAAAAACTAAAGGTTACAGGGACATTATAGTTAGGCACTTAATTTACTCGCACAAAACCATAGAAATTAACCAGTTATTGCTAGAGTTATTTCAAGTAACTATAACTCGCACTCTAAGGTAACTATAACTTGTGCCCTCTTCATGCACTGCTAATTAGCCCAGATTTTACAGCACTCACGGCAACTTTTATAACGTCCATAAAAATTTCAATTAAACATTAGAAGTCAAATTATTAAAGAAAAAACTGTGCATGGCAGGGATGCGAGTTAAAATTACCTTAGGGCGTGAGTTGTAGTTACTTGAAATAACTCTAACTATAACTGCTGAATTTCTATTCTTCTGTGTGAGTTAATGTAGAACCTAATTGTAACATCCCTGTAACCTTTGGTTTAAGTGAATATATATATATATATCCAAACAAACAGAGTTACGCTCACTCAGGAACAATGTGCAAGGATTTATTCAAACAGATGCTTTTCAGGCATCACCACAGCCTTGATTTGAGGTTATCAAGTTTCCTGAGTGAGCGTCACTCTGTTCGTTTGGATATATAAATATTACGATCACGCTCCACCGGTCAACAGTCCACCATCCTCTGGAAGCAGGTCCATTTTGGAGCATTTTGGGATGTGTGTGTGTATATATATATATATATATATATATATATATATATATATATATATATACACATAAATATATAACTGTGAATATGCAAGTTGTAAACTTAAAGTTGTAATACGCAAATATACAGAGTGTACAAAATATGCAAAAGATAAAAGGTCAGGTACTAAGAATGGATTTCATAAATGGGGTAACACATGGGGTAATAAATTGTGCACTGATTTTAACTGAATCCATTCTGTTTTTGCGAATCAACCTCTGTGCTACTGGGTCAGTTCACAAAAACCTGATGCATAGAGGGACTCAATTTGACCTAGTTCATGTATATTGATGAAGTAGGTCACAAATGTGATTTGCTTTGAATCAAAGCCAACATAAGAATGGTGGTGGGTTGCGGTCAGCAGACCATCACGTTTATGGTTGCTTTAAAATAAATTAATTTGTTGTCAAATGTCTTTAAAGAAAAATGTGATGGGTTTGAAAAAAAGAAAAAGATTTGCAACTTACATTTTTTAGGAGTAAGCAGTGGTCAATGGGGCACTGCC